>NW_027185798.1:51015192-51113938 GCF_028583685.1 Petaurus breviceps papuanus | reverse complement strand
AGAAAGAAAGAAAGAAAGAAAGAAAGAAAGAAAGAAAGAAAGAAAGAAAGATAGATAGATAGATAGACAGACAGACACACATATAATGGGTTATGTTGTTTATGTTTTAGGTACCTGTTAACATATACTTATGGATCTTTTGCATGTTAACTATTTCTTTTGTAGTGGGAGAAAATAGCTGTCCTATACCTGATATCTGCTTTTTATATTAAATACCTTTATTAGAAGAAACTATGTTAATCCCTTTTAGGGTACACCCTAGATATGAGCTTCACCTAAGCTTTGTTGTAGAAGAAAGTTCTTCAGGGTGGGTATATAACAAGCAAAAAAAAAAGTGAATCCCTGGAGCTAGGGTACATGTTCATCTACAATGCCTCTTGGAGAAGCATGGGAAGAATCATAGGAATAAATCTGGAGTGATGTAAGAAGAACCAAGAAAACAATATGCAGAGTGACCACAACAATGTAAGCAGAAAGAACGAGAAAAGAAAAACTGCATAATTATGACCAAGCTTAAACCTAGTGAAGAGATGAGAAAATGCTTTTCCCTCTTTGCAAAGGTGGCAAGCTATGAGCATGGAACAGTGCATTGCCTGTCACATAGGAGGCACTATATGAGTGCTGGTTCCTTTCCCCTCCCTCTTTCGGCTGACACATCTTATTAAGCAAACTTGTTTTTTTCTTTTTATCCTGTGTTGCAAAAGAATTGCTTCCTGAGCAAGGACGCTTAGTCCCTGGCTACTCCTCTGTTTTGTATTTCTTTCCTGAGCACAGGTGAGGAGAGGAACATATTCAGAAATGAAATTACTATGAAAAAAAGTTATGAATAAGAAAATGTTTTAACAGAATCCTACTAGAACTTTTTATAGTAACAAAAAAATAGAAACAAAGGGTGATCGTCAGTTAAGAAATGACTGAATAATTGTGATATATTAATATTATAGTATTATAATTAATATTATATATTTATTATATATTAAAATAATATAATTAATATTTATTATATATTAGAATAATATAATTAATATATTAATATTATAGTAAAAGAATATAATAATATTCTTTTAAGGAATGAAGAATATAAATAATTCAGAAAAACATGGGAAGACTCATATGACTTGATATAAAGCAAAGCAAGCAGATACACAGTGACTATAATATAAATGAAGACAACACTAAAAGGTAGCCAAATTCAGATTAATTGCAATGTTGACCAGCGCTGTTCCCTAAAAACCAGGTGATGAAATACTTGTTCCTTTTTTTAAAATATAGAGGTAGGAGGCTTTGTGAACATAGCATTGCATATATTGTCAGATACAGTCTTTTTTGTCTGTCATTTTTACTTGGCTATTTTTCTTTATTCCTAAGAAGTAAAGTTAATGAAAGACACTTGCCCCTCCGTGCTGTCTCCCTGCAGCATTTTGTTCTCTGAAATCATAGTCATATTTACCACCCAAAAAAGAAAAATCTCATATTTGGGTGGCTCTTTGCCCTAAATCAAGAGGTAAGACTCAAGAGGATAAAGTTATAAAGGAGTTCAGTAATACATTAAGGCAGAAAAGAGTTGACTGGCCAGCCACTGGGCTGTAAATCTTCACTTTAGACACAGATTAGACAATATTTTCTATCCAATCTGAACCTAAATCTGATCATTGTGTGGAGGTTTCACAAATGTGCTACAGTGTACTAGATCTCTTCTGCTCCATCAGTCAGGGTAAAAGAAGGACTCACAAACTTTTCTGAGATGACATATCCAAAAGTGCAGAAATGAAATTCAAAGTGATTTATCTTACTTTTTGTCAAGGATCTTCAAACTGTGGCTTTGATAGCGTTAACTTGGATTTGGCATTGGCTAATCAATATCCAAAAATTGAGATCTGTTTAGAGTCTTGGGTATTTTGAAAAACTGATAACAACAACAACAACATTAGGAACAATAATAACAAATTTTATATAGTGCTTTAAGATTTGTAAAGCTATTTACATATGTCAGTTGAAGACTGAAAACAGTTCTGTGAAATGTCTTATTATCTCCTGTTCACAGAGAAAGAAACTGAGGTCTATTGAGGTAAAGTCCCCTGACCAAGATCACACAGATGGTAAAAGTATTGGGGGCAGGATTCAAACTAGGACTTCATGACTCCAAATTCAGCACTCTAGCTATTATGCCATGTTGCTAACAATACCTAAGAGACAGCATGTTACAGTGAAAGAAGGTTATTTGGAGTTAGATTATCAGGGTTTGAAGCCTGTCTCTAATACCTACAAGCCAGCTGCCATCAGTAAGTCATCAGCAACTTCCCTGAGCATCAGGGAGCATTCAGCCATAAAAATAAATTAACACTTATACGCCATACCTCACTACTTCAGCAGATTGTTCTGAGGAAAGTATTTTATTAAACTTAAAATGCTATAAAATGGAAAGTTTTTTTTTTCAAATGTTGAGGCTAGAAGGGGCATTGGCAATAACAAATGTTTGCTTTGAAATTAGTTTTCATTCCAATGAGGAGATAGCTGAAATAAATTTACTAAGAGTAATGGTTTTATATAGAAGTATGTAGGGTAGACAATTTATTTTTTCAATTTCTAATTATTATATACTGGGAGAGTTCTAATATTATTATTTTGAGGAGACTTTCAGTCATCCCAAAATTACAAGTTCATTAGTACAAGTGCCAGGGTCAATTAATTCTCCTGTATTCTTCACAGCCTTCAGTAATTGGGGAGGGTCAGGAGCCACAATTTGATTCATTTTTGGGAAATCCTGATATTGAAACAGTCTTCACGGATCATTATCAGTAATGTGTCTGTAATTTATATTATTAGATAATATCTCATGGTATTAAGGAGTTAAGTGTCTTTGCACATGGCCACACAGCTAATATGTTTCAGAGGCAAGCTTTGAACCTGGGTTCTCTTGACTGCATGATCAATTCTCTATGTCCTATGGCATGGTGTCTGTGATGGGCTTGATTCATTCAGTATAAATTCATGTTTATTAACTGACTTGGGAATACAATCCTGAAAGAAGAATCTTTACTCAGAGTCTTGGTGCTCGTGGCAGCGAGACCAACCAAAATAGAATAAAGTGAAAAATGTATGCCTCCACCTGCATTCAGAATCCATCAGGTCTTCATCTGGATGTGGATAGCATTTTCCTTCATGAGGAACTTATCTTGGGTCATTGTGTTATTGAGAAGAGTTGAGCCATTAACAGTTGATCATCACACAATGTTGCTGATACTTTGCACAATGTTTCCTGGTTCTGCTCATTCCATTTTGCATTTTGATTTTCAAAGCTTCCTACAAACGTTGAATCAATGTATACTGCTTCACACAGTTATGCAGTCAGAAGAATCTAGAGAATTCTTTGCAGAAAAAAAAATCCCTGATCGCCTTGTCAGGTTAAAGAAAGACATCCTTTACAGCGGTGAGGGATTTTCTGTATGACTTTATTTGTAAAATATTATGGAGGTGAAGAAGAAAGATTATAAGATGGTCACTTTATAAATCACAAAGAAATAGCAAAAAGAAGCACAGATGTTAAGAAAGGTTGGTATAGAAATTAAAATGAGTGTGTATCATAAGAGTATTCATGAGAACAGCTGAAAAATTGAACGAATTTCTACGATGATCTATTTTTGTAATCAGTAATTGATAACTTACACATGTGAACAATGATTGAAAAACTGTAGCATCTATTTCTCCATATATCTATCTATATGGAGAGAGACTGAGAAAGAGAGAGGATGAAAGAAAAGCAGAAAGGTAAGAAAAGGACATTTTTGAAAGCTCTAAGTTGAACTTATTACATACTTAAAAAGAAAACAAGATGTAAAATAATAAACCTTGAAATTTTTATGCATTTTCTTTTACAGTTCTGCTACATAATGGGCAACACGCTTTTTGTTTAGTATTTGTTAATTTCAGAATAAAAATAAGTGAAAAATAAATTAATTAATCAGCTACTGGAACATTTATATAAGCATAATATTACTTAGTTTTGGCACACTAAAAGATGGGTTCTTTGTACTCTAACCAATGAATGAAGGGGCTGAATCATCTCAATTTTGAAATTCTTCCTAAACAAGAAGAAGGAAGTTGGAGTTAAGTAAAGAATGACTCAGAGGTATTTTATAGGCAAAGAGAGGAATTGATAGAGTTGCTTTGTCATCAAGTTTATCCCTTACTTATGTGGCAACCATGGTGCCAAGAATCGAGAATAACAAATAAAAGAAAATACATCTCTTATGCCAAGTGATCTTACTTTCCACTGAGGAAAAACAATTCATAAAATGAAGCTGAAAAGCAGGTGGGTATATTTGTGAGGGAGGAAGAAGGGATTGGGGAGAAAAAAGTTCAAGAAAGTCAGGACTTGAACCTAGAGAAGAATGAATGAGGAAAAATTCTGTCTTAGGCTCCTCCTTAAAATGGAAGTTTGGGGATGAAATAACAAGAAGTAGGTTCTGTACTATTGGAAGGCTCTCCCAAAGAAAGAATATCCAGTACAGAAGGGAACATCAAGGGTGAGGAGGGTACTGGAGAATACTGAAGACTTGTCTGCAGTGTCAGGAGCAGAATCTGAAGAGAAATGAAGGACTGCCATATGACAAGGCAATTTTTTTTCTCTGATGGTCATCTTGTAGTTAAGTTTTCCTAAAAAATATGTGCCTAAAATATTTTAATATAATTAATAATATGTTGAAGAACAACAAAGTAGAGAAATTCTTTAAAGAATTTGATAAGAAAGTTGGAAGCACACACTTTTGAAAAGGGACAGGATCAAAGTAGAGAATAGAACAAGTGGGAGGTGGGATAGGAGGGAGGGAAATATAGTCAGTCTTTTACAATATATCCACTATGGAAATGTTTTGCATAGTTACACATGTACAACCTATATTGAATTGCTTATCTTCTCAGTAAGGGTGGGTGACAAAGGAGGAAGGGAATGAATCTGGAATTCAAAGTTTTAAGATCAAATGTTTAAATATATATATATATACTATTATTAATATCATTTTACATGTAACTGGGAAATAAGATATACAGGAACTAGGGCATAGAGATCCACGCACCCTACTGGAAAATTGGAGGGGAGATGGGGGAAGATATGGGAGAGAGCAGATTGGAGGAGGGGATATCCAGTGGGATCGCTATTCTGGGGTGGTGTGTAGGGGTAAAACAGGGAGAAAATTTGTAACTCAAAATCTTGAGGAAATGTATGTTGTAAACTAGAAGTTAATAAAGCATTTGATAAAGTAAAAAAAGAAGAATTTTATAAGGTTCTCTGAATTAAATCAACAAATATTTTCATATTCAGTGCCTTTCATGCAAATGTGGGAATGTACAAATATGGTGAAAAATAAATCAGAAATCACTGGGTTGGGAAGAAGGAATGAGAGGACCCCAAAACTCATAAACTATACAGAAGGCTTACACACATCTTTATATCTTGAAGACTTCTTTTGAGAAAAAGAATTAGTAAGCCTTAAAAATGGTAAGTCCCAAAGATTCAATCAATAAACATTTATTATTATCTTATTATGTGTCAGTTCTGATGGTCCCTTTATTAAACTTTTACTATCTGCTAAGTGCTAGGAATATAAATTCAAGCAGAATGAAAGAAAATATTTACCCTCAAGGAGCTTATATATGAATGGGGGAAGATAGGACAAAATAAAAAGCTGAAAAATGGTGTAGTAGGAGGGAAATGTATGTACATGGCACTGGAGCTTTGTCGAGAAACTCCTACAGAGATGTCCATAGAGCAATTCAGGGGTGAAAGGAAAGATGATTGGCCTGGGCCTACTCTTTCAATTGGATATTGAGGAAAATACTAGCTAATCAGAAGGTGAGGTTTCTGGGACACACAGTAGTTCCAATATCATAAGTAGACCTGAAGTGGAATGAGTTTCCAGGAGGAAAAAAAAAAGGTTTCTATGGTGGTTGTAAATACAGACCTGTGGAATGAGCCAGCAGTGAAACCTGGAAAGAAAGGAAGAAAGGAACATCTTAAAGATGAAATTTAGTATATTTAAAGTAATAGAAAAAACAACAATAATAACAAACATGTTGTGGATGTGGAGGTCATCACAGCAGTATTTCTCTCTCCTCTTTGTTCAGGGAGACCACTAACTTGTTATAATAAAAATCACAATTAGCTTTGTGAACAGGACAATCTGAGCCCGGATTCACATTCATGTCTCCTTAACTCCTAGCCTAGCACTGTATCCATGGTACCAAATAACTGCCTAGCTTACTAAGGTTCACTTAAGGATGTGTCCTGCAGGGGTCTTCCAGGACTTTTCTTTTGGCATGAATTAATTAATAGCTTACTCTATTATATCACTTCATTGAATTCTCAATAAAAACAACAGAATTCTTTTCATTCATTCTATTGAGATTTATTGGTAGCAAATCAGAAACACACTAGTTGGGTGGCCTGTAAGTAAATGTTATAATGAAGAGGTCTTAGAGACCTCTCTTTAAAGTAAGCACATGTTAAAATATGACATGAAAGTGATTAATGCAAGGAAATAAGATACTTGGGTAAATTCTCAAAAAAATCCATTCAATTCAGCCATATTTATCAAGCACCTCCCATTTGTAAAGCACTGTGAGGAGGATTCAAAGGCAACAAACCCTGAGTTCAATAAATTTACATTCTAAGTAACTTAATCCCAATTGCTTTAAAAAAACAAAATAAAATAAATTTACATTCTATTAGAGGAAATACAAAATGAACTCATTCTAACTTTGCATTTGAAAAAAGCAAGGCAAAAATAATTGTTATAATATTTTTTATGTATAAAGCATTAAGATATGATGACTAGTTTTCCCTTCCTTATTTTTTCCTCTTTAACAGAAAAAAAAATAAAATAGAGAATGATTGAGAAGGAGATTCTTTAACAGAAATGGTTAAATTCTGAAATGTATCTGATAGATTTCCATCATTCTGGGTAATCCTATTTAGAAACAATGGAAAGGACAAGATAACTGACTTGAGAGATAGCATAAATATATGTAGTATACCATTTTGGCATCAGAAGACCTCTATTCAGTTGCTGCCTCTCTCTAGCTGGAGGTTAACACCTTGGATAATTCATTTTTTAATCTCTTGACTTGTTTCCTCTTTTCATAAGTGAGGTTGCTAGTATTTGTAGTATGTACCTCATAGGGTTATCATGAAAGAAGTCCTTTGTAAACCTTAAAAATACATTGTAGAATCACACAATTTCAATATTGGAATTCACTTTGGAGAATATCTCATATAAGCTGTCCTGCACAAGAATTCCCTGTACAACACACAAATTGTATGGTTCAAGTTGTATGTCATATGTTTTATAGCAAGTAGTCATCTAGCCATTGTTTGAAAATCTCTAGTAAAGGAAACATTCTGCCTCCTGAGGCAGCTTATTCCACTTTTAAATAGCTCTAACAATGAGGAAATGTTTTCTTTTTTTGTAAAAAAAAAAAAAACTCTTTTCAACTTCTATATGAAGTTTCTAGCATTTGTCAAAGGACAAGAAGAACAAGACTAATCAAACTTCCATGTGGAAACCCTTCAAATACATGAAGATAGCAATTGTGTCATTTCCTAGTCATTAAGAATGCTTTATTTCCCATCTCCAGTTCCTCCAATCAAACTTCATGTCATGATCTTGGAACATTGTACCTTCCCTTTACTTTTTTCATATTACCTTCCAATATATCAATTTTTTTCCTAAAATATGTCACCTGGAACAGAGCATAGTACTCCAGGTATGATCTGACCAGAGCAGAATAGAGTAGAATTATTGTCTTCATTTTATCAGAAGCTATATTGATCTTAGGGCAGTTTAGGGAGCAATAGAAAGAGAGCCAGGCCTGGAGTCAAAGATCTGAATTCAAATCCAACATCAGGCCCTTACTTCTTTGCCTCAGTTTTCGGATCTGTAAAATGAACTTGAAAAGGAAATAGTGAAACATTCTAGTATTTTTGCCAAGAAAACCACAAATGGGGTCATGAAGGATCAGACATGACTAAAGTGACTGAACAGCTATATACTGATTTTATCCCAGACAAGGATATCACTAATCATTGCTGTTTTCCCATCTATAGTCTAATAATTAACTTTTTGCTCTTGATGTATAATAACTCATTATATTAATCCATACTGTTATCATGATAATTTCTCTGTTTTGGTCCCTGTGATTACCAGAAAAAAATGAAAAACCCAGATTTTGGCAGACTACCAGTCATACATGGATCATTTTGATAATAGATAACTGGCAAATAAATGAACAGATAAATGAATAACAAAAAACAACCTAGTATTTATATGTTTTACCTGGAATAATGTCTCTGCTAGGCAGTAAGAGAAAAATGCTTCCGGTCCCTCAGTTAATTCACTTAATTTTTTGGCCCCCATCCAAAGGCTGGGTTATATTAATTAGTAATTTAGTGAACTCAAACTTGACTAGCACGCACCAGGCCAGGCCATGATTCTAATTACATATAGTTATTAATCTCAGACATCATACTATCTATTCTGTCAAGGCATGTGTATACTATGGCAGTTTCTTCTTTCAGCTTTCAACTTCTTACTCTGGGTTTGGTAAACTAATCAAGAATACTTTTCCATAATACCATTCTTGGAAAAGTTATTTCCCTTCTATGCATTAAATCATCAACTCTAAGACACCTAAGATCTTCCTTTCCCAGGCCATCACTCTCCTGTTTGTGTTATCTCCTATTAGAACCTCTTTGAGGTGAAGGCCTATCTCATGTTTGTATTTGTATACTCAAAGCTTACTATCAGGCACACACTATGCATATAATTTTAAAAAAAACTTTTTTTTTCCCTAGCATATCCTGGGTTCATGCCATAGAAATCATATTGTATTTATGGAACCTGGTCCACTTTTTTTGTTGAAAAAACATTTATTAACGTAAAAAAAGTCTTATATTCTATTTGATCTATTTTCCAAGTCCGTTGATTATCCAATGAGTTATTTTACATTTTCTTCTATTTTTTCATTCTTTTGATTTCGTTGGAGTGATTCTTGATGTCTCACAGAGTCATTAACTTCTACTTGCCCAGTTCTAATCTTTAAGGAATAATTTTACTTAATTAGCTTTTGTACCTCCTTTTCCATTTGGCCAATTCTACTTTTAAAGAAGTTCTAGTCTTCAGTGAATTTTTTTTTCTTCCATTTGACCAATTCTATTTTTTAAGGACTTGTTTTCTTCATTCAATTTTTTTGCTTCCTTTTCCAAGCTATTCACTTTTTTTCATAATTATCTTGCATAACTATTTCTTTTCCCAGTATTTATTCTACTTCTTTTAATTATTAAGATAAGTTTTGAGCTCTTCCAAGACAACTTACTGGGCTTGACACCAGTTCG
This sequence comes from Petaurus breviceps papuanus, assembly GCF_028583685.1. Taxonomy (NCBI): domain Eukaryota; kingdom Metazoa; phylum Chordata; class Mammalia; order Diprotodontia; family Petauridae; genus Petaurus; species Petaurus breviceps. Next base: position 51,104,550 of record NW_027185798.1, on the reverse strand, counting down.
TATTCCCATTTGAGGCTTTGTATGTAGGCATTTTGACATTGCTGTCCTCTTCAGAATTTGCGTTGGGATCTTCACTGTCACCTAGTAGCTTTCTATGGTCAGGGGTCTTTTTTGGGGGGTGGGGTTTGGGCTCATGTTTTACAAAGTTGAACTCCACTCTTAATGTACAGGGGACACTGTTCCAAGTTTCTTGCATTGGGGGTCAGGGGTCTGGTCAGTGGCTTTCTGCACTAAGGCCTCTGAGAATAGCAGCTTTTCAACTGTGCTAGCATGGCCTAGTCTACTCATGCTTGCTATGCCACTGACCTGTTAAGCCAGAAAAAGGGGGCTTTGGGTACTTATCTGTCTTGTGAGTAAGAGCCTCCTGCTGACTAAACTGGACACCAACTGCACTAGACTGTGCTCCCTTTTTATGTAAGTGCCACAGACCTTTCCAGATATCCCACTATAATCATTTTTTTTTTGATTTGGCAACTCCTGAATTCTTTCAGAGGCTTGACTTTATGTTGTTTCCTAGGGAAACTAAGGAGAGCTCAGGTAACTTCCTGGTTCCCTTCTGCCATCTTGACTTCGCCTTATCAAAATTGGTCAATTCTTTTACCAAATATAGACATAGCTATAATATACATACCAGGACTATCAATTTATAGTTTACTTCACTGGTAAATGAAATTAATATTTTCTTAATGGAATTAGCAAAAATAGCAAGAAAATTCCATTTCTGGGCACTAAATAAATTTAGTAAGGTCTTTCAGAAAAAGAAGTAAAATAATGCATTATTTATTCCTTGAAATGAATCCTTTTGCAGTGTCTCCATTCCAGCTCAACATTTTTAAAGTACCTAAAAGTGTTTTACAATATTATGAACTAATATCAGCTAAGTGGAATATGGAGAACTGCCATCATCTGCTAATTGAGAATAGTGTGAGGGAATAAATATTACCCATTTCTCAAAGAAACGTTGCATGATAAAAACTTAGTTCTACTCATGTTTAGATTTGTTAAGATTTGTATTCTAAGTTTCATAACTTGATTTAACTATATACTATTTTTTTTAATCACCACAGCTACAAGTTATATGGACTGCCTGGCCATAATTAAGCAATAAGACATGACAAGCAGTGCATTTCAACATGATTACAGAATATTATAATTTCATAATAAACACCAATGATGTTGTATCTTAATTATAAATACTAATAGATTCTCTACACATTTAATTATCTGCTACATTGATATTCCCATAACTTTTATATAGTTCTGCTTGAATATAACCAGTGCTCAAACATGAACCTACATTAATGGGGCATAAAGAATACGCTTTTGCCATAGTTTAGACTAAAAACTACCAATTTCTGAATTTTGTTTCTTGTAAAAACATCCCCCCCATAAGGGGTATGCATTTCTTAAGGGGATATAATACATATTTTCTTTTGAATTTAGACATCTAGGACCTATGCACAAAGGGCCATAAATAAGGGCATACTCTTTGTCCCAACAATACCACTTCTAGGGTTGTATCCCGAAGAGATTATAGAAGTGGAAAGAGGACCCAAATGTACAAAAATATTTATAGCAGCTCTTTTTGTGGTGGCAAAGAATTGGAAATCAAGGGGATCCCCATCAATTGGGGAATGGCTAAACAAGTTGTGGCATATGAATATAATGGAATACTATTGTGCTATAAGAAATGAGGAACAGATAAAGTTCATAATAACCTGGAGTGACTTATATAAACTGATGTTGAGTGAGAAGAGCAGAACCAGTAGAAATTTGTACACAATTATAGACACAACATATGTGTGATGACTAACTTTGATAAACCGGGCTCCTCTCAGCAATGTAAGGTTCTAAGTCCAAAAGACTCATGATGGAAAGAGATGTCCACATCCAGAGAAAGAACTACAGAGCTTGAATGCACATTGAAGCAAATTACTTGCTTTCTTTTTTTGTTTTGTCTTGTTTCCTCTTTCCCATTGTTCATTCTAACTGTTATAATCCTCCTTTATAATCTGACTAATGTTTAATGTGAAGGTATTTGGAGATACTATATTTGATTGCATGATGCCAGGGGTTGGGGGGAGGAGAGAGAGATGGAGAAAATTTTAAACTCAAGGAATTGTGGAACTGAATGTTGTAAAATAAAAGTAAATAAATAAATTCATAAAAAATATAATTTAGCAATCTAGTCTCAGATCAACATCTCATACCATATACCAAGTTTACATCAAATTGGGTACATGATTTACACTTAAAAGAATATGTAAAAGATAATATCAGCAAATTAGGGAAGCATGGGAAATTTTACTTATCAGATCTATGCATAAGAGAAGATTTTTTGACCAGAGATAGAATAGATGATAAAAATGTATGGGATAATTTTGATTACATAAAATTGCAAAACATCTGCACAAACAAAACCAATGCAACCTAAATGAGATAGGAAGAAGGAAATCAGGAAAAAAAAATTTTACAGCATGTTTCTCTGATAAAGGTCTCATTTCTCAAATTTCTAAAAATATAAAGCATTCCAAAACTGATAAAAGGTTAAAGAATATCGAGGCAATTTTCAGAAGAAGAAATAAAAGCTATTTATAGTCATGTGAAAAAATGCTCTAAATCACTATTGATTAGAGAAATGGAAATGAAAACAACTTACATCTTTTCAGAATAGCTAACTTGATAGAAAAGGAAATGATAAATTCTGAAGTGAATGTGGGAAAATAGGTACACTTTTGTACTGTTGGTAGAGTTGTGAACTGGTCCAGCTATTCTGGAAAACAATTTTTAACTATGTCAAAAGGGCTCTAAAACTGAGCATATTCTTTGAATCAGAAATACCCACTACTAGGTGTATATCCCAGAAATATCAAAGAAATGGAGGAAAGGATGTATTTGTCAATATATATATATATATATATATATATAATTGTAGTTATAAATTTATATATAGTTATACATATTTATATGCATATATATGTAGCTATTATTATAGTTATAGTTTAATAGTTACAGTTATAGCTATAGGTATAGCAGATCTTTCTGTGGTTGCAAAAAATTGAAAATTGAGGGGATGACCACTATGAAGAAAGGGCTGAACAAGTTATCATATATGATTATGATAGAATACAATTGTGGTATAAGGAATATGAGCAAGGTGGTTTCAGAAAATTCTGGGGAATACCTACATGAATTGATGCAGAATGAAGTGAGCAGAACCAGATCATTGTACACAGTAAAGGCAATATTATAATTATGGCCAACTGTGAAACACTTAACTGGTCTCATCAATATGGTAATCCAAGACAATTTCAATGAACTCATGATGAAAAATGTTATCCACCTCCAGAGAAAGAACTGATGAACATTGAATGCAAATTGAATTACATTTTTGACTTTTTTTATTATTATTGCTTTTTTGCAATATATTATGCATGACTTCACAGTACAATTGATATTATATTACTTGAGCTCAATTCGTGAGGGAGGGGTAAGTGAAAGGGAGAGAATTAGAAATTCAAACATTTTTAAAAGAATGTTAATTTTTTTCAAAATAAAAATATGGACGGAATTAGATTCTATAGCAGATTTTTAAAATTAAACAATGCTGAGATTTTACAGAATCATGATAACCAAAATCTTCCCCCAATAAGAGGGATTATATAGTAATAATAGTAATGATAATAATAATAGGATCTATAAAATATTTTAAGGCTTGTGAGGAACTTTAAAATATTAACTCATTTAATCATCACTATAACCCTATAAGTTAGGTGGTGTTATATCCCCATTTTACAAATGAAGCAATTGAGGCTGAGCAGGGTCATACCATAAGGAAATTGTCAGAGACAGGTCTTCCTGACTACTATGCCCAGTGCTCTAGTCGCAACCTAATTGCCTCCTAATTGCTTTTCATTGTATCTCTGACAATGTATAATACAGTGTTTTCCATCTTTAAGGTCTCAGTGATTTTGGTTACTTGTGATTTTCTAATAGAAGCCTAAAAAATAATGGGACACCCCCTCCCAACAAGAAATTACCGAAACAAGATTGATATTTTAGGAAATACTGTAATAATATTCCCAATGAATACACTGTAATGTCATAATCTCATGCCCATGGATATTAAATTTATCAATGTAGATCTCAATCTATTCATATCTTCCTATTTTTGTGTAATTCTCATCCACAGAAACTAATTCACACATCTTTGTATGACTCACCCCCCACTCCATGACAAAACCTTCATTATAAAGTCCATTAAGATGTAATAAAATGCTATTGGGTCAAATTCTGAACATGTAATCACCTATGTTTCTCTCTAAGCCTACAAATTCATGAGGAGAAAAAAAAATCCTTCAAGATTGCCTTCCTAAACAGGAAGCAACAAATTATTTTATCAAATGTTTAAAACTACTCAAAGTCTCATTCTAGGAAAGATAAATATAATATCCCATAAAAAGATAATATCAACAACTATCAGAGCTAGGTGGTGATCCTAACTCTCTGGTCATTTGATTGCACATTGTGACAATTATGATTTGTGTAACTTCATTCATTCAGAAAAATATATTTTGCCATAGGTAAAGCACTATGTTAGCAGCTAAGAGCAATGGAAAAAAAATACTAATTACATATTATCTCTATATTATCTCTATCCTCGTGGAGCTATTTGTGCACAGGAAACATATATATATATATACGTATATATATATATATATTCTAAAGTAGAATATAAAAGTTTAATATGAGAGATATGACATGCTATAAGAGGTTAGAGGAAGAGGAGATTAATTTAGTTAACTGATTAATTTAAGGTTATGTAGTGGATAAAGTGTTAAGACTTAGAGTCAGGGAGATCTACATTCAAATCTAGCCTCACACTCTTAATAGTTGTGTAACCCAGTTTAAATCATTAAACTCTCTGCCTCAGTTTCCTCATCTGTGAAATAGGAATAATAAAAGCATCTACCTCCAAAGGTTGTTGTGAGAATTAATAAGATAATAACTCCAAAGCACTTTGTAAACATTCAAGTGATATGCACATGGCAGCTATTATATTTGAATGGAAGCTATTAATTTAAGTAAATTTTCACTTATCTAATATTTCAATTTATAATTTTTAAAGGCCAGTTAGGTATTGTCAGGCCTGGAATTAATAAGACCTGAATTCAAATCTGACCTTAGACACTTAAAAGTTGTGTGAACTTAGACAAGTCATTTAATCTTAGTTTACCTTAGCTTCCTCAGCTGTAAAATGGTGATAATAATATCATCTATCTTCCAGGGTTGTTAGGAGGATCAAAGAAGATAACAATTGTAAAGCATTTAGCACAGTGCTTGGCACAACAGTAAGCATTATATACATGTTAGTTATTATTATTAAAAGATTAATTTCATTAATTCTGGTAAAATCCATTAGACCCTGCCTTATATAAAAAAACAGGGAGAAAAAAAGTTGATACACATAAAAGCATTCATAAAGACATCACTGAGTTAATAAAGTCCTGGGCATCCAGGGTGCCCATTGATTAAAGAATGTATAGACAAATTGTTGCTCATGAATGCAACATAATATTAAGATGCCATAAAAATGTCAAATATGAGGTATTCATGAAGACATAGGAAGAATTATTGAAATTAATACAGAGTATAGGAAACAGGAAGAGGAAAATAATATACAGAATGACTATAACAACATAAATAAAAAGAAAAATATGATAAAACTAAACACTATAATTATAATGGTCAATCTTGATCTCAGAGAAAAGTTAAGAATATAAACCTCCCTCTCCACACTGAGTAAATGGGGAATAGAGGGGACTGTATTCTGGGTCTGGAATGTTGCATACACTGTTAAATATAATAGATATTTTGGTGCATTCTATGATTTTCTCTCTTTTTTTCTTTTAAAATTCTTATAAAAAAAGAAGGCTAATTGGGTAGAACAGAAGTTAGCAATACATTCAGAAATGAATGTCATAAAAAGGCACCAATAAAAATGAAATAATGTGACAATTGTTTTATGTTGAAACAAAAACTGCTCTAAACACTTGAACTTTAGCAGTTTATTAATTTGTCCCTAAATTTTTTATCGCTAAGCAATTGAAAACTGTATTTGAAAAGTTTCCAAAACTATGAAGCAAGGAAATTGGGATTGTTTGTTTTCTCCTGGCTCTCCTAGCAAGAATTTCCATTTCCTCTGTTACCTATAATTTCCCTTGGTCTTCTAAACACCTAACCCTTCTACTATCAATACTTTCTTCTTTTCTTTTCTTTCTGCTTATATGACATAAAGAAGCAGTTTGCAAAATGAATAATATGCTCAGCCTAGAGTCCAGTAATCCTCCCTCTAATAATTCCTAGCTGGGCATTCTTACACACATTGTTTATTCTCTCTCTATCTTAGACACTCCCTAGTATTTATCTATTAAATAGTTTATTGTTTCTGATACGCATTTCAGTTAGTAAATGGAATACCTACCCCATAGTAAGTTTCTATGCCAGAGACAGGATAGATCCTTTGAATATTTGCATAAGTGATTTCAGTTATAATGGATAGCTAATACATTGGATGACAATCGATATCCAAAAATGATCTGCAAGCTAGAATATTGGACCAAATCCAATAAAGTGAAATTAAATAGAAATAAGTGTAAAATCCTACACTTTGGCTTGAAAAAAAATAACTGCATAGTTAAAGGAATATGAGAAGCATGTGGAAGAGATCTCCCCTACTCCCCCCCAATAGAAAAAATAAAACTTAGGCCACATTAATAGAACTATTATGTTCAAGTGATAGAGATCACAGTTTTATAGTACTTTATCTTTGATCAAACCTGATTTAGGGTATCATGGTCAATTTCACATGTCACATATCATGAAGGATTTGGCAAATCTGAGGTTTCTCTAAAGGAGGTTAATCAGGATGCTGAAGGAGTTAGAAACAATGGCACAGGGAGATTTGTTGAGGGACCTGGAAATGCTTCACTGGAAGAAAAGACAATTGAAAGGAGCATGTTAGTCAATACTCAAGAAATAGAGACCTATAGAGCACTGGCCCTGGAGTCAGGAGTACCTGAGTTCAAATCCGGCTTCAGATACTTAACACAAAACTAACCATGTGACCTTGGGCAAGTCACTTAACCCCAATTGCCCTACCTTCCCCCCTCCAAAAAAAAAAAAGAAAAAAGAAAAGAAGACCTACAAGTTGCTGAGCACTATGCTAAGTGCTGGAGATACCAATAAAAAAGAAAGAAAGACAGCCCCTCCCCTCAGGGAACTTAAAATCCAATGGAGGAAGACAATACACTAAAAGAAGCTGAAGAGGAATGACACCAGAGGGTACTTCATGTGAGGCCATGGTGATGACAGAGCAGCTGATTAAAATAAGAAGTTAGCTAGAAAGTTCTGAGCCCTCTTAGAAAGAATGCTTTGGCAAGAGTTTATTACTCTTTCCTCTAGCTCTCCCATCAGAATGAAGAGGAAGCTGAGGGTGCTGAGAATCAAAGCTGAGAACGGTCTTCATGGAATTGAGATTTCAGCTTCTGAGCTTATCTTGGGGAATGGAAAGAAGCTGAAGGAACATGACTATATTAAATAATTATAAGGATTGCCCTGTGGATTAGGGATTTTAAATTATTCAGTTTGGTCTCAAAACACAGAAGAAGGGGACGTCAAGGAAATTTGAGAATCAGATTTTGATTCATTATAATGATAAAAATAGAATAGATTATACCAAGATTTGTTGAGATTTCCATCATTGGCTACTTGAAATGAATACTTTATGATCAAAAGGACCAAATTAATGGACCAAATAAAGACTGTTAGTACTTAAAGGGATCTTAGAAGTCATGTAGTCAGGTATTCTGTAGAAGAGGTCCCTAGTTAGATATGTTTCCAAATAAGTGTTTCCTGAGACCCCTTCCAATTCTGAGGCTGATATTCTTTGAATTTGTGATTTATATATGGATATTCCATCATCAATTTAAATTTAACATGTATGCAATCAAACACATCCTCTCCATTAAAAAAAAAAAAACTTCCCCCTCCTGATGTGCACCTAATTTTGATAATGATACAATCATTTTCAATTGAAGTGAATAAGCATTTATTCCAGGTCTACTTTGTGTCAGACAATGTACTAGATGAATGGGATAAAAAGACAAAAATAAAACAAATCAGGGATAGCTAGGTGACACAGTGAATAGAACACTGACCCTCGAATCACATGGACCTGAGTTCAAATCCGACCTCAGACACTTGACAACCTTAGTAGCTGTATGACTTTAGGCAAGTCACCTAACCCCAACTGCCTTGCCTTGCCCCCTCAAATAAAATAAAATAAAATAAAATAAAACAAAACTTTGCCCTCAAGAACCTTATATTCTTTTTGGGTAGAACAAAACATTCACTGCTTAATAAATACAAAATGTATGTGAAGCAAGTGTAAAGTGATTTTAAAGGTAAAGTATCATAATTATAAAGGATCAAAAGTGGCTTTGTGTAGGGAATGCCAGTTGAATGAATCTTGAATGGAGTTAGGGATTTGAAGACAGAGAGTGGACAAGGGAGACCATACCAGGCATGAAAGCCAATGCAAAGTCATGTAGGCAAGAAATTGAATGTCATGTAGGAGACAACAGTGAAAAGGCCAATTTGTCTGGAACGTAGAGTATGTGGAATAATAATACGAAATTAGTCTGGATGTGTAGTTAGCAGCCATATTTTAAATGTCAAAAAAAGACTTTGCATTTTATACAAAGGAAATAGGAAATTTATTGTTTTTCCAATTGCCAATTCTGCTCTTCCTTGACTCCCATCAAATTAGTCCATCAAATGTCAATAGTTTCCTTTCTCTTTCCTTTCTCACTACTGATTCTCTACTTTATACCTACATGACCTCACCTCCTAATGGGTTTACTCTTCTCTTTCCACCTTTTCTACTCTATCTTGCACACCAAGTCAGATTAATATTTCAAAAGCGCTCCTTTCATCTTCTATTTCCATTGCTCAAAACCTTCTGCTATCTTCAGGAATAAGTTTTAACTCCTACACCTGATATGCAATGATCTCTATTTTCTAACCCCACATTACCTTTTCAGCATAATTTCCCACAATTCCATACTTTAATCAAACATCAACTCATCATCTCCTAATCATGCCCTGTTTCCCATTTAACTTTGTTCCCACAGTTTTCTTTCGGTCTGGAAAGGTCTTTCTATTACTCTCAGTCTGTCTAAATTCTACCATTCCTCAAAGTCTAGTTAAGACCCTAAAAACCCTGACTCTCATTTACATTTCCTGGGCTATTGTAAGACCCACTGTCCATACTGATTGCTTGAACTTCATCTTTTATCATCACTTATCTCTTGTGTGTATATACTTATGTATTTAACTATATGTTATTATATATACCTATATACCAATGTATTGTATCTATGTGTGTATGTATGTATATATACTTATGCCTATCTGTTATTTATCTGCTAATCTATATTTTCCTGCTTTTGGTGTAATGTGAGTTCTTTGAGTACAGGGATTGAATGAAATCATTTTTGACTTTGTATCCCTAGTACTTACATAGTAAATTCTCAATTTAATTTTTTTTCTATTTCGTCATTTTCAGTTGTGTCTGACACTTTGTGACCACATTTGGTGTTTTCTTGGCAAAGACACTGGGGTTTTGCCTTTTCCTTCTCCAGCTTGTTTTACAGATGAGGGAACTGAGGCAAATAGGGTTAAATAACTTGCTTAGGGTCACATAGCTAGGAAGATAAATCTTTCTAACCCCAAGTCTGACATACTATCTTATGTGTCACATAACTACCCCCATTTAAACTAATTTTAAATAAATTTGTTTAATTGAATTGAATTGGTACAAGGGGTTAACTAGAACACTAGATGGCTTAAAGTAGCGACTCAAATGCAGCAGTTGGAGTCAAGATATATAATTCTCAATATGGAGTAGGGATATTTTGTTTTAAATCCTTGAAATATTTATAGGCAATTTACTAATACTCAAAATCTGAGATTACTGAGCTCTAAAATGGAAAGAATATTTGTACCATTTTCATGACAGACCTATTGTGAGAAAAATTATCTGAAAATCTGAAAGCATCAGAGAATGAGCTGTTATTAATGTATTAACAAGATATTTTGCAGAAGTCATATAATTAATAATACATGTTATCATCCTGAAAATCAAGATCAATCAAGATCTACTCTGCAGGAGGTTTGTGTCCTACCTGAAATTACCTTAGAACATCTGCCTTAGTATTGGACAGATGTAGCACCTCTCAAATTGTCCAATTGACATTTTACCAGGAAGCATTAAGGAAATACAGTGCATAGGTGGCTTTGAAGTCAGGGAGAATTGGATTCAAGTCTCTTCTGTGACATTTACTGATTGTGTGACCCCTGAGTAAGCCACAAAGCTTCTCTAAGATTCTGAGCTGCACAGAAGGTGCCAATTTACATTGGTGGAAAGAGTTCCCTTACCTGGGAGGTCCCTCTAACAATCAAATTACAGGTCAAGTTCCTCCTTATTATTATCCTAACTCCCATTTATATAATATCTTTTCTGGCTTACCTATATGAAATAAACCCCATGCAGGGCATGCCTGTAAATGAATACTCCAAAGATAGCAGATTATACATTCTCTGCCTCTCAGACTATTAAACATAAAAGCTCTATCTAAAAGACACTCCAGTCTTGCTTCATTTTTTATCAATGACTATTGCCAGTACTAGGAATCCAGTATTCTGAATGAATCCATTTAGTGCATGAAACATGATTTTGCTGCCAAAATACTAATTAAAATTTTATGGCATATACAACCAGCCTCTTTTAAAATTCGCTCTGCTGGTCTAATGGGCTTAAAATGCTCATGTGTATCAACTGATATTGCCTGTGGTCAGTTCTATACGATGATTAAACAGGTAGTGTAAAGTTAATAAAGAAACACCCAAATTGAGATAAACCATTTTGACAAAATCTTAGTCATTATATCGGGTTTAGTAAAAAGTCAACATTTTTATCTTAATTGTAACCAGACCAGACTTTAAATATGAAAAGCCACTGATATTTTTCCACTGCACAAATTACAAGAGACATTGTCTCTGTGAAATCCTAAGAGGCCTTTCTGAGTAAAATGATGCATTTCTAGGTTCTCATCTACCTTTTTCATTTTTTTTTCTCACTGGAGGATTTTTTTTTTTGCTCTTTCCATTAAAGTATTAGTTCTTTTGCTGCCTTTCCCTCTTCCCCTCCCCTTCTTTACTTTCTTCTCTTCTACCCAGTTTCCATTTTAAGTTTTTAATAGAGTTTTTTAAATTCAAAGAGAAATGGAGAAGTGTAGAAAATGCATGAAAGAGTGTATTATTTTAGATTTCTCAGCTGAGAAAGGTGAGATAAAGTAGACAGAGAAGGCTTCTTAAATCCAAAAGAATCAGTTAAGGACAGCTAAAACATTTGAGATAAGAATATTCAATTCTATCTATATGTATTTGCTAGATTATTATGAGATTCTTGCTGACATTGCCAGATGGACAGTGTATCAGACTACTAAGTAGAAAGAGGAGAGTTTTAAGCATAGATCACAAGCTAGAAGGAATTCCAGAAACCATCTAAAACAAAAAAGAAAACTGAGTCACCAGATGACATGATTTGCCCAAGGACACAGGTATTTTGGTCATACTTGAACCCAGGCCCTCTTACCCAAAAGCCAGTAATCTTTTTACTGTACAAGTAATCCTCTATAATCAATATTCTATTGTTAAGTAAATGCTCAGAACACATGCTTACTCTTCCTCACAAATGCATTCACTCATTCATTCATGCACTTGTTTATATCATCTTTGATTCATTATCTTCATTCATTTAGTCATTCAACAAATATCTTCTGAATACAAAAACAAGAAACTGTGCTAGGTGTGTTGGCCATATTTCAAGAACCCATGATTTCATAAATTCTGTCTCTGTTGATACTTATGGTAGTCCCACCTCAGGAAATATAGCTCAGTATCTTTCTATGGACAGAAAAATTTGTACCTGACAGATGATAAGTTTCTCTAAGATTAGCCTGATGCTTCTTAATTCACTTCAGTGAAACGCAATAAATATTTGTTGTGTCTTATGTGTCCAAGGGTAGGGTAAAAGCTCTATTTGGAGTCAGGAAGACCTGTAGTTAAGTACCATCTTTCACTTATACTGGTTGAATGAACCTGGGTAAATCCTTTAATCTTCCAGTTTCCCTGGAAGTAAAATGCATACTAGGTCTTAATATGCATTGGCAGAGGGAGTGTCTTTCATAAGAGCTCCATGATTACTGAAATCAGAAATGCAATCCAAAACCAAAATAAAACCAATCCAAACAAAAAATGTATAGAACTTTGTTAGGCTCTGGGATGAAATTTTGAAAAATGCTTGAGTTCTTCCTTTTAAGAAGATTGTAATCAATAAATTCTCAAAGTGTGATCTGGGGACAACCGGGTGCAGCAGCAAGCACCCCAGCATCCCCAGGGTGGCTGCCAACACAGGTTCTTAGATCTGCTTTTCTAAAGGAAAGCAACTCAAAATGGGTTAACAGTCTTGCTTTAATCAATCAAACATATCATTTACCTTGTTCAGGGGAAAAAGTCAGTACCCCGAACTTCAGAGTATACAGACAGAAATATTTCAAGCATATAGGCCTCCAACTGTCCAACCATCACCTCCATACCAAATCACAGTCACCAGAGAGGGAAGCATCAACATCTGGGTTTTTCAAAGCCAGGGGGCTCAACAATGGCTCCCCAGAATCTCGTCTGGTCAAATCACACAAAATTTCTCAAAGTGAGCCCCAAAACAAAGTCTCATATCAGGGATTATATAGCCTTTTCCTGGGTAAGAGAATGTAACAACCCTCTTGACCCACTGCTCAATCACAAAGCACCAAGGTGTGGTCATCCCTGAAAAACAAGCCTCCCACCACAGGCTCCAGGTGCACTTAACCTAGGGGCAGGGAAGATCTTAAAAATTACATTCCTATAACACCAGGGAGATCTAATTCCTTTTAATCAGGTGATCAAGTTCAAACTATTTTATTATAATAAGGCATTTTAATTTCTAAAACAGTATATATCAATAGGTAGAACCCACAGAAAGTTTTCTGAGTTACCCTCAATTGTGAAGCATATAGTGGGATTCTATGACCAAAATCTTTTAGAGCCATTGGTCTAATGATTGAGGTACTATAGATGAGAGGCATTGGTTTAAGAATTGGGGCACTACCTTTTTATAAAGTAGTAGGTAGAATGATAATTCAATCTATGGGAGCAAATTAATCTCTCTGCAATCTGGTACCACCTTTTCTTTCAAGGTATGTCTAAGTACCGCCTTTTATGCTATATTCGACAAATATAGTAACTTTACTGCTACCCCCCAAAAATTGAATTGCTTTTTTTTTGCCTATTGAATTTCTTGTCCATTGTTTAAAGTTCAACTGAAATATTTGCCTTCTGTTCATATCACTAGCTGATCATGTCCTTCACCATCAGACCTTATATAGACATCTCTACTGTCGATTTAATATGTACTTCTCATATAACATTATTACTATCTCAGTTAATGTCTTATCTTACTGGATGTCAAGTAAGCACAAATTTAATCCTATCTAAACTTTTATCTCCTTCAGTAAACACAGTTCCCTATACAAAATAAGCATTTAATAAATGTTTGACCTATTTATGCTTGTGTTTTTTTGTTTTTGTTATCTTTCTGGACAAGTTCTATTCTAATACTTTTATCACACAATGGATTTGGCACATGCTAGAAAGACTTCATGCTTGGGCCGGGTGACAGACAGGCTGCTGTCCAAGGACAAGCCTACTTAAGTTCATATAGGCTCATCAATAGACTGGCCACAGGGTGATGATGTTTTTGGCAGTGACTTTCACAGATGGTCCATTAAGGCATAGATTGATTATGAAATGTGTCACTAGTGGGAGTGCCCAGAGATGTAAAATCATTGACCTTTGAAACATTATGTTATTATGAAGATTAATCAATGTGGATTTGATGTTAATGTAGTTAGGTAAGTATGGAGCTGGTTGACTGGTCAAATCCAAAAAGTTGATTAATAGAACAGTCTCAAACTTGAGGGAGCTCTCTAGTGAATGAATGAATGAAAGAATTTAAAGGAATTTTTTTAAATACAAATTACATGTCAAATAATATGCTAAACCCTGAAATACAAATTAAAAGCAAAGATAGCCCTTGCCCTCAAGGAGCTTATGTTTTAATAGGTAGAGACAACACATTTGAGAGAAAGGTTAAATATATTGATTAGAAAATTTTAGGAGTGATTAATGGGATCATTGGCAAGTGGAGTGGCACATCCCTTCTAAGAACAGTGGCACAGTTCATTTGTTCAACAATGGTGGAAGATCTAAAGATGAAACAGTTAAACCTTTAACACTTGAGAGCATGATGGCTATCCAGATTATCAAGAAGAAAACTGAAAAGTAAGGAGTGAAGCAAAGTTGTATGGAGTCTGCCTGAAATACTGGTAAGGTAAGGCAGTCACCAATCAGAAGAGCAGGGGCCCAGGCTAAAAATTCTGGAGATGAAAACATTAAAAGGCATTCTATATCTTTTTGTTGTTGTGTTCTATTCAACAGTTTGACCATTGACATGGAGTAAAACAGATGCCATGCTTGTCATATATGGATTTGAAATGAAGCTGCAAGAGATAGGTAACTCTTTGGATAATAGACTGGAAATACAAAAATATATCAGGAGGTGAAAAATGGCTATCCATGATAATAACAATAATAATTAAAATGCATATATTGTTCTAAAGTCTGTAAAGCATCTTACATATGTCGTCTCATTGATCTAATAAGAAATTAAATGGATACATGCAAAGAGCAATTTTTGGTGTCAAAAGAAAGTCTGCTATATGAATAGAGAAGCATTGCTGGGCATCCATAAAAAATATACATATAAATATATACATATATACACACGTGCATTCAGGCATGCATACATACATACACACAAACATACACACATTAGAGAGGGCGTTAGTCTATTACGAGATCAATATGACTGAATTTGACAGCTGTGACACTATAATTTTTAAAAAGTTAATGTTATCTTTTGTTTTAGTAACGGAACTATGGTGTCCAATGAAGGAGATCTTCATTCCACTATATGAGATTGATCAGAACATATGCGGAATATTGTGTCTGGTTCTCAATGATAACTGTTAGGAAAATTTTTTTTTTTTAGTTGGAAGGATAATATTCAGAAAAGTGAGTTCCATACATTATCTTAGGATATAACTCAGGTCAACCTCAATTGGTATTCAAGGGTGGGGAACCTACAGCCTCGAGGCCACACATGACCTCGGGTGCAGCCTTTTGATTGAATCCAATCTTCATAGAACAAATCCCCTTAATTAAAGGATTTTTTCTATAAAACTTGGATTCAGTTAAAAGGCTGTCCCCAAGGACATAGGAGGCCACATGTGGCCTCAAGGCCACAAGTTCCCCACCCATATCTCTTTCTTTCCACTATAGTTTGATCAACTTCTTACTATGAAAGATTTGAATGATGGGATGGAATTACTGGGAGACATCTTGTTTTCTAATGATATCTTTAGAACTATGGTAAAGGTGAATTTAGCCAAAAAAAGGTAATACTTGTCTTATAGTAGAAGTTCTAAATCCCTTGATTAAGTGGAGGGAGAGCCCATATCTAGTCCTTGTAAAAGAAGGGAGAAGCTGTAATGGTAATGGGAATTTGAAGATCTTCCCTGCGCCATATCTGAGGCGAGATTTTGCTTTGGGGTTAACTTTGGGAAGAGTTGTGTGATTTAGCCAGATGAGACTCTGGGCAGTCATGGAGCTTTGAAAAACCATTTGTTGGTGCTTCTCTCTCTAGTGACTAACTAGGTATGGATGTAATGGTCAGACAGTTGGATGCCCTGTCTGTTTAATTTTGTTATTTCTCTGTATTTTGTCTGCTTGTAACTTCTGTTTGTATTCTCTGAAGTTCAGGGTGCTGACTTTTTCCCTGAACTACTTAAATGATATGTATTTGATTGATTAAAGTAAGATTGTTAACCCTTTTTGAGTTGCTTTCCTTTAGAAAAGCAGACCAAAGAACCTGTGCTAGCAGTCATCCTGGGGATGCTAGGGTACTTGCTGCTACAGAAGCCTTTCAACCAAGACCTTCAAAATGGAAAATAATAGAAAGCATTCCTTTGACAGCACTCCCAGGTATGATGAGTTTTTTACCAGTGGGCCAAGAAACACTGGGTAGTCATAAGAGGATAATCTTGTGATTAACAATAGCATGAAGGCCAGGTTGTCTACAAGAGGTCTAGGACTTCTTAGAAGCTTTATTACACAAGGCTCTCACCTTGTTGTTGTTTGTCCTTCATTCTCAGGAAGAATCATGACTTCAGGAAGATCATGCCATGACTTGCAAGTGAATTGGGTTTAAGAGAGGCAAGGCTATGCAAAGTCACCAGTCTCACTCTCTCCTCCAGAGTCATTTGGGTCCAATACAGATCAGGATAGCAGGATATACACCCCCCGCCCCGACCCATTATTGAATGGGTGAATGTGATAGAGTGATCAGTGACACTGCAGGTATCCTGTTCCTCATGCTGATTTTGGCTATCTGCACCCCCTTACCAAGGAGATTTACTGTGAGCTGCAAAGATTCAACACTACCTATTATATAGCCCAGATTATTGACATCTAGTACTTTTTCCTTCTATGTGGAGGAGGGGGAGGTAAAGCCAAAAATGTGTAGTCATCTTGTTCTTCGACTTTTAATTATTCTTTCAGGAATTCAAATTTTGTTTGCTTTTATTTGCCTTATTTTAGTTCAATGTTTCTTCTCATTTTTTTTCCAGTGATGGCTATGCTAGGATATTCTTGTCCTTAAGTTTAGAGCTATAAGGTAATGTCACTTAAAGTCATTTAAATAGTGAAGGATCCTCAAGAAGATCTTTCAGTTCTGACCAAGGAATATGTTGTGATAGGATCAATATTTACCCATGCCACTCCTACCCAGCTGCCCACCCCCAATAAAAAAGCAAAAGATTTAAGCTAGTTATCTCTCTAGAAGGCAAGGAGGTCATTCCCAAAACTTAAATGGCCCAGGAGGTTATCAAGTCATGTGGATGTTTCCACAGCTTCCTGCTGGTCTCAGGTTGTGCTAACTTGGATTTCTGGTCAACTAAGGGCATAAATATCCTGCCTATAGAGCTGGGGCCCGTCACATGACAAATTTCTTAGTGACAAGGAAATTATAACATCCTGCCCTGTTGACTAGAGGCATTTCTGTACTGAGATGAGAGGAGCAATATTCTTCCTTCATAGAGTTCTATATGCTTGTGGAATATCCCAACTACACTATGAGGAGGGAGGGTGAATAGGCATTTTATATAATATTTAATATGTCTCAGGCATTATTCTAAGCATTTTTAACAAATATTATTCCATTTTATCTTCACAGCAACCCTGTGAGAAAGATATAATTCTAATTCTCATTTCACAGTTGAAGAAACTGAGGCAAATAGAGATCAAATGACTTACCAAAAGTCACATAGCTAGTTAACGTCTGGTGACAGATTTGAATTCAGGTCTTCCTGACTCCAGGTCCAGCCCTGTATACACTTTATCTCCAGCTTTCTCTGGTTAAGTGAACTACCTTTTTGTTACCTGTTGAATGACCTTTGACTCTCTCATTTCATTCCATTATCTGACCTAAGTTACTAGGGTACCAGCTTGAGTTAAAACCAAAACAGCAATTTCCTTCAAATAGTTTTCATCTGACATGGACTTGATCAAGTATCCACTATTCTGGTTTCCTGGTTCGGTAGTCTCCATATTAGCATTGTCCTTGTGAAAATGAAGTGTCCAGAATGAACACAGCTTAGGAGCAGCTAGGTGGTGCAGTGAGTAGAGCACTGGCCCTGGAGTCAGGAAGACCTGAGTTCAAATCTGGCCTCAGACACTTAACACAAAAACTAACCATGTGACCTTAGGTAAGTCACTTAACCCAAATTGCCCTCCAAAAAGCAACAAACAAACAAAAAAAAAATAGAATTAACACCACTCTATTAATGTAATCTTGTGCAGGATGAGTTTAGAGGGACTCTCATTTCCTTATTCCTGGAAGTTGTGCCTCATTTAATACAGCTTAATATTTGATTAGTCCTTTTGGGTGTTATGTCACACGACTGGGGTATTTTGAATTTACAATCTACTAAAACCACCAGATTTCCCTCTGACCCAGAAGTGCTGCTGTCTGAACATACTTATCCTATCTTGAGCGTGTAGAGTTGGTTCTTTTTAACCTAAGTATAAAAGTATATTCCTATTGACTTTCATATTATTTAATATAGGCTAATGTTCTGGCTTGTCAAGATCTTTTTGGATCCTGACTTTGCCCTCAAATATATTAGTCTCCCTTCCCAAATTATATTACCTGCAGATTTGAAAACATGCTATTGAAAGTCCATTTATAAGACTATTCCTATAGAACTGTTTTCTACATTTCATTCTCCCTATCATGTGTTCTAAGACTAATCAAAGACGTTAGAAGAGTATATGATTATAATCTAAAAGGAACTAAGTAGAAGACATTCATTAGAATATTAATTTGTTTGGTTGGAATAGAGTCTTCAATTTTCAATTACCTAGGTATAACCAAGGTCAAGAAATTTAATCTCTTTCTGTCTCAGTTTCTTCATATGTCAAGTAGGGATAGTAATAATTTTCAGTATCTACTCCACATGGCATGTTGAAGATCAAATGAGATTAAAAATAAAATCAATCAATCAATAAAAGTGAAAGTAATCAATAAACAGTGAAGTACAAAAATACTTGATTAAGTTACTTGAAGGATCTGTGATTTAATTTATATAAATAACTCCTTATGGAAATTCCTTTCATTAAGGTTAGTTGCAACTCCATCTACCATTTAGTAAATGAGTTCTAGAGTTGCCTGAACCACCTAGTGATTTAAGTGAATTACCCAAAGTCATACTGTCAACTGTTAGAAGTGGGATTTGAATGTGAGCCTCTCTGAAATCTAGCAGTCTAGTTATTAAAATGTGCTATTTCTATGAACTGTGATTATGATTATCATCATGTTGTATGGTAAGTTTTTATTTCTTTCTTTTAAATTAGTATCAGAGTTTGGTGTTTGTGCATTCATGGACACTCTTAACCTTGTGCTGCAGACTGATATTGTAGTCTTCCTCTCTTCACTGTCCACCTGGGAAGCAGTGAAATATACATTAAAAGGGTGTGTAATGGTTGCCTTTTCTCAACTACTAGGCATCTAGGTCATTGAAGTCTACTGCAGCTAAATTATTGCCTATTTCACCTGGCACTGGCATGTCTGGACTAGATAAGATTGGGAGATGGAAGGTAGGTCTGAGGGGGCCCCATACCTGACCCTTTTACATGGAATACTTAAGGCAAATCTGCTTTATTTTAACAGAGCCTTTCATTCATGGAAGTTACTTAATGCTTGTGGTATCCTGAAGGAACTGGTGAAAATTTCCAATTATAGAAACTGAGATATGCAAAAAGGAAATGCAAACACAGTTCAGCCCTAGAATAGAAATGATATGATTCCCCAGGCTTGTCAGTTGCAAGCATCTGAGTGGTCCCACCTGTTTTGTATTCCTATTCTTACTCAAATTTATATTTCCTATCATCTGTTCTAGATTCTTGTTACACTACTGACCTAACTATAGTTAAAGTACTCTTTGAATAAGGTCACTTGTATGCTTTCTTAATAGTAACAACATCATCAACAATAACAACAATAACAACACCCTATATAACACTTTCAAGTTTGCAAAGCAAAACTATTTCCCATTTTATTTATTTATTTTACTGATTTTATTACTCATTATTTCATTTCATCCTCACAACAATCACAGAAGATAGATGCAATTATTATCCCCATTTTGCTAATGAGGAAATTAAGACAGAGGAAGGCTAAGTGAATACCAAGGTTCAAAGAGTTAGTTAAATATGAGATTAGATTTGAACTCATATCTTCCTGACTCCAGATGCAGTGCTCTATCTTCTCTGCCACCTAGCTGCCTCGGGGGCATGGTATAATGGAAAGAGCCTTAGAATGAATACAAGGGGATGTAGTTTAAGTGCCTGAGCCTGCTATTTTTTGCAGTTCATTCATTTAGTCATTCATTCATTTATCCATTCATTCATGTGAGTCTTGATTAAATGCCAACTATGCATCAGGCATTATGTAAGGCAGTAGTGATATAAAGATCAGCTCTGGGTAATTTGCTTAATCTTTCGGTGTTTAAGATTTCTGCTTTGTAGGAAGATAGGAACTGGGCTAGAGAAATGCAGTGTAGAGTGGAATAAGTATTAGACTCAGAATCATTGGGCTCTAGGCCAATAATCATTTGAGCTGGGTTCAAAATCTGTTGCTTACTTCCTTTGTGACTTTGGCCAAACCCTTTAACCTTAGGCACATTTCCTCATTTGTAAGATAAGGGGGTTACACTAGATGACCTGAAGAGATAAATCTATGTTCTTGAGAGTCTAAAAGATCTCTCCATGTACTAAATCCTATGATTATGTAAGTACATACACATCTTCATATGTTGGAGTCACCTTATAGTTAATACCTCTTTTTTATAGTGAATAATGTTATAATCAGGTTCCAATGTACTTTTAATTAATTTTAACTTGATTTCATGACATTCCCAGGGTGTGCTATAAAACCATGACTTGGAATTACCACTTTAAACATGACCATATGGCTTCATACAATATTATGGCTCTGATTAAAACAGCTTTAATTACAAGAACATGTTTGTGAAAGTATGTCCAAAGGACATCATGTGCTCTTTCTGTGGGAGAAGAAAAAATATGTTGCATTTTTACATATCTGTGTCTATGCCTTCTAAGCCATGATTGTCATTAATAGAACACTCTCGAGGGCACTTAAGGGAAACTGTGCATCAGCTGTAAATCTGTTATGACTTTATTTTATTCCCAGAAAAAAATAAGAGTCTCAATTCATTTCCCTCCTTATAAATTATAAACTGCCGCTGCCTGTTGCTGAGGCTTTAACTGCTCTGAGGTGGAGTTCTTGGCTTGTAGGGTATTAATAATGGTGCTGCCTGTCTGCCCTTCAGCTTAGACACTAACATGAGGTCTCCTCGATTTGCCTTTAGTGGCTGTTCAAGTGGAGTTAAAGATCCCATCGCGCTGTTCTGAAAGAGAATGGGTTAAAGTAAGAGCTCTGACCTTCATTTTCAAAACATGTAATAGCCGAGGTCATGGGTGGGTCATCACTTCCTATCTATGAGCTGACAGCATGGTTTCCATAGACTTCTAAGCCCCCACAATCAAATCAGTCACTTGTTTAAGATACTGAGGGTTGTCTTAAAAAATGTTCATCTCAGAATCAACTAGATTCTACTACACAGGACTACAGGGGGAGCAGATACTTCAAGTTTTGAAAGGAATGGAAATGTCAATTATTCCCAAATTTCAAGTACACATTTAAAAAACATCTGAGTAACCCATAACTTTATATCATGTTCTATAGAATTACATGTCTCAACATTGCATAACTTTTTCACATTTGCTTTTCTCTCAGAATGGATGATTGTTTTCTATTTTTAAAGACACATACACTGAAGAAGAGACTAGCATTAATGACTTGGATCCTTGGTTTATCTGTTGGGAAATTTCTGGCAGCACAGGACGTCACTCTTGTTGAATCTATGTTCCTTTATCTTAATGAACTCAGATCTTGTGTAGTGATCACTACTTACTGAATGAACACCTAGGACTACATTTCATTCAACACATTCAATAAGAAGTAATGGGACCTTAGGATTCCTAAAACCATAGGATGTTTCCAGTGGAGGTTTTATTGTCATTGGCCATTTGAATTCTAGTCATTTTATATGTTATTAGCCTTCGTAGCCTCTGCTAATCTCAACTCAAACACCATCTCCTGTTTTAGGGATTTATTGATCCTCTGGATGGTAGTGCCTCTCCTTCCCTTTACTTGGCGTATATTTTGTATCTACTTATACTTGCACCTTGTAAGCTCCTGAAGGGTGAGAACAGATTTAATTTTGTCTTTGGATATCCAGAAATTAGCATAGTAATAACATATAATAGGTACTTTATATATACTTCACAATGGATTGAATGATGCTATTTGGAGCACTGATTGATTTTCCCTACATATCTATCATCAAGTGTGGTCCTGACTAGCAACCTTTTGATCTAATGATCTCATATGGGAAAGCATATTAAACTCCCTAACCTTCAATTTCTTACCTATAAAATGGAATAATAACACCTGTAACATTTTTGCAGGAAACATGCTGTGGTGAGGTGGGGTCAAACTCAGATAGGAGTTGGGGGCCACTAAACCATATATTGGGAGCTCTGTGGGTAACATATTGACTTAGAAAAGCACAGGTTAACATTACATCAATCCACTGTATTTTTATTTATTTTGTTAAATGTTTCCCAATTACATTTTAATCTTGTTCATGAGTACTGGGAGTTTTGCAAGCCACAATGCAACAAATGCAGGTCACATATTTGACACATCTGGAGGATAGAGGGTAGACTTTAGATTCATGTTGATCTGGCTTCAAATTCTATTGTAGACAGTTAATTACTTTGTTGTCTTGAGGTAATTAGTTATTGTCTCAAATCCCCTGGCCCAACATTTTATGACCTGCATTGGTAGAGGAAGTTTCCTCCAAATACCATACAAAAATACCAAGTTTCCTCCAAATACCAGACAAATATTATACAAAAATAAAATCACTGAACAAGAAAGATATTTAATTAAGATTTTTTTGTGAGAATCAAAGGAGAAATCATAGTTTAATCACTTTTTCAAAACTTCAAGTGGTATATAAAAATGTATATGTAATTATTTTCATAAGTAGATCTATGCCTGACTTATAGAATTACCAAAGAAATGATGTAGTCCATGGGAATTCTCTTGAGGCCCCTCAAAGATGCTGCCTTATTAGAGCCATTGCTTAATGACCTGGCAATTTAATTAAATTCAACAAATATTTATTGAATGCCTGCTCTTTTCAAAGCACCCTGCTAGGTGATGAACCACATCTAAATGTATGCTTGCATAGACAATATGCTTTTGCTCAAAGGACTGACAGAAAGAGAAAATGCTCAGCACCAAGAAAGGGCAGGGATACACCTGAGCTCCCCCAGATTCCCATTCAAACAACTTGAAATAATACCTCAAAACACTTTCTGGGGTAGCAGAACCAAAAAAAGGATGTAGTGAAACAATTTTTTAGCCCAAACCAACTTAAAAGGTCAGCAGGAAGGGTCGGTCTCACCAGGGTGAGAGTGGAACACAGTCCAGTGCAGGCAATAAATCAGCAAGATAGCAACAAAGCCCCAAGCCCTGCTGCCAGCTAGCAGCAAAGACCCTGCACCAAGCAATTGGTAGTGGGCTACACCCAGCACACACTAGCAGAAGCCTTGGGGGCAACTGAATATGCAGTAGCAGCTTCCACAGTTGTCACCCCATGGAAAGTAAGGGGGTTGGATAACTGGTCGCAAGCAAATTTCCAGGTTCCTTTAGTTGGCACTCCAGGACTATGTCACATTGCTTATAGGAGGATCTGCGTCACAGTCCAAGGGCAAGGAGGAATACTAGTATAACAGAGCTTGGGTAGTGGTGACATGGCCCCAGTTCCCAGGTGGAAAAGAGTACTTGTGGTCACTCACAGATGAGAAAAGAGATCAGAAGGGAAGTAACTACAACTCTCTTTAGATTACACTACCTTAGAAGAACTAAAAGTTTACAGACTCCCAGAAATAGCTCTGAAAATAACTGCACAAAAATCTTGAAGCTCGGGACAGTGACCCCTCCATCCCAGGTGCAGAGCTCAACTTTAACATGAAGTTAAAAGACAAGACATAGGCTGGAAAAATGAGCAAATAACAACAACATAAAAGAAACTGATAATACAAAATTACTATGGTGACAGGAAATCTCAAAACACAAACTTGGAAGAAGACAACAAAATCAAAGCTTCTATATCCAAAGCCATAAAAAAATGTCAATTGTTCTCAGTTCCCAAAAGAATTCCTGTAAAAGCTCAAAATGGATTTTAAAAATCAAATAAGAGGGCTAGAGGAAAAAAATGAGAAAAGAAATGAGAGATGCAAGAAAATCATGAAAAAGGAGTCAACATTTTGGTAAAAGAGGTACAAAATTTTACTGAAGAACATAATTTCTCAAAAAATTAGAACTGGAAAAAAAATGGATATTCAATGAAATAGAGGGATTTCAGGCATCCCCGATGAAAAACCCAGCACTGAATAGAAAATTTAATTTTTAAATACATGACAAGAGAATCATAAAAAGGGAAACAGGGAAAAAAAGGTAACAAAGGTAAACAAAGGGAAAGCATGTGACTTAATAAGGTTAAACTGTTTACATTCTCACATGGAAAGATGAGAGTTGTAACTCATAAGAATTTTCTCATTAGTAGGGCAGTTAGAAGCAGTATATACAGGCAAAAGGCACATGAGTGAGTTGAATATGATGGAATGATATGGAAAAATTCCTGGAAGAGATTTTACAGTATAGAGGAAGATAGGGGAAAAGAGAGGGAAGAAGTGTGTGAACCTTACTATCATTGGAATTGACTCATAGAGGGAATAACATACACACTCAATTGGGTACAGATATCTATTTAACCATACAGGAAAGTAGGAGGGGAAAAGGATAAAAAGGAGGGGGTGATATGAGGGAGGGTGGATTGGGGGAGATAAAAGTCAGAAACAAAACTCCTGAGAATGGACAGGGTGAAAGGAGAGAGAGAGAATAGAATAAAAAGGGGGAATTTGGACAGAGGGAAATATAGTTACCAATCACAATAGTAAAAAGAAAATTGAAATAAGTTTCTCTGATAAAAACCCAATTTCTCAAATATATAGAGAACTGAGTCAGTCATAAAAGTAATAGCAATTCACCAATCAATAAATGATCAAAAGATATAAAGTTTTCATATAAATTAATTCAGGCTATCTATAGCTATATAAAAAAATGCTCTAAATATCGATTGGATAAATGCAGATTGAAACAATTCTGAGGTACTACTTCACATCTCTTAGAATGGCTACTAGGTCAGAAGAAGAAAATGACAAATATTGGAGGGGGTGTGGGAAAGTTGAGATGCTAATTACACTGTTGGTGGAATTGTGAACTGATTCAAACATTCTGGAGAGCAATTTTGAACCATGCCCAAAAGGCTAGAAAATTATGCATATCTTTTGAAGCAGCAATACTAGATCTGTATACTAAAGAGATTTTTTCAAAAGGAAAAGGATCTCTATATACAAAAAATATTTATAGTAGGGCTTTTAGTAATAGCAAAGAATTAGAAATTGAGGGGAGGGTGATTATTGGGGGAATGGCTAAACAAGTCATACTATCTAATAGGGATGGAATACTATTATGCTATAAAAAAATGATAAGCAGGATGCTTTCAGAAAAACCTGGAAAGATTTATATGAACTGATGTAAAGTCACACGTGCAGAAATTTCCATACCTACTGCTTGCACTCAGCTTAGTATAATCAACCAATCCTTAGAATTTCTATTCTTCTTACATTACAAAACTAAAACCAATCAGATACAACTGAAGAAAAAAAATGCCCAACCCCATAAAGCTCAATGCCTCACTCCCAAAACCAAGTTGTCCCCTTGTGGAAATGCCAGGACACAAGTCAGATCACACTTTAACTAAGAAAAGCTGCTTCTGCCAAGTAAGATGGCAGTTGATCTACAAAACTATTACAGATGCTATTCTTCCTCCTGTTATGGTCTGAGGACTATTGCACTGGAGGGCCAGTATAATCTCTGATTGTATGCTCTCTTTCGTGCCCCTTAGCCCACCTGCACATCTCTCATCCACAGATATCTAATGTTAGGCCTTAAGTCTTATGAGAGTCAAACATATACGTAATAAAGGACTATAGTTTTTCCATCCACTGACAAATCTGTGAAAATCCCTTTAATTCCCACGACAGCTGAAGCTTACTGAGACAAGATGATTCTTCCCAAAGACAGGGAGTTAAACTAGATGACCTCTAAGTTCACTTTTAGACTTAGAATTTTATGAACGTAAATCTTGAATAAATTAAATAACCTGACCAGGACACCTAATGTGAAGTCAAAAGAAAAAGGCAGTATATGAAAATATCTCAAATTTATCAAGTAACCATTCCCTAGATAATCATCCTTTCTATGAGAGCAAGTGATTTTCTTGATATATATATATATATATATATATATATATGTAACATT
The DNA here is from genome assembly GCF_028583685.1 of Petaurus breviceps papuanus. Lineage (NCBI taxonomy): Eukaryota > Metazoa > Chordata > Mammalia > Diprotodontia > Petauridae > Petaurus > Petaurus breviceps. The sequence goes on along the minus strand of NW_027185798.1, from coordinate 51,078,167 downwards.
AAGATTAAAACCAAAGGATATAGACGTATACTATCAGAGAATCAAAGATCTTAATGAAAACTCCAGAAGATATTCCATTGTCCTTAGGCAACTGAAATGAGAGAGAATTTAAGGAACCTCAAAGGAGTGTGCCATGGAATACATCGCCTCTCTTGAATTTCTATAATATTCAGGAATAGAATCACTCCAATGCCATTCAGGCTGAAAAGGTTTTCCCTGCCTCTTGCTTGTCACCTGAAACATCAAAGACTATAAAGCATTGTTTCCAACTTCATGGAGCAGTACATTTCAGCACCATTAGAAAGCAATTTCCCAAGAGTATATTTTTAAACATTTCTCCATTCTTTATGCTACACTATTTGTCATGACAGTGCACAAAGAAGGAAAAACAGTTGTCAATTTATAGCTTGTACATTTCTAGGCTACTTCATTAATCTCTATGATGTTGCTAACTCATGAAGACAAAGATGTCAGTGTATACACTGGTACCAGGAAGTGAATGGGAAAACAAACGAAGTCATAAAAGAAATAGAGACCTGGGAGGTATGAAAAGATGAGTAAACATTCCCATCCTTGTATCAATCCAGATTAGTGTGTTACTTGACCTTGAATTATTACTATGACTTGAATTGAATTTTCCCTATTTCTGACTGTCAAGATTACTGCCATCACATGACTGAAAACAGTGCTTATGGTTTCTAACCACAGGTCTGAGTTTGGGCTGGAAAAATGCAGAAGCTGTGATGTTCACAAAGAATTTTTATGCACATTTTTTCCCTAGGGATAGAGGAAGTTATGGCTGTGGAAGGACGGTCCTTATAAAGCTTGGGTTTACCATCTGCAGTTGAAGTGATATCTGTGAGAGTCAAGTTGTTACTTTAAGTTTTTCAAAGCTCTTCATAGAATTCTCCATGTAATTCAAGGTTAGAAGGCAACTAAAAACAATTGGAGTAAAAAAGTCAGAGGGAAGAATTCTACAAACACACCATAAGTAAACTTATGATGATTAAGCAATTATTACTGTAGGCATAGCATAGGGAACCAAATTCTTCCAACACATAATAGAACAGTAATAATAGTTTAAAAATCACATATTTATATGGTGCCTTGAAGTTCACAGGAAGCAGGCACAACTTAAAGAACATGAAATATGATATCAAAGAAAGTGGGTTCAAATTGTGAATTTTTGTCACATACAACCTCATGGGCAAATAATACAACTTCTCTGCCCTTCAGTTTTCTCCTCTGTATAAATGAAAAAGCTGAACTAAATAGTTTCTCAGAACCTACTGTGAATTGGTTGAATTATTATTTCTTTTTTAAAGCAATTGGGGTTAACTAACTTGCTCAAGGTTACACGGCCAGTTATTTCTGGGTATGGTGCTAAGTATCTGAGCCCAGGATTCGATCTCCAGGTCATCCCAACACTAGGGCTGGTGCTCTTACTTGCTGAGCCACCTGGCCACCCCTAAGCAATTGGGGTTAAGTAATTTTCTCAAGGTTACACAGCCAGGTGTTTCTGATTGGGTGCTAAGTGTCTGAGCCCAGATTTAATCCCCCAGGTCATCCCAACACTGGGGCCAGTGCTCTTACTCACTGTGCTACCTGGCCGCCCCTTGAATTATTACAGAAAAGAATTTGGAATTATACAAAAAATATTTACTAAAAAGGACTATACTCTAATATCAATTCCACTGCTAGGTCAATAACAAAAATTTAAGTATAGTAATACTTTTTGTATACCTAAAACAAAGATGATTAGCATTTGGGGGATTCAGTTATAAAAAAAATTAGAATATGTTATAATGGAAAATAAATGCTGTAAGATGTATAAAATGTAGGAAATATATGAAATATATATATTAAATGAATCAACAGGAACTCACAAAATAATAATATGCAAAATAACTTCAATAATCAACATGGAAAATCAAATCAAAGAAAACAATCAATTGTCAATATTTCAAATTCTAATAACAATTCTTTGCCCCCAAAAATAACTGTAAAAAGACACCTATACCAGCTTTTTTGAACAGATGAAGGCCTGTGGGCATGGAATACTAAAAGTGTTAGACTTGTTTGATATGCTTGCTAGTCTTCTTGAACTTTTTTGTATGACATGGCACTCTCTGGAATAGAATGAGGGTGATTGTGAAATTTGGTTAAAACATTACTTTTAAAAACAAAAATAATCAGATAATTTAAGCAATTATCTTAACAAACAATGTCATTACTCTATTTCTTAAAGTCTATTTTGTCATGATCCCCAAAGCTCTGTAAGAGGTCAATATCCTAGGATAACAAATTAGTAACTGTAAGTGGCAGCTTGATGGTACTGAGGTCATAAGTCCCAAATTCAAATCCATCCTCAGACACTTATTAGCTATATATAAGATCCTAGGTAAATCACTCAATCTTTCACTTTTTTCTTCTGCTAAATGAGGATAACATAGCACTTACCTCCCAGGATTGTTGTGAAGATGAACTGAAATAATAATTATAACATGCCTAATACATAAGAAAAGCTACATAAATGTTAGCAATTTTTATTAATAACCTCCCCTTTTTGTGTTATTATTCTAGTGTATTACTTGGGAAGCCTATGCCATCCACTTAAGAAAACATGAAGTAGATTTCCAGTTCTTAGAGACAGAAGACAACTCTACTGAGAGTGGTCATTCATTGGAATTCTGTTTGAGAAGGGAAAGCGTGTGTCCTTCCCAAGCATAGGTTAGAGCTTAGCCTTACAGTATGACAAAGCCAAAAAACATTCAAGACACTTTCAATGTAAATACAGAAGATATATAATCCTTACCTTCAAATTTGAAGAACTTTAAGAATAGATAAGACTTAAAATTGACTTTTGGAAGATAACCTTTTCACATTTCTACCTCGCTTCCTTCTCCTAAAAGAACTAACATATGGAGTGATTTGTCACATCTACAATATGAAACAGAACACTCTCTAAGGTGAGTTTTCTAGCAATAATATAAAATATTCCACTAGGGAGGGTGAATAACTACACATAGAGAAATCGGGCTTTTAAAAAAGGTTCTAGTGTCTTTTATTTTTTTTTTAATTTTCCTCTGATCTGTTAGAAAAGATTTTGCTGTTCTCTCATAAGAAATGAAAGACAGATTGCCTCTGACATGGAATTGAATGGGACAAAGAAAAGAAAAATGTGGCAGCTCAACAAAATGCAGGGTAATGGAGCTGTGGCACCAAATTTCATTTTTAAAATGAGGATGGAGAAGATTCTTTCAAGTTACTTCCCCCTAGGGTCACAGTAACAGAACACTATATTCAAATCAGCAGGTCATGCACAAGAAGATGGCTTAACTGCTAATTAACACTCAATGATATACTGAGAATTACATGCTAATTAATTCTCTGTAGAGCTCAATGCCCTTCCTTCTATGTCATTTTCAATGAACATATTAGAATGAGTAGTAGGGTAACATGTTTGTCACATGAATTACTAATTAATGATTAGCTGTGTACCAAAAAGCAGGCATCAATAATATAACAACAAGAAAAGGATAAAGATGATTCAGGTGAAGATTATTTACTAGAGATATGCTCTGAAATTTCAAGGAGAAAAAGAAAGGTGATGAAGTGTTTTGGAGATTATAAAGTCTTTTTGTTGTTGTTTTGTTAAAATAACTGGAAAGAAATCGAAACTGATTTTCCTTGAAGAGGAGAATGAAATTCACAATAAAAATATTTTTTTTTCTTTGAAAGTTCAGTTTGGGTAGAATTGGGCACATCTGGAAGAGGAGGGTATTAGGTCTGAGTAATCCAGCATATCCTAAAATCCTCTTGGATAGGACACCTAAAAGTGATAGCAATAGCTGACTTCTATGTACCGTTTCACAGCTGCGAAGTACTTTGCTTATATTATTTCACATGATTTTTCAGCACCATTGTGTAAGATAAGTATGACAGAAATTTTCTCCATTTAAAAAATCAGGAAAATGAGAAGCAGAGGCTCGTAGTAGGTTAATGGGAGCATAGATTTATAGGTGAAAGGGACCTTTAAAGCCCTGTAATCCAATCCTACTATATTACAGATGAGGAAAACTGTTGTCCAGTGAGGTTGTGACTTGCCAGAGTCCACATATGAAAATGTCACCATAAGTAGGATTTGAACCCAGGTACTCTGACTTCAGAGGCAGTGTTCTTTCCAGAGAACCATGCTACCTCAATCCCACTAATATAATAAAGTGCGGACCCAGGATTAGATTCCAAATATTGTGATTCCTAGTGTGATGATCCTTCCTTCCACCAATACCACAGAGTTCCAGACAATAATGAGAGAAAACATTCTAGAGGGGAGGAAAGAATTCTATCTCCCTTGAGGTCTACCACACCCACAACCAGAAATTGCATCCATTCATTATGAATTCCTTCCATGAGGTTTAATATTTATAATTGTGGTCATCATGCCTCTTTGGCTTGGCCATACACTTCACCACTATTTCCTCCTTGCTCTTTAGGAGACATTTGAGGACTACCTGTTTAAAAACCTCTCCTACCACTAATAAAAAACTATCAAACTGACTTTAAAACCTCTGTGGTCGATCTCTTTATAAAAGCTCCACTATCTGTCTGTCTACAGATTCTATTTGTCTGCTTATTTATTTATTGGTTTCATGCATTATTCTATTTGGTCTCCTGCATTAAAAAATTCTAAATATTTTACCATCATTAAAATTGGCCTGAGAGCTTTAAAAGATATTGTTGCAAAGGAGCTTCCAGCAAAAGGCTCTCTTTTCGTGATGTCAGCCTGAAATGGAACTGATGAGAACAAGTGTCATTTTTCACACACACAGAAATGTATCTCTGGAGTGAACATTATCTTTGTATATATGCTATACAGTAATAGAGAGAAAGTATGGGTCTAGAAACTCACAAATCATCATGCACGCCCAATAATGCATGTCACACAGGGGAGTGGTATTGGTTTTGTTTATATTGAAAGTGTTTATTTTTTTTTTAAAGCAAATAGAAATCCAATTTGGGAAGCCAAATTAAAATCATCAAATGGAAACATTGCTTAGCTTGGCACAGATTGTGCCCAGACTACCCCACAGCCTTCCTATGCCTGGTAAATATTCTCCCTTTACTTCTGCCTCTTAGGATAAAAGTTTAGTGCAAGTGTTGTTTATTATATGAAGCCTTTCCTGATTCCTGAAGCTCGTAGTGACTGCCCTCCAGATTGAATTATTTAATATATATGTATTTAATATATGTATAATATACATGTATATAATATAGTAATGTAATATATTTAATACATGTACTATTTAGTATATATGTATTTAATATATATGTAGAAATACATATTTATATATAATTATATATGTATGAATTAATTATTATCTATGCTTCATTTTATAATATATAATTTACTAAATATTACTATATTTGTAATAAATGTATCTGTGTTTATATAAATCTGCATATATATATATGTATAAACTCCTATACACAAATGCATATATTATATGTAAGAAGGAGGAGGAGGAGGAAGAGAGAGGAGAGGAGAAAAGAAAAGGGGAAGAGTAGAGGAGAAGAGAGGAAATAATGTAATTTTTGGAGAAAAGCTAGGAACTTCAGGGATCAGGAAAGGTTTCACATGTGAAGTAAATATTGAGTTCTAAAAGGCACAGGTGAACAGGGTTTGGCCAGACTTGGAAAGGGTCTAAACATGTGTGTATTATTTTTCTATAGATAGAATATAAACTCTTTGAGAGCAGGTTCTGTTTTGTTTTTGCCATTATACCCTCACCCTGCTCACCCTCGTGATGATAGAAATAGATTAATATTTGAAATACATTAAATATTTAGATTAATTGTATAAGAAATAATTTAAATATCCATATAAGCAAATATCAGGAAAGGGAACTGAACAAATGATAAATTAATCTAAGGAAGGGTAGCCATGCAGTGAAAAGATGTATTTATAATTGAATTTGGAAGACATTAAAAAACACAATATTATTATTAGTCAAATTGTATAAATGAAAAAGCAACCCCCTTAAACCTCTTTTATAAGACAAACATTGTCCTGATACCAAAAACAAGGAAATATAAAACAGAGGGAAAACATATAAGCCCTCTATCACAAGTGAGTACAATGTTAAAATAGTGAATGAAACATTACCAAAAAGCTATAACAATATAGTATATCAATTTTGCCCTATATCCAGGTTGGATTTATAGCAGAAATCCAGGGTGGTTCAATATTAGTGCAGCTAAGAAGAGAAAATATTATTAAAACCATGTAAACCATGTGCTCATATCAATAGATACCTGAAAAGTTTTTGACATACTGCATTTCCTGGGGGCAGAGCCAATATGGCAGAGTAGAAACACAAACCTGGTGTGGGCTCCCCTCCAATCACTTCCAATACATGTAAAAAAAAATGACTCTAAACAAACTTTAGAGCTACAGAACCCAGAAAGAGAGAAAGATAAACAAAGCTCCCACTAAAATAAGCCCGCTAGACCAACAGGAAGGATCTATCACTCCAGACTGTGAGCTGAGCCCAACCCCATATGAACCCTCTGGTTGAAGGCTCCAGGGTGACCCCAACCAGTGGCAGCCCCGAGCAAAATTCAGGAGAGAGAATCACCAGCACCTGTGGTGGTTTCTAGAATTATCAACCCATAAATGCCAAAAAGAAAGTAAAATGTCAGTGTGGAACTCTGTGGGAACAAGGGGACCGAGAGCACAGTCTGGCCCCTGCCCCATGGGCGAGAAGCAGCACAGGTGTGGCAGCTGTGCAGCTGCCCTTGCCTGGCTGTCTCAGGAGCTCCTGGCTTGAAGATTGCAGGGGGACCAGGTGACCATTCAGAGGGTAATTGCTCTTGTTTTAACCTGCTTGGATATGGATCATGCTCTTGGGTGGTAGTCCTGGGGTGTGTGACCTGTGAGCCAGAGCTTGTGGTGTCTGGAGAGAGAGCACCCACCTAATAGCTCCAGCAGCTGCAAAACCCCAGGAATTTGGGACATAGCTCTCTCCATCCTGTAAGCAGAGTTCTACTGTGGCAAAGAGCTCAAAACTCAAGTAATTGACTGGCAAGAATGAGCAAGCCCCGGAAACATAATCAAACCAAATATTCATTTTTGGGGGAGAGAAAGCATGGAGTGGAAGGAAGACAGCAAAGTCAGAAATCCTGCATCAAAAGCATCCGAGAAAAATATGAACTAATTACAGGCCATGGAGTAGCTCAAGAAAGATTTTGAAAATCAAATAAGGGGAGGAAAAATTGTGAAAAAAATGAGAATGATGCAAGAAAATCATGAAAATCAAGGCAACACCCTGCTAAAGGAGACCAAAAAATACACTGAAGAAAATAACACCTTAAAAAATAGACTAACTCAGGGGCGGCCAAGTGGCGCAGTGAGTAAGAGCCCTGGAGTCAGGAGACCCGGGATCGGTTCCAGCCTCAGATACTTAGCACCCACACAAAATAACTGGCTGTGTAATCTTGAGCAAGTTACTTAACCCAAATTGCTTAAAAAAATAAAAATTAACAAAAAAGTAGACTAACTAAAATGGCAAAAGAGGCCCAAAAAGCCAGTGAGGAGAAGAATACCTTAAAAAGCCAAATTTGCCAGATAGAAAAAGATATTTAAAAAACTCACTGAAGAGAATAAATCCTTTATAATAAGACTGGAGCAATTGGAAGCTAATGACTTCATGAGAAATCAAGATACTTTAAATCAGATCCAAACAAATGAAAAATAGAAGGCAATGTGAAATATCTCATTGGAAAAACCACTGACCTGGAAAATAGATCCAGGAGAGATAATTTAAAAATTATTGGACTACCTGAAAGCTGTGATAAAAAAAAAGAGCCTAGACACCATCTTTCCAGAAATTATGAAGCAAAGTTGTTCTGATATTCTAGAAAGAAAGGGCAAAATAGAAATTGAAAGAATTCACCAATCACCTATTGAAAAAGATCCCAAAAAGAAAACTCCTAGGAAAATTATAGCCAAATTCCAGAGTTCCCAGGTCAAGGAGAAAATATTGCAAGCAGTCAGGAAGAAACAGTTTGAGTATTGTGGAAACATAATGCATTTCCTTATTTTAAAAATGTTAAACATAATATTAATAAATGCAAAATTTCTTAACAAGGTAAATACTAGCTATCTGCAAATAAAAGTTAGTAGTACCTGTAACTGGGGATCACTAGAGACCTTCTTTCTTAGCAGATCAGAAGTAAAGCTAGGATATCTCATGTCAATCTGATGTTTTATATCAATGTAGAAATACTAGTTTTAGTAATGAAAACAACACAATAAGAATTTGAGAATAAGCATTGGCAAAGAACAAAATTGCCAATTTTTATAAATGACATGATTATTTATTTAGAAAATCCTAAAAGTTCAACTAAAATTGAAATCATAGCTTCTATAATGTAGATAGATGTAAAAGATATATTCCAAAACTATAGGTATTTCTATACATCATCAACAAAACTCATCAGGAAGAGATAGAAAAAAAAATTTCCATTAAGGTAAATACAGAACATATCAAATGTCTTCAACACAATCCAAAAATAGACAGCTCAAAAAAATATGAATTACAAAACATTCTTACAGAAACAGACAATAATTAGACAGATATTGATAACTCACCATTAGTTCATACCAATATAAAAAATGACAATTATGCATATATTAATTTACAGACAAATTATCAAATTAAGCAATCTGTCATATGGCATTTTTATACAACTAGCATAAATAATTTTAAAAATTCATCTGTAAGAACAAAAGGTCAAGAATGTCAAGGGAATTTCTGAAGCAAAAATTGTAAGGCAGAAGAAGGTCTAGCAGTATCAGATATCAAACTATAGTAAAAAGTAATATAATCAAATTTATTTAGTATCAGGTAAAAAGTAGCAAATTGACCATTAGACTATATTGGATACATAAATAAAGAAATAGTCCAATAATAGTATATTTTTGGTTAACCTAAGGACCCAACTTCTGGAGTAAGGGCCGAATATTTTGCAAAAATTTGGGGGGAAAGTTTGAACCAATGTTGCACAAATTAGCTTTGCAAATGACACTTCCCACCATGTACTAAAATAACTTCAAATAGATACATGAATTAGATAAAAAATGTCACATCACAAACATGTTAGGGGAGCAGGGAAGTACATATTTATCAAAACTAAGACAAAGAAGAGCTATAGAACAAAGAATAGAAAAGAACAAGAGGAAAAAAACTGACAATTTTAATTACTTAGAACTAAATTTTTTTTATACACACAAGATCAATGCAGTGAGAATTAGAATGAATTAAAAAGGAATTAAGGAATGAATGAATGAGGGAAAAACATATTTGTTGAGTATGTGCTATCTGCAAAGTGAGCAGCTATGTGGCACAGTGGATAGAGTGATGGGCCGGAAGTCAGGAAGACTCATCTTCCTGAGTTCAAATCTCACCTCTGACACTTATGAGCTGTGTGACTGTAGCAGCAAGCACCCCAAGCGTCCTCAGGGTTTGCCGCCAATACAGGTTCTTGGATCTGCTTTGATAAAGGAAAGCAACTCAAAATGGGTTAACAAGCTTACTTTAATCAGTCAGACATGTATCATTTACCTTGTTCAGGGGAAAAAGGTCAGCCCCCGAACTTCAAAATATACAGACAGAATTATCAAGACATTAACAGATCAAGTAGACAGTTTTCCAAACTGTCCAACCATTACATCCATACCCAGTCAACATCTGGGTTTCCACATCTGGGTTTTTCAAAGCCGGGGGACTCTCAACAACGGCTTCCCAGAATTCAGATCAAATCACAGAACACTTCTCAAAGTGAGTCCCAAAACAAAGCTACACATCAGGGCTTATATAGCCTTCTCCTGGCTCAGAGAATGTAACAACCTTATTGACCCACTGGCCAATCAAAAAGTATCAACTGAAAAACAAGCCTCCCTCCCCAGGCTTCAGGTGCATTTTAGCCTAGGGGCAGGGAAGATCTTCCAAATTTGCATTCTCATTACAGTGACCCTAAGGAGGTCATATAACTCTGTGTGCCTCAGATCCTTATCTGTAAAATGAGCTGGAAAAGGAAATGGCAAGCATCAATATCTTTGCCAACAAAACACCAAGTGAGATCATGAAGTTGGTCAGGACTGAAAACAAATGAATGATGGTGACAACAATAAAAAAGCACTCACTATGTATCAGACATTTTGATAAGGGCTGGGGATACAAATTAGAAGAAGAAAGATAACCTTGCCCTCAAGGAACTTATGTAGCATCAAGAACCCCAGTGTCCCCAGGGTGGCTTCCAACACGGGTTCTTAAATCTGCTTTTCTAAAGGAAAGCAACTCAAAATGGGTTAACAAACTTGCTTTAATAAATCAAATATATCATTTACCTTGTCCAGGGAAAAAAGGTCAGTACCCCAGACTTCAGAGTATACAGACAGGAATATGCCAAGGCAGAGAAACAGATCAAGCAGACAGGCTTCCAAACTGTCTGACCATTACATACATCCATACCTAATCACAGTTAACAGAGAGGGAAGCATCAATACCTGGGTTTTCAAAACTGGAGGGCTCAACAACAGCTGCCCATAGTATCCTCTGGTTAAGTCACACAATACTTCTCAATGTGAGCCCCAAAACAAAGTCTCACATCATGAATTATATAGCCTTCTCCTGGGTCAGAGAATGTAACAACCCTCTTGACCCACTGCCCAATCACAAAGCACAAAGGTGTGGGCATTCCTGAAAAACAAACCTCCCACCACAGGCTCCAGGTGCACTTAACCTAGGGGCAGGGAAGATCTTAAAAACTTACATTCCTATAACAACTTATAATATAGTGGAGTAAAACAACACACAAAAGGAAACTGGAAGGGGAGGAGAAAAGGAGTACCCAGTATGGGGGCTATTTTGTAACCCCTCAAATGTGGTCACAAAAAGTAGGATAGGACTGAAATGTCTGAACAACAACAACATTTACAAAGCAGTTTGTTAACCTCTGGAGACACAAATTTATAAATAAATAAATAAAAATACAGTCCCTGCTCTCAAAAATCTACATTCTACCAGAGGAAGATGAACTATATAGGATATTTTATCTGAAATTCAAAAGTAATAATTCAGTGATTCTTAGAGCACAATGGAAAAATAGATGACAATGCATATTTAATTATATTTACACTAATTTTTAAAAATCCTACTTGTCACATTGAAATATTCAATTGAACTTTGGTGAAGAGAACTTTATTTTCTCAGACTTCAGTATTCATGGCTCCTGAGGAAGGTGAGAGCTACAGCATCAGCAGAAAAGGTTGCAGATTGCATCTCCCCAGTGATTCTTTTCCTGAACTATGCCTATAATAGCCAGGCTGGTAGCAGAATTGGTCATTAAAGTGGCAATGATATTCTGATGGCCCTTAAGCTTACTTACCTACTCGTAGAAATTAGTATATGGTTGATGGTGGTGGTGTTAGAGAGTTAGCAAATATATACTGTATTAAGGTTTACAAAATGTTTTCTGTACATTGTCTCATATGATTTAATGGCCAGATCTTTTTCTACAATGTTGATCCTTGATAATAGATAAAGGGGCAATACCTGAAGTTTAGCCAGTGGTCTACAATTTTTGGGACTCTTGGGCTTTGTGTTTTGGGCCATATCACCTATAGTAATAGTTAACTGCAATATACATACATAATATATAACACATATATTTGCAGTAAAATATCTACAATAAAAATTAAAATTCAAACTATATTGGAATTGATACAGATATACATATTAATAGATATCATTCACCAAAAGTTAAATGGGCATAAATATGAATAGGAAGTTCTTAAAAGAAGAAAAGCAAGCTAACATTAGCCATATGAAAATTTCTCTGAATCACTAACAATTAGAAAGATACAAATTAAAAAAAAAAACTTTTGGGTTCCAACTCAAACCAATCAGATTGGGAAAAGATGACAAAAATGGAACTGCCAGTTGTTGAAGAGGCAATGGGAGGACAGGCACTGTTGGTAGCATTGTGAGTTGATAATATAACCATTCTAGAAAAAAATATATAGAACTACTGTAAAACCACAAAGTCAGTAAGAAGTATCACTACTAGTCTTATAGCTAAAAAAAATATAAGGCGGGAAAGGATTGATAGATACAAAAAAGTAGTCTTGGCTTAATAATTTTGTTGTTCTAAGGAACTATATAAAAGTAGGTATATGTCAGTTTGGGAATAGCTGACAAAATTATGCTATCCTTTATAAATGTTATATAATAGTATTTCTCTGTAAGAAATTAAGAAACAGATTCAAAAAAATCTGGAAGAACTTGTACAAAGTGATAATGAAGAAAGGAGAGTAAAGAAACATTTCTATAATGTCTAATGAATTTTAATGCAGAACAACAATGAAAGATTTTTTTTAAGTATTATCCACAATATGACTAATCATAGCTCCAAAAGATTAATGATAAATCTTTGTTTTCCAGCTCTTAGTAGATTGATTTTAAACCAGGGCTTCCAAATGAGACATATTTTCTTTTTTTTTTTTAAAGCAATCGGGGTTAAGTAACTTGCTCAAGCTTACATGGCCAGTTATTTCTGGGTATGGTGCTAAGTATCTGAGCCCAGATTTGATCCCCAGGTCATCCCAGCACTGGAGCCGGTGCTCTTACTTGCTGAGCCACCTGCCCACACCTTAGACATATTTTCATACAGAGCTAATCTGTGAATGTGTTTTTATATTTTATATTTTAAAAGGGTAAATTTTATTACAGAGAATGTTGGGGGGAGTAATAGTCTTATTAAAAAGCGAAGAAGTGAAAGAAAAGATTACCAATGAATCATTTAAAAAAGAATGAAGAGAGTGGAAGGAAGTTCTGAAACAGATATAAAATATGGTAATTTTGGAACTATAACAAGAAATTTGAAATATGAAAAAAGGCAACAGCAGCAGTATACTGTGAAGATTCACAGCTTCCAATGCAGGCCTCTTTCTTTTCTTTGTATAGAGAAATGTACATGGGTTACTGTTGATCAAGTTTGTGATAATAAAAATGGAACTTTGAAAAATACAAAGAAATATATGTAGATAAGAAAGAACTAGTAAGAGTTATGGAGGATAAATTTTTTTAAAATCATATGTTTCTGCAAGACTATTTCAGTATTAGGGGAAAAAGAATGTTTATTTTTTTATTAAATATTCTAGGTGAAAAGAGGAGCAAGGAAGGTCAATATGCATACTCCCAGTATGGGATGGGATGAGGAACAACTAATGAAGAGAAGACAGAACCACTCACCTCATTATCCTCTTTTCTCTGTAAGAAGAATAATATGTCAATTTCAAATAACAGAATGAAAATGTCAAATAAGGAATTGATATATGAGATAAAAACGAAGATAATAAGAGACTCCCTAAGATGTGCTTGCTGAATCCAAGTTATATAAGACTGATGAATTCCATCTCTGGGAACTTAAGAACCACAAGTATGCTTGTTGGGTAAAAGAGTTTTCTCAGAGAATACTGAATGGGATCAGAAGTCAAGAAAGATTTGAGTTGACATGCAGAAACTTACTAGCTATGTGTCACCTTTGGAAAAAAAATTTCTATGTTGCTTTCATCATGTGTAAAATTGGGGTAATAATAGTACCTATCTCCTAGGGTTGATGTTAGCATAAAATAAGATAATGTTTGCAAAGCACTTTTCTAATCTTAAACATCTATATAAATTCAGACTGCTATGATCATCATAAATACCAATATAATGGAAAATAAGAGATGTATCATAACTCTAAAGAATAATAAACAATGTCCAAAATTTTTAAATGAGGGTGGGATATAATAGAGTCAGCAAACTCTAGAACAGAGAGCTTGGCTTTCACTCCTGGAAAAACTTCAATCCAATTCAATTCAATAAACATTTAGTAAACATCTACTATGGGCAGCACAGTGGATAGAGTGCTGGGCCTAGAGTCAGGAAGGTTCATTTTCCTGAATTCAAATCTGGCCTCAGAGACAATCTGTGTGACCCTGAGTAAGTCATATGATCCAGTTTGCCTTAGTTTCTTCATCTGCAAAACAAGCTAAATAAGGAAATAGCAAACTACTCTAGTATCTTTGCAAATGAAACCCCATCATGAAGAAGAAGGAGGAGAAGGAGGAAGAGGAGGATTGAAAATGATATTAAAGGAATATCTAGTGAATATCCAGTAAAGAAAGGAGCATTATTAAAAAAAAACATGGAATCACTGAGATTTGGCAAATCCAAGTGACTTTACTTTTTAAATAGAATTAATAAGGTTGTGAGTCAGGATAATGTAAAAAGCACTAGAATTTAGCAACATATTTGTCCAAGTCTGTCATTCTATTCTTGTGGGAAACAAAAAGATGTACAGGACTTGTACAATTAGAGGGAGTCAAAAATGACTGAATTGACAGATGCAGAGAAACAATTCTTTATTTGATGTCAACTGAAGAAGAATTCTCCAGTTCAGGAACTAAGAATTCTGTGCCTATTCAACTTTTTTTATCAGTGACAAGTTGATATGGCTAAGAAATCCAAAGGAGGCATTCCCATCAAATTTATAAATGTTATAGAAGGGTAGCTAATATACTGGATTAGAAGGTCAGGTTCCAAAAAATATCTTGACAGGCTAGAATATTGAGCTACATCTAATGAAATGGAATTCTATAGGAATAAATGTTGTCTCATCCAGGTTCGGCAATCTATTTTACAAAAAATAGGAGGCTTGACTAGAGAACAGCTTGAAAACATCTGTAGTTTCATCTGCATGATCAACAGTAGCCAAAATGGCAGCCAACATATGTAAACCATTAAATGTGGCGGCTGAGAAACCTAATGAATCTTAGGGTAATTTATGATTGGCATGGTGTACAGGGTTCTTGATAGTCATATCACATCTCCTCTAGTCACCATAATTTATGAAATACAATAACTGGAGAGTATCCAGAGGATAATCAGGATGGTAAAGAGTGCCAAGGAAATACCATATGGTTCAAGAAACTAGGGGTGTTTATCCTGGAATAGTGAAGACTAAACAGAGTGAGGATGGATGTTTTTAGAGGTACCATCATATTGAAAAGCAATCTGATTTATTGTGCTTGGCTCCAGGGGACAGACTTTTGAGATGTGAATAGAAGTGACTCAGAGGCAAATTTATGTTTGATATTAGGAAAACAAAAGAAAACAAACAAAAAAAAAATCCTAACTAGTGGGACTGTGCAGAAGTGGAAACGGATGACCTTTAGTGATGATGAATTTTTCTAGCACTTGATCTTTTTCTTTTCCACTTGAGCATTTGTAGTATATTTGTAGAGGCAATTGTGACTTATGTATAAGGTTTAGACAAGGTAACTTCAGACGTCCCTTTAGACCCTGAGATTTTGTATTCTCTGAATGTATTTAAGTACCACTTTTCTTAAAGGTAACCCACCAATGTGTTCAGGACCGACTACCTGCTGCAGTGCAAGGGAATGTTCACCCTACTGGCATCAGAAACCCTGTGTAGTAGTAATAGTGTGTGTGTGTGTGTGTGTGTGTGTGTGCTTTCAAAAAGAATGCTAAAAAGTTTACACCATGCTATATCTAGAGTTTTGTCTGAAACCAGAGAGGAAATTTATTCAGAATCACAGAATATCTGAGTCAGAAGTGACCTGAGAGTTTAATTAATCCAACCCAAGTATCCATTCACAATCCATTCACAACATTCCTGACTAGATATTACCCATTCTCAAACATTACTAAAGCCTTCAAGTAAAGGGTATTCCCTACTAGTCAAGGGAGCCAACTGAGCAAAGGTAATTTTTCAAGTTCGTTTCTTTCTTTACATTTAAAGCAGTTGATATTTCTATAGCTATCACCAATTGTCCTGTATTTTGCTTGCCACTTTATCCCTAGCTCTTAGCAAAGTGCCTGACACACAGTAGGCACTTTATGTTTATTGCTTGATTGTTCACAATTATATCTTCTGAAGTCAAGCAGAGTAAGCTTTGTCCCTCTTTCATATGATAACCCTTCAATTACTTACAGGGAATTTTCTTCCCTTCCCACAACCAGGTTTCTTTTATTGATCTAAACACCTCCAGGAGCTTCATCTCATCTTAGTATGGCATTGTCTATAGTCATACCACTTAGGCTAGATTAATGCAGTCTCTGTATCCTGTATCTGTCATCTTCTTGTCTCAAGAGATCGTAAAGTCTTATTGTCAGGAACACCTCTGACTTGTCTCAGTTTAAATTCTAGAACATTCACTGGATCCATAGATTGAATCAACCCATCATGGCTAAGCATCTTGAATCTCAAATTCACCAGTTCTTTTCTGGCCTGCATCCTATTATTCTGTGCTTCCTCCCCACATTTCAGGTCCTGCCAAAGGTTCTGTGGGGTAAAGCAGCAGGTTATACCCATTAGTGCTACTTGCAGAGCTGCCCAAACTATGTCTGATTGATTGAAGCCTAGGTTTCTAGTCTCTCACATTCAAGAACACTAAATTCCTTTGCAAATTAAAAACAAACACAGCTGAAATCTCTTATGTTTAATTTAGACTAGCCCAGATTAATGGAGTGTCAAGCAGTATGGAAGACTCTGGAAATTTTCTGGGGTTGTTTAAAAGCTATTCCCAATCAGCATCTAAGAATTAAAATTTTTCTTCATTTCCAATATAATTTCATGGTAACAAAATATTGTGTACATATGTTTAAAGTATAGTTTTTTTTTAACATGTGGAATTTTTTTCCCTAGAACCCCATTGAATTTACTTATGTGTTTGCCACCATGTTTGCTTTCCATTTTTCAATTCTTTGTATTCAGAAACAGTAATCAGGCTGTGTGGTCAGGTGTGACTTCAAAGATGGATTTGTTTTGCTTTTGTACTACCTATGCTAAATAAATAGACTAGCCTGTGGTTTTGTATCTGCAGCTGTGACCTAAAGCTCATTTGCTGTTCCTGGCAAAGCTGGTGATTCTAGCTATTTTGAGCTCCATCACCTGCCCAATTCCTTTACCAAAAAAAAGTGTGCCATCCAATTATTCTCATGCTTTGGCTGGACTAATCTGTTGCTGTGATTATCCAGAAATTCAGTGCTATGTCAAAAGCATTGGCATTAAACAATGTGTCCTTATATAATGTTACATTTGCTCACTGTTTGCAATGGCCATATCACACTTGGAACAGAAACTTCTAAGTGAGTAGATATCCATTCAGGGGTCCTGTGAATCTCTACCAGAACTCTAGAGCATTTAATTCCATGGCTTTCTTCCCTCAATCACTTAGGGAAAATATGTCATGGAGTCAAGACATTGTTTTTTAATTATTTTCTGACATTTCAGGAGCCCCATAAACCTCAACATGATTTCCTCAAAGAGCTTCAATAAGGAAAGAAACAGGAAGAAGCCATATGTCATATATAACACATTAAAATTCCGAATTTTATTTGTCTTTGGATAGAGGATTAATTCTACAAATCTTTTAGCATGCCATAATATTCCACTCCCTCTTGTTCTGGCTCCCCAATCCCAGTCATTATCAACTCACTTGCATGTGACATGCATATACTACTTCTTTCTGAGCTCCCATGTCTATCCTAATCATACCACTAATCTTCACAAGTCTCATTAGAATTTGGTTTGCCCAATGCCTGGGCCATTTCAGTTTAACCTTTGGAATGACCATTTCAGTCAAAGGTCAGTTTGGCTGACCTGTCATTTAATGTCACTCATTTATCACTTGATAATGTCACTCAATTTCTGAAGAACTTCCAAGTCTCAGAATGAAGAAAGATAAAAATCTTTCCATCTCTGAAGTTCTGTGTGATGTCAGGGTCCTGAAACCACAGTAGCGTGACATCTTGGTTGGTTACATATTAAATTGTATGCTTCCTGGTTAACTTAATTCAGTAAGAGATGCATAAAGATAACTCTGAAGGCATCTTGTGTGTCACCTGATCTATAGTTTCCTTCTTCAAGACTGCATCTTAAGGCAGTCTCAGAAGGCGTGGCCGGCAGATGCAGAGGCAGGCCTGGAAGGGGCCTAATCAACTCAGAGGGCAAGTCTTCCCACTAACCACAAGGGCCACTACCAGGCCTATCACCAAAGGGCTGGGACTGGAAAGAGCAAGGTAAGAAGCAAATACAGGGGCCCCTGTCCTGGACAGCAAATACTCCTGGGGCTACCACTTCATAGCCCAGAAATTTAAAAAAAAAAAAAGCCCCTATCAGGACCTCCAAGGACCAGCATGACAGAGTGAACCTCACCTGCTCCAAACCCCTCCTCTGACCCTGAAAACATAATAACTCTTGCCCCAGGGCCAAACCCTCTACAGTAAAGATTTGGGATCCTTAGAGGAAGGGCGTGGCTAGGGCCCTGCCTCAAAATGGGTAGAAAGCAGACTACAAAGACAAAGACTCTGGAGTCCTACTATCCTCAGAGGGAGGCACCAAACTCAGAGGGAGACAATGTGTACTCCATACCCACAGCTGAAACATCAATAGGAAATGGGTCCCTAGCACAGAAGGCTCTCCTAGATGAGATCAAAAGGAACTTTGAAAACCAAATGAGAGAGATAGAAGACAAAACGAATAATTCTCTCAAAACCAAATTAGCAGAATTAGAAAAACATTATAATGAAGAAAACATCTCTCTAAAAAGAAAAGTGTATGATACAGAAAAGGATCTCCAAAAATTAACCAAGGAAAATGATTTGCTAAAAACTAGAATCAACCAAATGGAAACAAATAACTCTATGAGGAACCAAGAATTAGTCAAACAAAACAACAAGAATGAAAAATTAGAAAAAAAGAGGTAAAATACCACAAAGAAAAAATAACTGACCTGGAAAACAGATCCAGGAGAGATAATCTGAGAATCATACGCCTACCACAAAGTCATGATGAAAAAATGAGCCTGGACAACATTCTCCAAGAGCTCGTTAAAGAGAACTGCCCTGAGATACTAGAACCTGAGGGTAAAATAGAAATTGAGAGAATCCACTGAATGAGATCCCAAACTGAAAAGTCCTCAAAATGTTGTGGCCAAACTCCAGAACTACCAGATAAAAGAGAAAATACTTCAAGTGGCCAGAAAGAAACAATTCAAATATCAAGGGTCCACAGTGAGGATCGCACAGGATTTGGCAGCCTCTACACTGAAAGGTCGGAGGCAGTGGAATACAATTTTCCAGAAGGTAAAAGAGCTCAGGTTACAACCAAGGATCACATACCCAGCAAGACTGAGCATATTCTTCCAGGCAAAGAGATGGTCATTCAACAATATAACAGAGTTCCAGACCTTCTTGATAAAAAAGCCAGAACTCAATGGAAAATTCAACCTCCAATTACAAGATGCAACAGTGACATAGAAAGGTAAACAAGGAAAACACACACACACACCCTGCTATTTGATAAGAGCAAACTGGTTATAGACAAGTAGAGGGTATGAGTATAAAATACACAAAATTATGATTGAAAAAAATCTTATTAAAGGCTACAAAGGGACTGCAATGGAAGAAAGGGAATGAATGAGTGGAAAAGGGTAAATTATGCCACACAAAGAGTCATAAAAATTGTATAGCAGAGGAAAAGAAGGGAGGGAGATGGCAATCATATGAGCATTTCCCTCATTTGTTCTGTTGCAAGGAGGGAATAACAACCAGATAAGCATAGGACTCTATGGAGAAGAAATGAAAAAAAAAAGTATCATTTCAGAGGGAAAGAGGGGAGGGAGAGGAGCTTCGCATGAGATTTATTCCTGTCACTCTTGGTTGGAAGAAGAAATAACATACTTCATTAAGTATAAAAATATCCTACAGGCAGTAGGAGGAGAAAAGGTCTACAAAAGAGGGGGGTGGTCAATAGGGAGGGAAGAAGTAAGGGGAAAGGGGAGGTAAAGGGAGGGGGGCTGATAAGGGAATGCTGAGGGAGGCGATGTCAAAAGGAAAACTATTAAGGGGGGAAAGGAAAAGGGGGGGAAATATAAACATTAACAGGGGTGGGAATAGGATGGAGGGAAAGAAACAGATAACAATCATAACTGTAAATGTGAATGGAATGAACTCTCCTATAAAATGGAGATGGATAGCAGAATGGATTAGAAATCATGATCCTACAATATTCTGTTTACAGGAAACACATCTGAAACAGAGGGATACACACAGGTAAAGAAAACAGGCTGGAGTAAAATATATCATACCTCAGCTAAAGTAAAAAAAGCAGGGGTAGCAATCCTTATCTCAGATAAAGCAAAAGCAAAAAGTGTTCTAATTAAAAGAGATAAGGAAGGAAAGTATATCCTGTTAAAAGGCACCATCAAGAATAAAGCAATATCACTACTTAACATATATGCACTAAGTGGTATAGCATCCAAATTCCTAGAGTAAGGTAAAGAAGGTAAAGGAATTAGAGGAAGAAATAGATAGCAAAACGATACTAGTGGGAGACCTTAATCTCCCCCTCTCTTAACTTGATAAATCTAACCTCAAAATAAACAAGGAAGAAATTTAGGAGGTAAACAGGATTCTAGAGAGGATAGATATGATAGATCTCTGGAGAAAACTGAATGGGGATAAAAAGGAATATACTTTCTTCTCAGTGGTTCATGGCACATACTCAAAAATTGATCACATTCTAGGGCATAAAAACCTCACAATTCTATGCAGTAAGGCAGAAATATTAAATGCATCCATCTCAGATCATGATGCAATAAAAATTATATGCAATAAAGGGCCATGGAAAGACAGACTAAAAACTAATTGGAAATTAAAGAATTTAATCCTAAAGAATGAGTGGGTCAAACAAGAAATTATAGAAACAATCGGTAATTTCATTCAAGAGAATGATAATGAGACAACATACCAAAATTTGTGGGATGCATTAAAGGCAGTTCTTAGGGGAACTTTTATATCCCTGAGTACATACATGATTAAATTAGAGAAAAGGGAGGTCAATGAATTGGGCATGCAATTGAAAAAGCTAGAAAAAGAACAACCAATTAAATAATAAATTAGAAATATTGAAAACCAAAGGAGAGATTAGTAAAATTGAAATTAAGAAAACTATTGAATTAATAAATAAAACTAAGAGCTGGTTTTATGAAAAAGACAACAAAATTGATAGAACCTTAGTCAATATGATAAAAAAAGAAAGAAGTAAACCAAATTATGAGTATCAAAAATGAAAAGGGTGAATCTACCTCCAATATAGAAGAAATCAAAACAATAATTAGGAATTATTTTTCCAAATTTTATGCACATAAATTTGACAATCTTAGGGAAATGGATGAATATTTACAAACATACAAGTTGCCCAGATTAACTGAAGAGGAAGTAAATTAATTAAATAACCCCATCTCAGAAAAAGAAATTGAACAAGCCATCAGTCAAATCCCTATGAAAAAATCTCCAGGACCAGATGGATTTACTAGTGAATTCTATCAAACATTTAAAGAACAATTGATTCCAATACTCTACAAACTATTTGGGAACGTTAGTGAAGAAGGAGTCCTACCAAATTCTGTTTATGACACAAATATGGTACTGATACCTAAATCAGGAAGAGATAAAACAGAGAAAGAAAATTATACACCAATCTCCCTTATGAATATAGATGCAAAAATTCTTAATAAAATACTAGCAAAAAGACTACAGCAATTTATCTCATGAATAATACATTTTGATCAGGTAGGATTTATTCCAGGAATGCAAAGATGATTTAATATTAGGAAAATCATTAGTATAATTTATCATATCAACAATAAACCTAGCAGAAACCACATGATCATCTCAAAAGATGCAGAAAAGCCTTTTGACAAAATACAACATCCATTCCTATTAAAAACATTAGAAAGTATAGGAATAAATGAAGCCTTCCTTAAAATAATAGGTAGCATCTATTTAAAGGCATCAGCAAGTATTATATGTAATGGGGAGAAGCTAGAAGCATTTCCCATAAAATCAAGGGTGAAACAAGGGTGTCCACTATCACCCCTCTTATTCAATCTGCTACTAGAAATGTTATCAGTAGCAATTAGAGAAGAAAAAGGAATCAAGGAATCAAATTAGGCAAAGAAGAGACCAAGATATCACTCTTTGCAGATGATATGATGATATACTTAGAGAATCCTAGAGAATAAATAAATTTGGCAAAGTTGCAGGATATAAAATAAACCCACACAAATCCTTGGCGTTCCTACACATTTCCAATGAAATCCAACTGCAAGAGATAGAAAGAGAAATTCCATTTAAAGTTACTGTAAACATTATAAAATATTTGGGAATCTACCTGCCAAAACAAATCCATGACCTATATGACCCAACTCCAAAACACTTTTCACACAAATAAAGTCAGATCTAATTGGAAAAATATCAATTGCTCATGGCTGGGTCGAGCTAATATAATAAAATGACAATTTTACCTAAATTAATTTATATATTTAGTGCCATACCAATTAATTTACAAAAAAAAAAACTACTTTATAGAGCTAGAAAAAAATAGTAACAAAATTCATTTGGAAGAATAAACGGTCCAGAATATCAAGGGAATTAATGAAAAGAAATGCTAGGGATCATGGCCTAGCTATACAAGATTTTAATCTGTATTATAAAGCAGCAGTCATCAAAACTACTTGTTATTGGCTGAGGAACAGAGGAGTGGACCAATGAAATAGCTTAGGCACACGAGATTCAGAAGTCAATGACTATAGTAATATATTGTTTGAAAAACCCCCAGACCCTGGTTTTGGGGATAAGAACTCACTATTTCACAAAAACTGCTGGGAAAACTAGAATATAGTATGGCAGAAACTGGGCATCGACCATTATCTAACACCATATACCAAAATTAAGTCTAAATGGGTGCATGATCTAGGTATAAAAGTTGATAATGTAAGCAGTCTCATAAAACAAGAAATAGTTTACCTGTCAGACTTGTGGAGAGGGAAAGACTTTATGACTAAATAAGAATTAGAGAACTTTATGAAATGTAAAATGGGTGATTTTGACTACATGAAATTGAAAAGCTTCTGTACAAACAAAGCCAATGTAACCAAAATTAAGAGGGAGGTGGGGAACTGGGAAAGAATCTTTACAACCTATGTCTCTGACAAAGGACTCATTTCTAAAATATACAGAGAATTGAGTCAAATTTATAAGAATACAAGTCATTCCCCAACTGATAAATGGTCAAAGGATATGAACAGGCAATTTTCAGAGAAAGAAATTAAAGATATCTATAAGCACATGAAGAAAAGCTCTAAATCACTATTGATTAGAGAAATGCAAATCAAAACAACTCTGAAGTACCACATCTCACCAGTTAGATTGGCTAAGATGACAAAACAGGAAAATGAGAAATTCTGGAGAGGATGTGGCAAATTGAAACACTAATGCATTGCTGGTGGAATTGTGAACTGATCCAGCCTTTCTGGTGAGCAATCTGGAATTATGCCCAAAGGGCTATAAATACTTTCATATCCTTTGATCCAGCAATATCACTCCTAGGGTTATATCCCACAGAGATCATAGAAGTGGGAGGAAGACGCATATGTACAAAAATGTTTATAGCAGCTCTTTTTTGTGGTGGAAAAGAATTTGAAATTAAGGGGGTGCCCATCAATTGGGGAATGGCTGAACAAGTTGTGGTATATTATGGAATACTATTGTGCTATAAGAAACAAGGAGCAGACAGTCTTCATATTTACCTGGAGAGGCTTATACGAACTGATGCTGACTGAGAAGATCAGAACCAGGAGAAATTTGTACACAATTACAGACACAACGTATGTGTGATGACGAACTGTGATAGACTGGACTCCTCTCAGCAATGCAGTGATATAAGTCAATCCCCAAAGACTCATGATGGAGAGAAATATATGCATCCATAGAAAGAACTGAGTTTATATCCAGGTAGAAGCAAAATACCTGATGTTTTTCCTTCTCTTGTTTGGTTTTATGTCCTCTTTACCATTTTTCATTCCGTCTGATACAATCAGTCTTTATAACGTGACTAATGTATGATGTGAAAGTATTTACAGATCCTATACTTGACTATATGCCACCATGGGGGGAAGGTGAGAGAGGGGGACAAAATGTGAAACTTAAGGAATTGTGGAATTGAATCCTGTAAACTAAAAGGAAACAAAAAATTAATTAAAAAATCAAAAGATTGAAAAAAAAAAAGACTGCATCTCAGAAGCCTATCTAACTACAAAATCCTTCCAAATTATTGGAGTTATTGGCAATTTTTATTTGAAAAACACAGGTATTTACCATTAGCAATTCCTAGATCCTTAATGAACTTGAAATTCATCTAAATATGGACCCAGCATGGATGATAATCAGTTCATCTCATTTGCAAACTTCAGAAACTCTGTGATGATATTTACTTTGATACTTTATGTCACTGTCCAAAAGATCATTTCATTAAGCACCCCATCTTCTGGAGAGGTTAACCTCTGTTGCAGCTCTTCTGTTTCCCCTTTCTGTCTACTCTAAAGAAATTTCAGACCTCGCACTCATTAGTTGGGCCTGGGGTAAGTTACTACTCCCTGAACTTTATCTGTAAAGTGATACTCTTTACCCTTTCTAGTTCTGTAGTGAGGAACCAGAAAGAGAATGAATGGGAAAGCATGTTGAAAATTGCAAAGTACTCCAAATAAAATATATGAGGTCATTATTTCTAGTTCAACCTGAGTCATTCTCTCAGATCTCTTTATTTCATTCTGCTACCTGTGATCACTACAACATCTCCTGAAGAGAATTTGTCCTGATTAAGACAAACCAAGAGAATTGGGCTCTTCTTGATCAATACCATTGTTGTGGTGACACAGTGTTAACTATGTGTGATCCTAATTCCACATGCAAGATTTATTGTGACTGGACCAATTCTATTTGTGTTTCCAGGCCCTTACAAAGACTATAGCTCTAAATGACTGGATTCAATCATCAGCCAGCCAGCCAGCCAGCCTCACTGCCCTACCCTCAAATTCTATCTAAAAAGTAGAGAGAGGGTTTAAGGTTTACCTCTGAAAAGTGACAGTTCAAAGCATGCCAAAACTTTTGAAATGAACTTTTTAAAGCCTTATGACTACTCTTGCTAGATGTATGAATTTAAAAGTTCCCTGTGTTTCCTCCTGAATATTCATTCCTATTTCTCCTTTAAAGACTTCTATGTTGTATTTGTTTTGGTAAAAGAAATATGTTCAAAACTCTTCACACCTAGTGATACAAAGCCCCAGCAAAAATCTTTAAAGATCTTTCCTTAGCCTAATGTTTAAAAAAATAACAACAATGTTGCTTAAAGGGGGGAGAAAGAGGGCAACCTCAGTAGGATTAGGATTTCGGTTTTAATTTGCAAACTGGGCTTGTGTTTGGATTAGGATTTGGCTCCAATTTCCCTTTATGGATTTAGGTAAAGCTTTTATTAATCACTCATCCTAAAGAGTAGTGTGAGCCTCTGTGTGATGGAACCATTGACATAATTTCATTTCATATCTTCAAATAAAGAGAAATTCTCTGTGTAATTCTAGTCCTTGCATTTGGATTCTTGGGTTCTTAGAAGTTAACTGATCTTAATGGATTGAAGCTATCAATAGGAATTGGATGGGATAGAATGTGCATGGACAAGTTTGAGGGGAGAGGTGTAGGAGAATGGGGGCAGGGAAAGATAGAATAATTGGAGTAGCCTGCAAGACTCAGTTGTGAAAATCCATTTAGAGTTGCAAATTGAGAAAAATAAAGCTTGGTTTGATAAAAATATATTTTATGATTTTTATTATAGAAACAAAATTTCTTAAATATAAATCTGTGTACATATAGTATAAAAATTCTGTATATTCATATAATTCAGATAAGTACAAAGTTAGTGTTAAGGGCATGGACTAAACATACCAGTAAATTCTGTAGAGTCTCACTTATGAATTATCTATATGATAAGAATTAATGCTATAAATAATATTTTTCTTCATTCTGTTAAGTGTTTATTTAAAAACAAAACAACAAAAAAGAAAACATGCCTAATTTTCATAATTCAAAGCAAAAGTTTTAAAGGAAGATAACGTGTCATATATCTTTTCTGTATTCCATAGAATCTTGCTTATTTTAAGTCTACGATAAAAAATTAATAAATATAGTTTACCTATTTATTAATTCACCAGACAGAGTTACGAAGCCAGTAGAAGTAAGCCATGGGTTAGAGTTATCAGAACCAAGCTAGGAATCTCAAATCCCTAGAAATACAGATTGTTCATTTAGGATAGCTCCCCGAATTGTAGTTGGAAGGCTAACTCTCAAACAAGAAGCTGAAATCAAATAGACTAGTCAAACTATATCTGAATTATCAAATTCACTGGCATATTTTAAGGAGCACACTTAAAAAAGGAGAATATCATGTGGCAAAAAGGGGCATCTTTGTAACAATTGGGGGAATGCTTGTACCATGGTGATTATATCTTGCCTGTCTCTCCAATGTTGTTATCAAGACCTATTTGATGTTCTTCCCTTTATAAAAGACATAATAGCTACTTAGAAAAGTTAATTGGGGAAGTAGATGGGGCACTGCAGGTGTCACAGTATTCAAGATTTGGAAGAGACCACAGAGACAATCTAGTTTAACCTGTACTTGAAGAAGAATTTATTATGTAATTCTTTCCATGAGTGGTCATCCAGCCTCTTTCCTCTCCCAGTTGTGTCAGACTATCTCAGCTGTATTCTTACCTTGATAGTTCCTCTGTGTGCTCCTCACCTTAGAACATCCTTCCATCCTTAAGGTGCTCTTATTCTATTAGTGAGCTCCCCTTTGAAGCTCATTTTTGAGAAAAGACCAAGAAAACCATTCTTCCCTCTCCTGGCTCTGATTCGGAATCTCTAGACATTGTCACCATTCCGCTGTGCAGACAACTTCCATCTTACTCCCTCTCCCAGTTTCCATATCCCTTTATGTAGTATCTTTCCCCATTAGAAAGTAAGTTTCTAGAAGGCAAAGATTGTCTTTATGCTCATTTTTTTAAGCAATCGGGGTGAAGTAACTTGCTCAAGGTTACACGGCCAGTTATTTCTGGGTGGGTGCTGAGTGTCCGAGCCCGGGATTCGATCCCAGGTCATCCCGACACTGGAGCCGGTGCTCTTACTCGCTGAGCCACCTGGCTGCCCCTTTATGCTCATTTTTATATCCACAGAGCTTGGTATATTACAAACACTTGATATTATTGCTTGCATGCTTTTCATGACACTAGTTAAACTCCAGGGGTAATTCCCTCTTTCATCAAAAATTTGGTAGTTTGACTATATACTGATAGGGGAAACTGATAGAATCTTTGAGTATTATCATGACCAGGGATCCATCACTTCATTATGGAGTAAAGAAAATGAAGGCTTTGAAAGCATCAGGAAATTCTGTTCTTAAAGAAATATAAAGAGTTAGCAGCAGAGTGTTATGTTTTGTAGCAGAGATGTTCCCTGGATTTGGAGTTAAAGAAACAAATGAAGTTTGACTTCTGAATCTGCTATTTACTTCCTGTGCAACTGTGGCCCAGTCATTTTCCTTCTTTGATACTCAGTGTTCTCACCAAACATACACAAGGTTGGACTAGAAGATGTCTATGATCACAGCCTATTCTGAATCTGTGAACCCCTCTCTCTGTAACCCACATATACAAGTTCTTGTTCCTTGACTTCTTCTAGTAAAGTCCACTATTTACAATCCAGTGTTTTGAAATAGCAGTATATTAACCATATTATGCTGTAAGAAAATTCAAAGATATTAAAGCCTATTAAACAGTTTTTCGTTTTTTGTGTGTGTATATATGTGTGATAGTAATGGAATATAAAGATTCCCCTGTATTGGCTTGGTTTTCAAATTGATTGTGTTAAAACCCAGAGCTTGTTAATCCCACCTATGGGATGGACTTGTTGACTTGAAAAGAGAGGAGCTGGTGATGTAGATTTGGAGAGACAAGAGAGAGGCAGAAGAAATTTTTTGGAAGCAGCACCTCGTGGAGGCAGAGAGAGACTGAGAGAATTGCTGGGGGCCACTTTGAATTGTCCTGGACTTTTGAGACTTGCCCCCTGAGCTGCCAAGGACTGAGGAGACAGGGCTGATTTGCTGGTACTTTGTCTGTCTGTTTTGATGTTGTTTTGCCAGATTTGTCCACTGGTGAAAGACAGTCCTGTTGTTGAAGAAGTCCTGGAACCTGTCTGTTGGCTAAGAGCTCCTGAGACTGTCCTGCAGACAGAGAATGAATACTGTCCACTGGTGAGGGACAGTGCTGTTGTTGCAGGGGTCTGGGAACCTTTCTGTTGGTTCAGAGTTACTGAGACTGTCCTGCAAAAAGAGAGTGAATACTGTCCACTGGTGAAGGACAGTGCTGTTGTTGCAGAGGTCTGGAGACTGTCCTGCAGACAGAGTGAATACTGTCCACTGGTGAAGGACAGTGCTGTTGTTGCAGGGGTCTGGGAACCTTTCTGTTGGTTCAGAAGCCCTGAAGAAGGATTTTCTTGTTGTATGTTTACAGAAATCCTGGGAGAGGGTTTTGCTAATGTTTTCAGGGGTTCTAGGACTGTTCTACAGACAGAGGATGAATTAATGAAGGGACTGGCAATGTATCTTGTGGCCTTGCTAAGCCTTGTCTCCCCAGGAACTAAGATTGCTGAGAACTTGCCTTGTGTGAAGATGAAGAAAAGACCTTCATATGGGTATTAAGTGCTGTGCTTAAACTTGATGTAACTCTGGGGTAGATTCAATTGTGATCCAGGGGTGGGGAACTTTTGACCTTTTTGTGCTCTGTGATTGAACAAATGAAGGTACTTTACTTATGTTTGGAAACTAATCTCCATTTGAGAGGAGGGGCTTTGTGGTGGACTAAATGAAGGTACAGCCTAGGGGTGGAGTAGTATTTAGAACAGGGACTTTGTAATTGATTGAATGATTGGAAGGTCCTGGGGTGGGGTAGTACTTGGAGATTATTTAATCACACTTAGTAAATGCTGTATTTTGAATGATGTCATGTTTTAATCTTCTCTGTTCTTACTTTGTCATTGAATAAAATGGAGAGCCTTTTGCTGGTATTCTGAACCTTGGGAAGTTGCCTTTCCTTGGCATTACATTACAATATGTAGAGGCAAAATGAATAGAAATTTGCCCCAAGAGAAAGGGAAACCTGTTTCAAGTCTTGCCTTTAACACATAATGGCTATATGACCCTAGGCTCATTGTATAACTATTCAGAGTCGTCAGGGATATCTGTAAAATAAGATGCAAAGTGGGTGCCAATCTGCACTGCTACAGAATCAGGGAAATTGCTCATCAGGAGTTCCCTCTACCAAATTAGATGTGAGTATATATAAATATATAAATATATACATATATACATGTATATGTATACACATACACATCCATGCAGAAATATATATAAGGCATTTTGTCAATGTAGGGTTTCCCAGTGATACAAAAGTATATATAAATTTAAGCACACACACACACACACACACACACACACACATATATTATATATATGTATATATATACATATATATTATATATATGTATATATATATATATATGTTTCCTTTTGGAGGGCAATTGGGGTTAAGTAACTTGCCCAAGGTTATAGGAATAGGGGTTTTTTTTTTGGTGTGTGGGTGTTAAGTATCTGAGGCCACAACCGAACTTGGGTCCTCCTGACTCCGGGGCTGGCGCTTTACTCACTGTGTCACCTAGCCACCCCTTAAGCATATGTTTTATATGGTCATATATTTAAGCATATGTTTTTATGGGCAATATATACACATATATTCCCAAAAACAAAATGAAAGGAAAAAAAGCTGTTTCCTATTTTAAATGTATATAGGACTTTTCATATGTGTATATATGTTTCTGTGCTCTCTGCCCCTATGTATGCATGCATAAACATGTGTATATTTGAATATGTAGCAGTATATTTGTGCATTTATATGCATGTAAACACATAAATACAGTACATACTTTACAGGAAGGCCAGATGTTATCAATAAATGTAATGGGTAAAAAGAGAGAGAAAACAGATGTGACAGTATTTGTTCAAAAGACACACATTCAATAGACTGATGAACAAAGGATTTAAGGCAATTATGGTACGTGGCAGGGGGAGGGTACTCCTCAGAAAATATCAAAGAGCTTTGAAGTTAGATCTTTCAAATGTGTAATTATAATTTCTGCACAGCTGGGTAAGTTGACAGGTAGGTTGGATAAATCAACATAAATCTTTTACATTAGTTAGAGCAATTGCATTCAGGTGGGACCTGCCATTATTGAAGCACTCTTGCCACAATCCGCCAACAACGACGTGCCTTAGCAATTTTATCAGCACTCAAATGCTTAGTGCTTTTTGGAGATGAAATATGGGTTAGTGCTATCAAAGTCATTCTCAGAAGAATACCTTCAAAGTGGATGAATGAAAAACTCTGAGAACCAAGGTTCATGGTGTCTTGGTTGCCAATATCACATCTTGATTCTCTAAGTCTATAGGGCAATTTACTCCATCTCACTTCCATTTTAATGTCCTTTTAAAGCAATTGAATCTTATTCATGAGCCTTTTGGGGGATCATCACAAATGGATTCTTCTTCATAATTGTTCAGTGTCTGAACCTATAATGGAATGTCTACAAAGAAAAAGATGAGGAGTGAGGGAATAGGGTATCAGCTGGTTCCCTGGGAAAATAGCAAGAATTTATGTCAGGCATAAATGTGTGTGCAAATATCTGAAATATTCAGGATTTCTCTCTACCATAAAAAACTTATCAACTCATTTGTGACATTAGAATAAGTCTTAATAGGTCTAGAGCTGAAAGGAATCTTGAATATTTTCTCATTCATCTCTTTCATTTTACAAATGTGGTAGTTGAGGGCCAGAGAAGTAAAATAACTTCCTTAAAGTCATAGAGATTGTAAGTGGCAGAATTGACATTTGAACTCAGGTCTTCTGACTTCAAAACCTACCCTCCTTCAGCTCACCATGTAGTTTTCCCCTTTATTGCAAGCTGTCTACCTGATTAAGTCCCTGGAAATTATCTAGCCCAGACAAGAGTAGAATGACTGATTGAGCATCAAACAGCTAAAAAGTGTCAAAGGCATAATCTGAACCCATTCTTGACCTAGAATGGTCCACTCTATGTAACTAAAACTACATACCTTACCAATCAATCCTTTTTCAAATGAATTCTAGCTTAATTTAAGGTGCATTACCACCAAATTTTGTTCCATTTGAAGAAAAAAAAGGGGGTGGGGGGGCAAACTTTTTAACCTCTTTAAGAATTTTAAAGAATTTCACTTTAGCACTGGAAATCATCATGTTGAACTTAAAGTCAGGAAAACCTAAGCTCAAATTTTGCTCCAGAGCCTTCTCAGCTGTGTCACCTTGGGCAAGTCATTTAATACCTCTGGCTCTCAATTTTCCTAATGTATACAATGAGGATAATAGCACCTACCTCATAGTATGGGGATCAAGTGAAATAATTTATATAAAGTACTTTGTATACCTTAAAGCACTATATAAATCCAGCAGCATCAATAATAGTAGGAGTAGTAGAAGTAGTAGCAGTAGCAGTAGTAGTAGTAGCAGTAGTAGCAGTAGCGGTAGTAGTAGTAGCAGTAGTAGTATTAGTAATAGATGTAGTAGTAGTAGCAGCAGCAGCAGTTCTATTATGATCACTTAGTTTCTAAGTCTGCCTGTATAGTCTGCACAGCCATGGTACCCTTTGCATGTGTTCCCCATTCTTGGACAATAAATTTAGGGATGGGAGCATTCTTGATTTGAGAATAGATTTCTCTGCTTCATCAATTTTAATTATTCATTCTAGGAAATCAACTTTTCATCCCTTTTCCTCAATTTCTTAATGACACCATTTGGGAGGGTCTTAATCAAAATTGAAAGTGGTGCTAGAGAATATTAGGACCACTCCATGGTGTGAGGCTTTTCATAGTGCTTCCTGGTATTTTGCTCAAAGAAGAATGATCATACCATAAATGTATTTATTGAACAATTTCTCAGTAGTATATATGAATATTTGCCATTACCAAAAATGCTGAAAATTTCAATACAAATTTTTGCTGATTATCAAATAGTATTTGACAGTATTATTATTTTTCTGCTATTGTTTCAGTAACCTTTTTTAAACTTTGGCTGGTATTAGATTCAGAATAGTCAGCCATCAGCTAAAATGCCGAACTGTCTACTTAGAATCTCTGAAAGAAAAAAACTATTCATTACATTCCAAGCCTCACGTTGATACTTTTCTTACTGGGGATTCTGTCAAATAGGGAAAACTGAATTGGTCGTGTGAGTAGGAATCATGGTTCCGCACAAGGGGACTGTTTAGTGACTGTGCTACCATTTTCTCCTCTTACTGAATATGGTTTAGATAAATCACATCCCCTGCTGGGGGAAGAGGGAATGAGAAAGAGAGAGAGACAGAGACGGAGACAGTCAGAGAAGACAGACACACAGATAGAGAGGGGTTATTAAGCACTGAGCATGTGCCAGTCATTGTACTTACTAATTCCTAAGGATATAGAAACAAAATCAAAAACACAAAAAACAAATTGGTTTATAATATCCAGGAGTTTACCTTCTAATGGAGGGTTATAACAGATAAAGAAAGGTATGAAGAATGGGTAAAGAGATAGCCGCATTGTATGAAGGGAGCCAGAGAGTAGGTAGTAATGCAACTGTGGGTGATAGTGGTTCCAGGCAAGGACTTACCCAAGTATCAAGTAAGCATAAGGGCGTAGCCATCTTTAAGGGGGCAATGCAATCAATGTGTAGCTCAAAAAGACCAGGAGGTGATCAAGGAAGGAAATGATTGGTGTGGTTGGGACTTCTTATGAAAGGGTGGTTCCAGGCAAGGACTCACCAATTAACAAACTTGCTATACTATACTATATTTTACTACACACAAATTTACTACACACTGTTGTGTGGCATCATCTTCAAATTGGTCGGGTAGCTGAACTCATTTGACTAATAGAGAACTTACCCCTCTGGGATCAACCTATTCTTTGTCTCTGGAGGATTTTGGATGTTTGTTGTTGTTGTTCTGGCAGATCAGAGATTCTGGATCTTATTGACAACCTACTGCTTGTCCCTGTGTTTCATGGAAGCTTCACTTTCCTTTGAACAGAACCTACTTCAAGTTCCCTGAAATTCTCACTTTCCATGGCCAGAAAGTAAGTAGCATGGGGGATTGCAACCTCACCTATCTTTTATCCTGGACTTCTTCTCAAGTGCACTGTCACTCTCCCTGGTGCTGTCCCTTATCTGGTGGAGTAGCATCTCTCCAACCAACACTTTTCCTTTTAACCTGGCTTCCTGATGCCAGGTCCAATACTCTATCCACTGTGCCATCTGGCTGCCGACAGTATACAATATGGATAGTTAATCATTGGCAGAAATGGAGGAATTCGGATTATAATTAGAAGGAAAACATTGTGAAAAGAAATAAGATGAGTTTCAGGTACCACCATACTCCCAGTCACCCAGACTTGGTACTGAGGTGTTATCCCCAATTATTAACTCTCTTCCCATATCCAATACTATTGTTTCTGTTTGTTGTTGTTTTTCAGTCATTTTCAGTTGCGTTTGACTCTTCAAGACACCATTTGAGGTTTTCTTGGCAGAGATACTTGAGTGGTTTACCATTTCCTTATCCAGCTCATTATACAGATGGGAGAAATTGAGGTAAACAAAGTTAAGTAACTTGTCCAGGGTCACACAGCAAGTAACTGTTTGAGCCTAGATTTGAACCTAAGTCTTCCTGATTTGAGGCATATCCATCGTGCCACCAAGCTGCCCCATTCTACCTTCATATATTTAATCACATAGAGCTGCTTCTTTCCTCTGACACTGCTCCCACCTGATGAAGGCCCTTATCACCTTTTACATGGAGTATTGCCATAGCCTACTTATTGGTCTCCTTGTCTCAAATTTCTCCCTACTTTAGTCCATTCTCCACTCAGTTGTTAAACAAGTCTCACTATACCTCCTTTTCCCCCCACTTACTCCCTATTACTTCCAGGACTAATTCTAAAATACTGTAGCTTTTAAAGCCTTTCATAGTCTGGCCTCCTAACTGCTTTTCTAGTCTTCTTATATCATATTGCCCCCTAAGTATTATTATTCGGTGACACTGGCCTTTTCACTGTTCTTCACATGTGACATTCCCTCTCCTGAGTCCTGGTATTTTCACTGGCAGTTCCCTGAAGCCTTGAACTTTCTCATTCCCTATATCCACTTCCTGAATCCTTCAAGTCTCAGCTAAAGTCTAATCTTTTGCAACCTCTGAGATCATCTCCAACTTACCCTATGCTTTGTTTTTACATAGATGTCTACATATTTTCTCCCACATTAGACTGGGATCTTCTTGAGATCAAAGACTTTATCTGCTTTTATTTGAATCCCCTATGATAAACAAGTTTCTGGCACATACTAAGCAGTTTATAAATGCTTGTTGACTGACTGTTTTGTTTTATTTTCCACTTAGTCTCATTTCTTCTTCTGTTTTCATATCATTCCCCACCTAAAGACTTCTTGGTATTTGAGAGTCTTTGGTAAGTAAAACACACTTTGGCTTATCCTACCAAATTTAACTTAAGCATTAACTCCTTAGTGCTTGCTTCCTGTCAAAAGATAGATAGTATAGTACAAAGCACCCTGGTGAGAGACAGGGGTTATAACTCAAAGGATAGATGATAGTCTTTGCTCAATTGATTGGATTACATGCCCCTGAGGTCCCTTCAACTATCAAATTATGGGATTCTCATTTTGGTCAATTCAGGCTTAAGAAGGCTGAAGAACGACAAATAAATAAACAAATGAATGCATGAATAAACAAATAATTTATTAAATATGTACTATATGCTAGATACATGTACTTATGTACATGTAAGTCACTGCTTCATTTTTGTTATTTCATCCCAAGTACCAAGTGCAATTCCCAGAACATCATAAAGCCAGGACTGGATTAGGGTGAATAAGAAATCCCATGAAGTAGTCACATGATTTGCATTCACACTATTTGAAGCTATAACTATGTAAGACATTATAATATGGTCATCAGGTTCAGCCCAGTGGAAATACGCAGCATGAATTTGACTAATACGACCACTTCATGGGATTCATTATTCATTAACGAATTTATTTGTACCTAACTCTAGACACTCAACAAAGACATGCTAATTTATTTAGTAATTCAGTTCAGTGGTATTGGACTTGTGTCCAACTCTTTGTCACTCCATTTGGGGTTTTCTTGGCAAAGATACTGAAGTGGCTTGCCATTTCCTTCTCCAGATCCATCTATCCTTCCTTCCTTCCTTCCTTCCTTCCTTCTTTCCTCCCTCCCCCCCCCCTCCCTCTCTCTCTCTCTCTCTCTCTCTCTCTCACACACACACACACACACACACACACACACACACACAGAAGAGGAACTGAGGCTAGCAGGGTCAAATGATTTGCCCAGGTTCAGACAGATTGTAAGCGTCTAAGGTCAAATTTGATCTCAAGAAGATGAATCTTTTAGAATCCAGGCTCATCACTCTATCCACTGTGCCACCTAGCTAACCAATGAGTGAATGATATTGACACCTAAAGTGTGGTAGGGTGAAGGAAGGTGTAATGGGGGAACCATTGAGGTAAATACTTTTTTTCCTCCTAGTATAAAACCTATTCATAAGCACATATTTAAATTGGGGGGTCTTCTATTCACCTGAAAATTCTCAGTAATAAAAATTTTTAATTCTCTTTTCCTTCCCTTTCCTGAATGAGCATGCAAAAAAAAAAAAAAGGAAATGAATGAATAGGTACAGCCATTGACTATACTACAATATTTTTTAAAAGCATATGAAATGAGATTTCAATTCTATCTTTGAAATTTCCTCTGTGTGTATTTATTTTTTAATTCAAAGGAATTTGTAGAAACAGTGTATGCCAAAAGTCTTAGTGCATCTTTAAGTTATTAAAACTGAAATTTTAAGTTTTAATAGTTTATTATCTTATATTAACTTAAAATTACATTGACTTCAGACCTTCTGTGATCCTGATTCTCTCCTTAAATGTATGAATTATCTACCTGATCTTCATGTAATCTGAAAATATGATCAAACATTCTAGTTGTTATTAATTTTTTAAACAGGTGAATTAAATCAGGACATGAACTGGTCTCTGTTTTGTGCCCTCTTCTCTCTCAACATCTTTGGATGGTGCTCATCATTGTTATATGTATATGATATACACATATATATATGATATACATATGTATATGATATATATACATATACATACATATATATATGTATATGTATATGTATATATATATAGCCCTAGCCTCTTTTTGGACACAAAGTTACACTACCAACTGGATGTACCACAGGCATCTTTAAATACTTTAAATACTAGACCTCATTAACTTTACTCTAAAACCTCCTCTTCTGGATTTCCTTGCTTTTGCTCAAAACATCACTATCTTTCCAGTCACCTAGGTTTTCTCTTTCACATCATCCTCTCCTTACTATTCTCCTTTACCTTACATAGTTAGATTTAGTTCCTAGTATATTGTTTTGTGAAGTGTTTTACAAATATTTTATAAACAAGGTCCAAGAGGCATATGCATGTGTGTGTATATATACATATAATATGTATGTATATATGTATGTATGTACACATATACATACATATACATTAGAAGATACATATATCTATACTTGTGTATAGATATATATGTGCGTGTATGTCCATATATATGTATGTGTGTATATACATGTATAGATATATATGCAATATCATAATATATAGTAATATCACATAATATATACTAATATATGTGCTGTTTTCCCCAGAAAATGATAGTACCTTCAAAATATATCTCCAAATTCCACCAAATGACCTCTAGATATTTCCACTGAATTGCTCCAAAGGAGAAAAGGAAAAGCCTGCTTCCCGTTTCAATTTTTTTGGACATTGGGCCTCCAGAAGCCCACAGGAGGGGTGGTTTAAGAATGAGAATGATTACAAAACCATGTCTCACCTGCACTGTTCCCTTTGCTCTCCTTCTAGTATTATCCTCAATACTGAAAAGTGCTGGGGTCAAATGAAAGAGATTAAGCCATAATGGATTTGAAGCTGCTTTAAAAGGATAGAAATAGCTGCCTTGTTATTTGAGTGAAAAGGGCTTGGCAATTCTTTTTTCTTTTACTCCATCAAACATAAATTCAGAAAGTTGCAGAGAATTTTGTTAGTTTCAGTCAAATTACAAAAATGATGTCCCTTACCTGATACTGACTAAAAATTAACATTAGAATTTTTAATCAGGGAAATAAGACCTACTTTTGTTTTTAATTTGTAAATCAAACTGATTTTATACAGTGGGTATATGGAATTATTTTTCTTCTACCACTTCTTTTTTAACCATTTTTTATTTCAATGAATATTTCTCAACTATATTTATAAAAATTTAATTCCCTTATTTTAAAATTTTGGGTTCCAAATTATCTTCCTCCCTTCACACCCCTCCCTTACTCCTTGTGAAGACAAGCAATATGATATCAATTATACATTCTTCCACCATTTCTTGTTTAATGAAGTTCCTCTTCCTTTAACCAAATTACCCAGGGCTGTCTCATGAGATTTCTATTTTTAAAACTAAGAATGAAGAGAGAGGAAATGGTTGTAGGATTCGAACATATATGTATGTATTATATATCCCTATGTGCGTACGTGTCTATATATTTATATATGAAATGCATACTTACATACAATTTTGGTATATGCATATTTGTAATAAATACATTCAGTTACTTTATTGCTGCAGCAGGGTATGTACAACTCTGTAAATGTGCATATACAAATGTAAACACACGAACGGATACAATTTTATGGGCATTAACCAGGAAAACGTTCAGTGCACATTATTTATTGTGGAATATATTTTGCTCGGATGAGTTGAGACA
Organism: Petaurus breviceps papuanus; assembly: GCF_028583685.1. Taxonomy (NCBI): domain Eukaryota; kingdom Metazoa; phylum Chordata; class Mammalia; order Diprotodontia; family Petauridae; genus Petaurus; species Petaurus breviceps. Next base: position 51,040,169 of record NW_027185798.1, on the reverse strand, counting down.
GCTTGTATAATAAAATGAACATGGCAAAAGTAGATTTTAAGTCAGGAAACAGAACAGTAAAGCAATTTCCTGAGTTATTTAAATGCTTTCAATGGAGAAATGTCATTACATCCTTGAGTTACACTGGCATATAATTATATAAGCATCACAAATAACAATGTTTTACTAAGAGAAACAGAAGTTAATATAGAAAAATGATTTCCTGTCATAAATCTTAATTTTAAGCTCAGGTAAATACACATAAAATATATTTGCATTTTATCTAAATTAGTTCACATTATTAAGGAATCATTTGTGGCGTTTGTTAAGAAAGTCATATAATTTGAAACCCACTCTGAAACAGACTCAATAATATTGTATAAAATGTAATGTATTAAAAATAATAGTGACTCCTATATGTGGATTTACACAACATGTACATATTCATAAGAGTGGTTTCATATATATATATATGTATATGTATGGAAGGGAATTAAAGCTGTGTATTCATTGATTTTGATGAATTAATGGGAAAATATACATCTTAATTTATGTACACTGGCAACTGTCGAGGGTCAGTATCTGACCCAGTCCATACTTGGGAAAAATCTGGTCCAGGTTTTCTTCCAAGCCACCTCCCGTTAAGGCTATATTATGTCTTAATATTAGTTCATCATCTCTTCCTGACTTGCAAGACCTTAAGATGCAATAACCGAGCTGTGACCCAGACATAGATGCATACAAGGGAACAAGGACATAAAAACATAAAGATATGCTAAATATCCAAGGACAGTAAATATTTTTGCATGTATTCCTAAGAGATAATTGCTTTGCATTCATTATATAAACACTGCCCTCTGATCAATAAATTGGAACTGCCATGACAGATCTTGCCTGGCTAGTGTCCATTATTCCACACTTCTCAGTTGGGCCTGTGCCCATGTTGATGCAGGGATCAGGCAACTATTCTCAATTTATACTCGAAGAAATTCACCAGGGATAATGAAACATTAATTGACTTACTAGCATATTTCAAAGATAGGATTGGAATTCAGGTCTTCCTAACACTCCCTATCTACCTGACTAGTCTGCTGCTATACCATCTTACCTAAAAATAACAATTATAATAGCAATAACTTGTTGACAATAATAACTGATATTTATAAAATGTATTCAAGTTTTTAAAACGCTTTAAATGAATAATCATACTTGAGGTAAATACTTAATCTAAAAGATAAATGCTACAATATTTTAAAAATATATATTTTATCTTCATTTTATACATGAAATAAGGCTGATTTGACAACTGATTGAGATTTATTAGTTTACTTATAATCACATGACTAAGTTTCTTAGTTAGAAACTGAACCTAGGTTTTCCTTATTTTCTAGTACAGTACTCTGGGCCATACTATCTTGCTTAAAGAATTTTCTTAATGCTCAGATCTTCCCAACTTTTTTTATTTACCCCAATTCTGTTTCAAACCATTTGACTCTACTTTAATAGTAATATTCATATAAATTATTTTGCCTCACTCTTTACACATATATATATGTATGCATATACCCCCATATATATATATGTGTGTGTGTTCAAAAATATCAACACTGATATCTGTGGTCATTATATATATATATATATGTATGTATGTGTGTGTATATTTACCAATATCAACCACTCCCTACTTTCAATTACTGGAAATGACAGAGGGGGAGAAGTAATGTTTGGGGTCAAACCATAGGAAAAATTTAATAATTCACTTCAATCAAACACAAACTTCTATGTCATGCTACTTCAACAAATCTTCAAGAGAATGTCCAAAGTATTGTGAGTACAACTATGGGAAAAACCTAGTCCCAATCCTAAAATGGGTTTTGGTCCAGGAAAAAGATTTGGCATTTATGATTGTAATTAAATAGAAGTCATAGTTCCCAATGTGGAAAGTGTATCTCCTTTAGCTTTCTCTAATCAAGTTCATTCGTCCCAACCTAAAGTCATGATGAGAAGCTGGAAATATGGGGGGGGGGGGGGGGGGAAGTGCCCTATAGGTAGAACAGCCATGGCCACCATACAACATCAGCTGATTCTTTGTGTCCTGAGGATATCACTAGTGCAAGGAAATGTTATAGCTATACTCTTATCTGTAGAATCCATTAGTGTGCTTCCTATTTAAGCAAATTATCCACATGACTCTATGAACTCTTAAACATGAAACTCTTACTAAAGGAGAACAGGAAAGCAAAAATAAGCTTAATAAAATAATCTCTAAATAGGAGGCAAAAGTAGGAATAATCAAATGTATAGCAATCCACCAATAAATGAGTCATACTTTCCCACCAATGTAAATAGTATCCATGGGAGTGAGTGGACACATACACTTATGGGAACTTGGAAATAAGGCACATTAATGGGGTAACATGCCTGAGAGAGTCATTAGCTCTGGACTCAAGGTTTGCATGTCTGTGTTCTCTTTAGGTAACATATCACTTGCTCCTCTAGTCACATAGCAAACATTTAATAAATGCCTTTTGATTGGCTGAATGAGTCTCCCTTGTTTACTGATTCTCAAAATTAATTATATATTTCTTTTAGCTACAGAAGCAGTGTTAAGCTCTTAGCTAATCTCAGCCTTATTGCGAGGATCTACAGTCCTTCCTAGGTCTGTTCCCTGGGTTAGGCCATAAAGTAATCCAAGATTCTCTTAGTGAAAAGTAGTTCCTTTAATCCTGCGTCCTACAAACTTATTTAAATCTGTTTTTTAAGGTATTATTTTCTTCAGTCGTGCTGTTGACTCACTTTTCATGATTTTTTTGTATCATTCTCTTTTCTTTTCCCAATTTTTCCTTCACTTCCCTCATTTGATTTTCAAAATGCTTCTTGAGCTCATCCATGCCCTGTAAACAGTTCTTATTTTTCTTGGAAGTTTTTGATGCAGAGTTTTGACTTTGTTGTCTTCTGGTTCTATGATTTGACCCTCTTTGTTCCCAAAAAAGGATTCTATAGTTTGATTGTACTTCCTCTGTTTGTTCATCTTGCCAGCCAATTACTTGACTTTTGAGCTCTTTGCCATGATAGAACTCTGCCTCCAGAGTGGAGAGAGCTGTGTCTCAAATTGCTGGGGCTTTTGCAGTTGTCAGAGCTATGAGGAGGGCACCCTTTCTACAGCCACCACAAGCTCTGGCACACTGTTACCTTACCCCAGGACCACCCCCTAACACTGTGACCCAGATGCAATCTGGTCAAAACAAGGGCGATTACTCTCTGAATGGTCCCTTGGTCCCCCTCGATCTGCAGGCCAGGAGCTCTGGAGGCAGCTACATGGCAGCCATTGCAGCCACTGTGCTGCTGCCACCTCTCACCCCAAGGGCAGGGGCCAGATCAAGCTCTTCTCTTACCTTGGATTAACAGGGTTCCCCACTGACCTTTCACTTTCTCTGTGAAGTTTATGGGTTGAGAAGTCTGGAAACTGCCACAGCTGCCAGTGTTTTACTCTCCTGAAATCTATTCTTGCCAGTCTGGGCCACTGGATGGGGCCTTCCCCAGTCTGGGCTGCCATGGCTCACACAGGACTGTGCTCAGCTCCCAGCCTTATGTGATATACCCTTCCTGTCCACCTGCCAGGCTGACTTCAGTGGGAGATTTGTTTCTCTCTGTCACTTTGTGGGTTCTGTAGCTCTAAAATTTGTTTAGTCATTTTTTTTACAGGTAATGGAGGCGTCTGGATCAGGAACTCTAGCAAGTTCCTGCTTTTTCTCTGCCATCTTGACTCCACACACCCCCTCCCTCCATCTTTTTCTTGAACTTGGTTCCTCTGGACCTTCTGATAGAGATTCTAATGCCTCAGATCAGGGCATCTCATCACAAGTTGTACCCCTTGCCTAACTTAGTTTGAGAAACTCCAAACTCATATTTCTAGCATATGTAACACAATAAATTATTATGCAATATATCATATGCTCTTAATTCCAAAGCATTTCTTTGATTCAGAGTTGTAGAGAATAAATTGAAAAATTCTGAAAACAGTTGCATTCAAATTAGTTTCTGGAAAACAATATATCGCACTCATCTCTAACATTTGTCAGCATCTTTCCTTCTGTGGGGTTGTTGTTCAAGTCTTCTTAGATATTTTATATTTTTGATGAGCTACTTTTCTATCAGGTGTATCATGATCTGTGTTTGTCCTGAATCTGCTTTTCTTGACGTTGAATTCAAAATGGATTTTTCTGTACCTTTCAGAAACTAAAATATCCCCATAGTAAAGGGGAAGTACCTTACATATGACTAGTTATTACATGAGCTATACCATTGCAAAGAATGGGTCCAATAGAGATTTCTGAAAGATGCAGGTTTCAAGGTAGGTAGATGGTGGAAAGATGAATGGAGGAAGAAAACTGGATGAATTCTAATAGGAATGGATGTGAAAGGAATCCTTTAGAGACTTTATTGACAGAATGATACTGTAGAGCACCTTGGTTAGAGTGTAAAGTTCTTATTGGGGAATATTATGAATTAGGACTGAAAAGGTATGGAAGAACTAGGCAAATGTGATCTCAGGGCAATGAAAGCAATCTTCAGTGGAGTAACATGAAAGAGAAGGGAATAAATATTTATATAATTTCTACTGTGTATCAGGCATTATACCAAGCACTTTTACATTTCTCATTTGCTCCTAACAACAACCATGAGAAATATGTGGTTATTCTCCTCCTTTTATAGTTGAAGAAACTGAGGCAAATAAAGGTTAAGTGATGTGACCTACCTGATTACCTTTAAGTCTTAAATAAAAATCCTATCTTTTACTGAAAACCTTCCTCAACCCATCTTAATTCAGAGTACTCCCTCCATTAATGATTTCCTTTTTATCCTATATATAACTTGCTCTGGATTTATTTGTTTTCATGTTGGCTTCCTTGTTAACTTGCAAGCTCCTTTAGTACAATAACTTTTTGCTTCTTTTTCAATCAATCAATCAATATGTAGAGCTTGGCCCATCTTACTTGCTTAATACATATTTTTTATTGATAGATTGCCTAGTCACATAGCTACTAAGTATCTGAAGCCATATTCTAACTCACATCTTCATGACTATCCATATGCATACCAAAGTTCACAGAGCTAGTTAATTACAGAGCTGAACTAGAAACCAGAAGGTATTCTGGGTCTCAGGAAAGGGCATTTTTCAATAAAAATCTTATTAACATACAGACATAGCTTGAGCTGTTAAAAAAATTTAAAAAAAGAAAGAAAAAAGTCCTTCCACCAATATCACAGCTTATATTTTGGAAGACATTTTCTTTAAATGTCAAAAAAAATGCCTAATTCATGTTTCTGTAGAATAAACATAGAATTTAGGATCATTCTATAATTTTTCAACTCTATAAAAATAAGAAAATTATAAATAATGGGTGTAATCACAAACTCGTTTGATCATTTCTGGAAAGGCTTCTCCCTGGGAGAATTTGCTGAGCTCACTGGAAGAGGAAGAAGCAGTACCCATGCTTCACAGGATGAACTGCAGCAGTGTTAAATGAGTTGTAACATATATTGGGAAGAATGGAGAAGAATAAAATTGGAAGCAATAAAAATATCCTTAATAGCAGTCAACTCTTTTGGGTTCAGTGAATATAAATATAAATTCAATGTAAATGGATGTGACCTATAAAATATATGTGTAATTTTTATACTGCCCTACCATTATGATATCATAATATTAATCTCATTAATTTGAATTCAAAAGTATTGGTGATTTAATAAAAATAAAATGTTGACAAGAATGTCCACTTTAAATTCAATAGTTCAATATTACCAAACTGGATTGATTTCTTGTTTATCAAATTTGTAAGTGTGAAATTCTATAAAGGAAGTTTGTTTAAGACAAGGAGGGAAGCTTATGAGAGGTTGAGTAGTGCAACTGGGAAAGAATGTTCATTGAACTTGGAATCAAGAAAGATTTGGGTTCATAATTATGCCTCTGATACTTAATAGCGGTTTAAACATGAGCAAGTCATGACAGCTTTGATCCCGTTCCCTTATCTGTAAAATGTAAATTATAATGTTCATTTTATCTATCTCACAACATCATATGAAAGGATTCCCATGAAACTCTTTCTTAACATCAGAGTGAAAGACAAATGGAAGTTATCTGGATAGGGTTATTTTCAAAGAAACACTTCTGGGTGGTTTCAGTGTTTCAAATTCTTTTCCAGCCATTTTCAGTGTAATGAATTTTCAATAGTTCCACCATGGCTTTAGGACCTTTCTCTGGCTCTAGTGATTTACTACATACAACAACAACAAATTAATTACAAGTGGAATGTACATAATTAAGGTTCTAATTCTATCTCGGTGTTCTAGACACCTTAGGATATTTGTCATGGTCATGTTGCCAATATGTTAGAACCCATGGAAAAAAAAGTGTCTATACATCAATAATACAAGCTTCTATTGATAATAAAACTAAATCAAAATTGCAAATGTCTCACTAGCAATTTCTACCATGATCTTTCGGGGCTGATAGTAAACTTAGTATATTGTTTTACCAAGACTTCATTCATTCAACATTTTTTTTTTATTATTAAGCAGCTACTCTGCCAGGCACCTTGATAAGTTCTGGGTTATAAAAACAAAAGGAAATATGTTCCACCCCTCAAAGAGCTTATAGAGTGACAACACCTGAGAGGATCAGAGTAACATTTGCATAAGAGATGCCACTTGAACTAAGCCTTAGAGAAGCCAGGGATTTTATAAAGTCAAAGTGAAGAGGCATTCCAGGTGGAGTGAATAATAGATGCAAAAACAAGTAGATGCCAGATGAAATGTCCTAGACAGTGTACAGCCAGTAGATGAGTTTGTTAGGCTGTAGCCTTAGTGAGGTAGAGTAATTAATAATCATCCCTGGCTACATAGGCTAGAGACACCAGAGCCAAATTATGAAGAAAGCCTTCTTGTCAGACAAGGAATTTACCCACTATTATAGTCACCAGTAGCTATTGAACTCTGCCTCCCTCAGAAAAGAAAACAAAACTGACTACCTGTCCTATTAATACATGATAAAATACTGTAGCAACAAGCACCCCAGCGTCCCCAGGGTGGCTACCAATACAGGTTCTTGGATCTGCTTTGTTAAAGGAAAGCAACTCAAAATGGGTTAACAAGCTTACTTTAATCAGTTAAATATGTATCATTTACCTAGTTCAGGGGAAAGAGGTCAGCACCCAGAACTTCAGAATATACAGACAGAATTATCAAATAGACAGGTTTCCAAATTGTCCAGCCATTACATCCATACCAAATCAACATCTGGGTTTTTCAAAGGCGGGGCGGAGGGGTGGGGGGGTTCATCTGATCAAATCACAGAACACTTCTCAAAGTGAGCCCCCAAAACAAAGCCTCAAATCAGGGTTTATATAGCCTTCTCCTGGTTCAGAGAATGTAACAACCTTCTGGACCCACTGACCAATCAAAAAGTATCTACTGAAAAACAAGCCTCCCACCCCAGGCTCCAGGTGCACTTTAGCCTAGGGGCAGGGAAGATCTTTAAATTTGCATTTCCATTACAAATATGAGCTCCCTAGGGGCAATAATTAATTTTTCTCTCTGTATTGCCAAAAGCAAGTATAATGTCAGGCACATAATAAACACTTTAAAAATAATTTGTGATTGAATGATTGACCAATAAATAATAAATGTTGTTCATTTATGTCTGACTCTTTGTGACCCATTTGCATTTGCCTTTTTTTTTTTGCTTTTTTTTTAGGGCAATTGGGGTTGAGTGACTTGCCCAAGGTTACATGGCTAGATTGTGTGTTAAGTGTCTGAGGTCGGATTAGAACTCAGGTCCTCCTGACTCCAGGGCTGGTGCTCTATTCACTGTGCCACCTAGCAGCCACCATTTGGGTTCTTTTTGACAAAGATACAGGAATGATTTGCTGTTTCCTTCTCCATCCTATTTTATAGATGAGGAAACTGAAACAAACAGGGTTAAGTGACTTGCCCAGAGTCACACAGTTCTTAAGTGTCTGAGGTGGGATTTGAATTCAGGTCTTCCTCACTCTAGACCAGTGCTCTATCCACTGTTCCATCTAGATTTCCAAGTACTGAGCAGATGTTTGAATTCTACCTTCATTATGGGCTATTCATAGAATGCAAAATGAAGTCAATTTTTGTTCTAAGTATGGATCCAAGGACAGTGCCTGAGTTGGAAAAATATAGTTTTTGTGAAGATAATTGTGTTTAACTGTAGAAAAGGAAACAGATTCAGAAAGAAGTGACTCAACAAATTTCATACAAATAGTAAAATTAGAGAGAATTCCTAAATAGTATAGAAGATACAGAGTTTCATTTGGATGAAGAGTACTGGAGTTCAAATTTCTCATTTGCTAGGTAGGTAACTCAGTAATTTTTTTTTCTGGGCAACAGTTTCTTCACTATAATGATATGGCAGTTGGAGTAGATGTCTTCTGTGGCCATTTTTACCTCTAAAGCTGTGATCCTATAACATGTTAGGGCTGGGATTCAAACATATGTTTCCTCATTTCCAGCCTGCAGAAGCAACATAGTCTAATGGAAAGACTCCCTAAATTGGAAGTCATGTGAACCAGGTTTCAATCCTGATTTTGCTACTTACCATCTGTGGAGCCTTGGGCAAGTCACTTCCTCTCTTGGCCTTAATTTATCCTCATTTGCTGTTTATTCATCATCTAACTACTACATAAAAGCTGCATTTGGAACTGGATAAGTAAATGCTGAATCCTATGGTAAAAAAAAGGCAGGGGGCAGGATTTCTCCAAAACACAACTTATGTCATTCAAGGTGAAACTCCAAGATCTGGTGGACCATAGGTCTGGTTGAAGGAAATATGAAATATTGTAAAAAAACAACAAGTTCAACCCCTTCCCCAATCTTAGCCTCTCAAGTAGGAAATGATGCCCCCCCAAAAAAACACAAAAAAATAACCAAGGAAATTTTACATAAATAGTAAGATAGAAAGGAAGGGACTCACAATAAAAAAAGTTGAAATAATAAACAATCGATTTTTCCCTTCTACTTTAGTTTTCTGCCACACTGTTGATATTGTCATGAGATGGAGTTATATTTGTTTGGTAAGAAATGTCTTGTGCTGAAAGGTGGGAGGAAAACTAAGACTTTGATGGAAGGATTAAGGGCAGAGGGTGATGGAAGAGAATGTAAGCAGGGGTAAGATTCTCTTTTTGTTTCTAAGGCAATTGCATTTGGAGTTTGGGAATCATTCCATCTCTATCCATTTTGCCTAGGGATTCTTTTCCTGAATCTGCTTTAAAGATTATTTCCAAGTCTTGAAAATATATAGTATTAACTTAAGAAACACTACTCAATTGAATAGAACACTCTGAAATTGAATGGCTGCATATCAAGTATATTTTATTTCAGAAGAGAAAAAATGCTGCATGTGTTAACATTGAAAAGTTTCAAAAATAAAATGGATTTTATCTTAATGTTAGTTGATCAACATTTATTAAGTGCTTACTTACTGTAGGCTACTTTGTACTAAGTACTTATGTTAGGCAAAAATCAGTCACTTCTCTATAGAAGCACACATTATAATGAGGGAGAAAATCTGGGAATATAGAAGATAAATCTGCCTCTATATACACATTTATAAATATAGGTATAGATGTGTGCCTATAAAGATAAAGCTACAGATACAAATATCAATAACAATATGGAGATAGTTGTGTAACTTAGCAACAAGGTATAGTTAGAAAGAAGGCCAAATATTCCAAAAATGTTCTGGGCAGAACACCAGGCCAAGTGGTAATTGGGAAATCCAAGGAGAAACTATAATGCATCCTCTTTTTTCACCCCCCAGATCAGAACAAGGTACAGACAGAAGCCTGTGAATACTTAAGATGGACTTCAGACAGAAAGGTCTTTACAAAGAGTTTGCCAGTAGGGGGATTGACCCAAGTGCCATGGTTATAAAAAAGAGCAAGAGGTGGTGGCAATTCATTAGTGAGTAAACCTAATTGTGTGCCTTTGAGGAAGCAAGAACAAAAGCCAATAGGCATCTGTGAGTATCTTACCTCCATGTCATGGCTCAGAGAGAAGTAACTAAAGAATGGACCTGCAGATAATCACAGGGTCAATCTAAAGCTGTTTACCAGGGTGAGTGGAGATGCTTAAACTGAAACCTTTGTTGTTGTTTTTAATTTAATATATTATTTTGAACAATTACATATAAAAACAATTTTAATATTCTTTTTTTTTTCAAATTTTGAGTTCCAAATTCGCTCCTTCCCTGCCCAACCCTCCCCATTGAGAAGGCAAACAATTTGCCATACATGGTATATGTGCAGTCATGCAAAACACTTTTCCATGTAATTCATGAACAAAAAAAAACACACAAGAAAAATAAAGAAAGTAAGGAGAAAGTATCCTCAATCTGCATTCAGGCTTCACTAATACTTTCCTTGGAGATGAAGAGTACCTTTCATCCTAAGTCCTTCAAAACTGTCTGGAAGCTAAACTTCTAGAGTTTGGCAAAAGTAGATCATCATACAATATTGTTGTTACAGTGTACAATGTTCTCTTAGTTCTGTTCATTTCAATTTGCATCAGTTTATAAGTCTTCCCAGGTTTTTTTCTGAGGACATCTTGCTCATTATTTCTTACAGAACAATAGTATTGCATCACAATGCTCTTCAACAACTTCTTTAGTCATTTCCCAGTTGATAGCCATTCCTATAATTTCTAGTTCTTTGCTACCACTAAAAAGCTGTTATAAATATTTTCATATATATAGTTCCTTTTCCTTTCTTTTAACTCTTTGGGATACATACCTAATATTGGTATTGCTTGGTCAAAGGGTATGCTCGGTTTTATAGCCCTTCATAGTTCTATATTGCTTTCCAGAATAATTGAATCAGTATACAACTTCACCAACATGCATTTGTGTCTTAATTTTCCCATATACCCTCCAACATTTGTCATTTTTCCTTTTCAGTTACACTACACAATCTGATAGATGTGTAGTGGTAGCTCAGAGTTGTTTTATTTTGTATTTCTCTAAATAATAGTGATTTAGAGAATTCTTTTTATATGAGCTTAGATGGATTTGATTACTTAGTCTAAAAACTGTCTCGTCATGTCTTTGACCATTTATCAATTAAGGAATGGTTCTTATTTCTATAAATTATATTCAATTTTCCGTATATTTGAGAAAGTTTTTTACCAGAAAAAACTTGTTGCAATTGTTTTTCAAAGTAATGATTACTAAGCCCTTCTCTCCATCCTATTCCCTGCTATTTATCCTTTTTCCCCTTGTCTCTCCTTTCACTCTGTCCAATTTCAAAAGTATTTTGCTTTTGACTTTTATGTTCCCCAACATGCCCTCCCTTCTAACAGCAACCCTCCTTTCTTATCACCTTCTTCTACTTTCCTGTATGGTAAGATATATTTCTACATCCAAGTGCATATGAATGTTATTCCCTCTATTAGCCAATTCCATTGAAAGTAAGGTTCATATGATCTCCCCCTCCCTGAATTCCCTCATTTTCCCCTCCACTATAAAAATCTCTTTTGGGTCTCTTTTATGTCAGATAATTTACACCATTATGCCTCTCCTTTTCCCTTTCTTCCAGTGCATTCTTCTTTCTCACCCCTTAATTTTATTTTTTTAGATAATTATTCCACCATATTCAACTCATACCTGTGCTTTCTGTATATACTCTAACTGCCCTAATAATGAGAACATTTTTAGGAGTTACAAGTATAATTTTCTCATGTAGGAATGTAAACAGTTTAAACTTGTTAAACCCCTTATGATTTCTTTCTTTGTTTACTTTTTGTACTTCTTTTGAGTCTTGTATTTGAAAGTCAAATTTTCTATTCAGCTATGGGCTTTTCATCAGGAATGCTTGAAAGTTCTCTATTTCATTGAATATCAATTTTTCCCCCAAAGGATTCTACTCAGTTTTGCTGAGTAGGTGATTTTTTTATCTGTAACCTTAGGTCTTTTGCCCTCTGGAATATAGTATTCCAAGCCCTCTGATGTTTTAATGTAGAAACTGCTACATCTTATGTTATCTTAACTATGGCTCCATGATATTTGAACTGTTTCCTTTTAGTTGCTCATAATATTTTATCCTTTACCTGAGAGCTCAGGAATTGGGCTACAATATTCCTGGGAGTTTTCATTTTAGGATCTCTTTCAGGAAGTGTGGATTGTTTCAGTTTTGATTTTACTTTCTGATTCTAGTTTATCTGGGCAGTTTTCCTTGATAATTTCTTGAAAGATGATGTCTGGGCTCTTTTTTTTTTTTTCTTGCCTTTAAGATGGTCCAAAAATTCTTAAATTATCACTCCTGGGTCTATTTCCTAGATCAGTTTTTTTTCCCCCAATGAGGATATTTCACATTTTCTTCCATTTTTTTTTCATTTTTCATTTTGCTTCATTGTTTCTTGATGTATCATAATGTCATTAGCTTCTACTTACCCAATTCTAATCGTTAAGAAATTATTTTCTCCAGTGAACTTTTCTTCCTTCTTTTCTATTTGGGCAAATTATACTTTTTAAGAAGTTCTTTTCTTCAGTTAATTTTTGCATTTCTGTTAATATTGGTTTTTTATGAATTAATATTTATTATTATTATTAAATATTAATAAACTAAGATTTGCTTTTTACAGACTTCTCTTCAGTGAATTTTTGTATGTCTATTTTTTCCCCATTTGTCCAATTTTGCTTTTCAAAGGCATTCTTCCCTTCATTGAATTTGTGTGCCTCTTTTACCATTTGTCTTATTCCATTTTTTAAGATGTTGCTTTCTTTAGAATTGTTTGTTCTGTGCATCCTTTACACTATCCTTTTCTGCTGTTTTTGTTTTTGTTTTTTTTTATTTTCTAGTCAATTTTTTGACTTTTAACTTTACACTAAAGTAAAGCTCTGCTTCTCAAGTGGAAGGGGTACTGTCCCAAACTTCAGGTTTTTTTGGCAACTATCTTTAGAGGTAATTATGGGGATCTGTAGGTTTTTGGTTCTTCCAAGGTGATCTTGGGGAAGGTGTGTTTAATAATCTCCTGTACTGTGCAGTGGTCTGTGAGTGACCACTTGCACTCTTTTCCACATTGAAACTGTGACCATTTGGAAGATCTACCTAGGGAAAATAGGCACATTCCTGTAAACTGAAATATAAATTGGTCCAATCTTTAGGAAAGGCAGTTTGGAATAGTGTTTGTAGCAGCAAGCACTCCAGCATTGCCAGGGTGGCTGCCAACACAGGTTCTTAAATCTGCTTTGCTAAAGGAAAGCAACTCAAAATGGGTTAACAATTTTTCTTTAATCAATCAAACTTATATCATTTACCTAGTTCAGGGGGAAAAGGTCAGCATTCCGAACTTCAGAGTATACAGAGGTTATAAGCATAAGTTGCAAGAATATTTCATCAGATAGGCTTCCAAACTGTCCAACCATTACAAACATCCATACCTAATCCCAGTTACCAGAGAGGGAAGCATCAACATCAGGGATTTCAAAACTGGGGGGGGGGCTCTCAATGGCTGCCCAGAGTCTCATCTGGTCAAATCACACAACACTTCTCAAAGTGAGCCCCAAAACAAAGACTCACATCAGGGATTATATAGCTTTCTCCTGGGTCAGAGAACATAACAACCCTCTTGATCCACTGCCCAATCACAAAGTATCTCTTGAAAAACAAGCCTCCAACCACAGGCTTCAGGTGCACTTAACCTAGGGGCAAGGAAGATCTTAAAAATTTACATTCCTATAACATTGGGCCCAAGATCTTTCATGCCAGTAGAGTAGACAATTTACATTTGAATTAGCACTAAACATCTCTTAGGTCACATTTTCAAGATACATAACTAAAGTTACCAAGGTGGCCACAGGGCCTTAAACAAACACAAAGTACATTGCATTATCACCTCAATTCAAAACAAGAGTCCAAATAAAGTTCTCTTGGGTGGAGGGGACGTGTCCTTCCCCTTACACTGCTCCAGCCCCTGCTCCCAAGTTCTGAGGGGCAGCAGGCAACAAAACCAATAGAATGGGGTCCTTCTGGGTACATGGCCCTTCATCCCACCCACCATAGTCACAAGTCCATCCTCCCCCAGGGTCCCAAACTGTGGGATGCAGCAAGAAAACACATTCAGTGATCCTGCATTGCCGCACAGTCCTTATCTTGTCCTGTGGCTGAATCACAAACTCCTGGGTTCCTTCTCCTCCTGCAGGCGGCAGCTGCTCCTGGCTTCTACCCAGGTCCCGATGCAGGCAGCTCACCATTCCTGCTCTCAGCTCAGCCATGTCAGCATGCAGGCCGTACTTCTCTCCTGCTCCATGGCTCCACAGAATCACAGTTACCACAACTGGGAAACAAACAATTATCCCAGCCCCCATACTTTCCTTTTACTCTGCAGATCCCATCCTCATCAAAAAAAAAAATACACCTTTTGGCCTGGCAATATTATCATTCGTCTGTTATCCCAAAAAAATGATCTGTGCAAAAGTATTTTTTTATATTAGCTAAATTTTTGTAGTGGAGGAAATAAAAACTAGTGGGGGGGGTGGGTATTGCCCATCTATTATGGAATGCCTGATCAAATTATGGCATGTGACTATAATGGAATATAATTGTGTTATAAGAAATTAAGAAAGTAATGATGAAAATATGGAAAGACTTGATAATTATTCATGATGGCAGGGGATAGATGATTTAAGAATACTATCTACCTCCTGAAAGTAAGGTAATGGACTCAAGAAGCAGGAAACAAAAAATTTTTGGACATGGACACTTTGGGAATATCTTTTGTTTGTGCTGATTATTTATTACATTTGTTTATCCCTTTTCAGTGGGGATATTGGTAAGAGCAAAAAGTAAGTGCATGTTAATTGAAAGTAAAGTACTTTTTTTTAAACTTTTTTTTTTTTTTTTGCTTTTTGGAGGTGGGAAGGCAGGGCAATTGTGGTTAAGCCACTTGCCCAAGGTCAAATGGCTAGTAAGCCTTAAGTGTCTGAGGCCAGATTTGAACTAGGTCTTCCTGATTCCAGGGCCAGTGCTCTTTTCACTGTGCCACCTAGCTGTCCTGATTGAAAATAATTGAAAATAGAAACTCTATTAAAAATCTGTTGCAATAATTCATGGAAAATGTTGTGAAAGATCCTGATATATGGTGCTATTTATGTGAATAGAGAGAAAAACATATGAGCAGTGTGAAGTTAAAATTGATAAGATTTTTCAATGAATTGGATATATGGGATGAGTGATAGTAAGAACTCGAGGAAGAAACCAAGTTTGTGAGCCTGGGTGAGTCGAAGAATTTTGTGGTGCCCTCGACAATAATAGAGAAGTTCATAAGAAGGAAATGTTTATCAACAAAGATAATCAAGGGCAGAGCCAAGATGACATAGTAAAAGAAAGATCTCACCTGAACTCCTCAGAGAACTCCTTCAGCAACCACTAAAAAGTTAATCTGAATGCATTTTTAGAGTGGCAGAACCCATTGGGAGAGGGAGCATAGCAGATTTTGAGTTGAGGAAGGTGGGCACATGGGACTTGAAGCGCAGAGTGGGGGCTGCACTATAGCAGACCTAAGACCTGACCAGAGCAGAGCCAAAGCTAGGCTGGGCAACCTGATTCAGTCACCACAGGGGCAATTCCCAGACCTCTCACCACAGGACAGAGGATCTGTCAGAGGCTATAAAAAAGTGCATACCCTTTGACCCAGCAATACCACTTCTAGGGTTATATCTCAAAGAGATCATAGAAGTGGGAAGAGGCCCCATATATACAAAAATATTTATAGCAGCTCTTTTTATGGTGGCAAAGAATTGGAAATCAACAGAATGCCCATCAATTGGGGAATGGCTAAACAAGTTGTGGTATATGAATGTAATGGGGTACCATTGTGCTATAAGAAATGAGGAGCATACAGATTTCATAATAACCTGGAGATACTTATGCAAACTTATGTTGAGTGAGAAGACCAGAACCAGGAAAAATTTGTACACAATTACAGACACAATGTATATGTGATGACTAACTTTGACAGACTGGGCTTTTACAGAGTGTGAATGTAGATTGAAGCAAATTACCTGCTCTCTTTATTTTTCTTGTTTTGTTTTGTTTTGTTTTTTCTTTCCCATTGTTCATTCAATCGGTTATAATCCTTCTCTCTAATCTGACTAAATTTTAATGTAAAGATATTTGCAGATCCTATATTTGATTGCATGCCACTATGGCTGGGGGGAGGGGGTAGAGGGGAATAAAATTTAAAACTCAAGGGATTGTGGAACTGAATGTTGTAAACTAAAAGTAAACAAATAAATTAATGTTTTTTAAAAAAGATATATAAAAGAGAAAGTGATCCATTGGAACCTGATAAGATCACGATGTTAGGTAATATATAGGGAAAAGAGAAGGGGGCCTAAGACAGAGCCTTAGAGGACAGGAATAAGAAGAAAAGCTATGGCAAATCTGAACAGCATACTAAAAATAGAGACATCCCCTTGCTAACAAAGTTCTGCAGAGTCAAAGCCATGCTTTTTTCAGAAGTAATATATGGCTACAAGAATTGGACTATAAGGAAAGCTAAGCATTGCAGAATCCATTTTTCCAAATTTTGGTAATTGGAGAAGATTTCTGAGGGTCCCTTGAGCAGCAAAGACAGTCAATATCCAAAGAAATTAATTCAGACTATTCATTGGACAAATACTGAAGCTAAAGCTTAAATATTTATACCACAAAATGAGAAAATAGGATTTATTAGAAAATGCACATCAGGTGGGGAAAATTTATAGGCAAAAGGAGAAAGGGATGGCAGAGGATGATATAGATACATAATGTCAAAGAAGTGATAAACATGAAATGAAACAGGAGATAGTGGAGGATTGAAGGGCTTGATGTTTTATGATCCATGGGGTCACAAAGAGTTGTACATGACTTAACAATGGAATAACAACAACAAAGATATGAGAGTCATTTATGAATCAGTAGTTTGTGATCCCATTCTCAACTGGTTAGAGAAAAGGTAAAAATTAACCTAAAATTTAAAGAAAGAAAAAAATGAAAATAAGATCTTCTAGGCAAATGTGACAGCTCTACCCTGCCCCTATTCAAACCATCTATTGATGATGAAAAATGGGAAATGGAAAACAGGAAATGACATTGACATAGGCGATCAGGAGGAGCAATTTCCACAACAACATGTACACACTAACCTCAGTCAAAAACATTTTATCTCCTTGCCAAGCAGAATGACATGACAACCAATATAAGTGCCAGCTTAGAACACAGACTCATTTGAAAACCATTACAAAATAGAAGATTAGAAGTAGCATTGCCTCACACTAAATAGTTTTAAGAACAAGTAGAAGAGGGAAAAACAGATCTGCAGAAGCCTTTGTATAAAAACCAAGCCAGGTCATCCTCAAAGCATTTATAAAAGCAAATGGGATAAAAACAAAAATAGTTGAAAATTGATACAAACCTACAAGAATTTTTATAGCAACTTATCTTCTTTTCTGTGGCAGTAGAATTACCATTGTTTAGAATTTAGTACTTCAGTCCCTGATGTGCTTTTGGGGGAAGGGAAAATAATAGTAAGAAAATTAATACAGTAAGAATGATTAGGAGAGACCTATGCTCAGGGTGACATTTTTTAAAAACACTGGAATAATTTTCTAAAGATGGAAAATTAATGAATGGGGGTAAAATATATTGGACATTTTGTATATTATTACCCTCCAAAAGCTGATTAAAAGTATATTAATAGCAATTGACTTAATTATCTACATTTTATCTGTAAAATTTTCATGAACATAATCTATAAATCCATAAAAGTTATCCTTTATGAAAACTTGAGAAAAAAAATAGGGAGATTCTTGACATTTGGTTTCCATGGAGATTCACAACTTAATAGTCACACTGTTATTGTGTAATGGATACCAGACTAAACTATGAGTTAGGAAGATTGCATTTCAAATAAAGCTTTAAATACTTTGCTAGTTGTTTGATTCTGGACTAATTATTTTAATCTCACTGAAATCACTGTTCCTCATTTGTTAAGTTGGGGCAATAAAAGCACCTACCTTACAGAGATGTAAGGATCAAGTAAAATACTGTACATTAAATGCAAGCTTTAAAATGCTACTTAATGCCACTTATTGCTTTAATAATTTGTCAACTTCTGCCACAAAACCCCACAGCCTTAATTTTCAAATGAGATTTCTCCCAAAAATGTCATGTAAATTAAAATAAAATGAAAAAAGTCTCCATGATAAGTACAATTTGTGATAATCTTGTTCAACAATCTTCTCTTTACTAATATCAAGTGAGGTATAAAACAAGGAGATGTAAGCTTGGAAATGCATTTGCTTCTCTCATGAACTATATTTAAAATTGAGTCTATATGTAGTTATATCTACCTTAAAATAATCAGTAATATAGCTAATTCATAGAGTGATGGAGATAAATATTGGTTGGGATATGTAGGTGGCATCACATTGCCAAATAATGATTTGGAATAAAGCAGTAAGAAATAGAATAAAATATTTCCTCTAGGGGGACTCAGAAATGGAAGTTGTGTACTAAGAACAAGTTCCAACAGATACATTGACCAAAGGCTCCATCAGTACCCAGAAAATGTTAAAGACCTAAATGAATGCCTCCAAAGGGTTAGACCTTAAAGCACCCAATAATTAATTATTAGCTTTAACTGGAATACATAATCACTCAAAAGAATTCATTTGAATTATTCACAGAGGAAAAGATGGATTAAGAATTATTGTCTCATCATAAGAGACACACTACACAATAGTTGTAGGTAGTCAAACAAATAAATGTCAGCTAAAGAGATAATTGCTATATACTTGGAGAAAATAAGTAATTAGTGACACAATATCCCCAGAAATTTCTCTGATACAGTTATTGACAAATAAAATATGTATTTCAAAGAGAAAAATATATGCATATATAATATATTTGACATAGATATGTACATGTATAAATGGGGATATTTATACATGTAAATATTATGTATATTAATATTTTAGAATTTGTTAAATATAACCAAGCATTTTAATTTAATACATTTCAAATTAAGGTCATTGCATTATTAGTGTAGTTATTTATAAGCCAAACATATTGTCATTTATAAATTCTAGTTTGTTATAAATACAAATATATAAATTATTCATCCTATAAAAGAAATTTTTCTGATACTTAGAAACTATTTTTCCCTCTATAAATTAAATTCATAACATTTTATGCTTGATATTGGGACTTTTTTGGCTATTTTATACCCTGCTGTTCATCTTAAGTAAAAACCTTCATTATCATCATCATCATCATTTTCCATGGACATTTAATTTATGAAATGAGAATTAGACCAAAACAGTTTCTAAGAATTCCACTAAAAATGAGGGATTGAAAAAAGACAAGAAAAATCCAATTTTAGATATTTTTATAGAAGGAGGCTAATTCTGACTGCTGTATTTAAAATGAATTTAATTTATTAACCTACTTTGTTAGGTCTTTATGTCACCTCACTATGTTCTGAAATTTCTGACAAAAATATACTCTTATGAAGCCAAAGCAGATGGCCACTACTATCTAAGATGTTTAGAATTCTAGCTGAAGATAATTTCAGTGCAGGGAGAGCATATACAAAGTAAAGAAAAATGGTATCTTCCTTTGCCTTGTTGAAAAAACAAAGATGGAGATAATTTATAAACAGGAACATTATTCTAGAGGTGTACAATTGCCTTGTATGACCTTACATGCATTCCTTTTCAATCAGTACCTAGGAAAAAAAATCTCTCATTAGTCTGGGGGAATTCTTCTTTTTATCATTGAAATCAAGTACCAGCATCAGAAAATAAAGTTACATAAATACATCAATTGATACCTTGTGCATTCTGTAATTGGCATCTGGGAAAAGGAGAAACCATCTCTAACTTCCTTCATCAAGTCACTGCTGTTTTGCAAAAGCCTGAGAATACCAAGGTCAGAGGTTTTCTAGGAAGGATGGACATCATGCTATGCTATGAAAATTATCTTTTAAAATGAAAAAAGCAGCTTCCATGCAAATGTTGTTGCCAGGTGTCAAAGTCTCTGTTACTGAAAATGCCATGGAGTTGAACTCAAAAATTAAAGCTATTATTCTTGGCCTCACTATCATTCATGTTATGCCCCCAAGGCAATTGTTTTATTATTTTTTTCTTGAATGGATCACATAATTCAGACCACCCTAGTGAAACCTAATTAGAATGAAATCTTATTTTATTCTGGGAAAGATATGTTCAAAGCTAATGAGGCATTGCAAGGAAAATATACCCAGCCATAAGCAATCACTCTAAGAAGGGGCATTTGGCACTTTAATCCAAATGCTGTATTGTTTGTGTACATAGAGAGGGAAGAATGCTGATGTCTTTTTCTTTTTTACTACAAATCAAATTTCAACTAGGAGAAGTAGCAATGCGAAGAAGAAATTTTATAGTTGCTTTCCTGCAAAGAGTAGGGACATTCACTTCATCTCCTCTTGGAAAGTGGTGGGATAATATAATCTCTTCAAAACACAAGAAATGGAAAGGCATAATTCCAACTTTATAAATTCCTTTTTCATAACATTTAACAGTAGATGTCTGTGATATGGTACATGAATTTAACATTTTTTCATGTTTAGTGAAAGGACAATGATTGTGGGCAACAACATACTAACTGAAAAAGAATGACATATTTGCTAGCAGCTTCCTCAGTTCTTTCAGTTCATAATAGGCACCATTTTCCTGACATTTGGCATTTAATGTCCTATTATGTCCTAAAATGTCCTATCATTTATCAGTCCCCTCCAAATTCCCTATGGCCCAGACATATCAGCTTTCTTTTTCTTTGCTTAGATCTCCCTGGTTTTATACTGGTCGCTGGTTGATTCCATATAGTCCTCCCCCACCTCCACTTCGTGGCATCTCTGACTTTCTTCAAAATTTAGTTCAAACAACACCAGTTACATGAGGTTTTCTTGGAAGCTTTAGCTGTTAGGTCATTTTTTTCTCACATTGGTACGTGTCTATCATGTATGTGTTTTACATATGTCCATATGCAAACCCCCCTCTTCCCACTTTTAGTTCCAGAGTCTTCCCTCCATTAATTATCTCCCCTATCCTGCATATAGCTTGATGTGTACATACATTACTTGCATATTGTCTTCCCCATTAGGTTGTAACGTCCTTAAGGGCAGAGACTGTCTTTTGTCTCTTTTTGTATCCCCAGTGGCTTAGCACAGTGGATGGTACATAACAGACAATTAATAAATGTTTGTTGATTATGTGTGTTTGTTGTTAGCATATTAGCTTCTTAAAGACAACAACTTTTTCACTTTTTTTCATTGTGCCCCCAGTACCTAGTTCAGTGCCTTTCACATAGTATGAACTTACTGTCAATTTTTAATTGGTTGGCAGAGCAAACTATTCATTTTTACCTTGAAAAAATATCATTAACAAATATTATTTTCATTTTCCCCAATATCAGTTATATAACCGTTTAAGGAACAGCTGTGCATTTTCTCAGAAAAGTGTTGTTCTGTAGGTTTTATAGTAATATGTGTTGGACAAAAAGTATGGAACTAATGTTGGAACAGTTGGAAAAAAGATGGATATAATAATATACTGGTATATCTGTGAACCAGTTCAAGCATTCTTGTAGATTGAAACATTATACATTAATGAGAAAATGGGGTTGATATAATGGCTAATATGCCAAAGAAGACAAGAAGTTTTTGGGTTGCATGAGCTTGTAGAGCCATTTGCCTTGTCAAAGAAAAAAGGCAGCTCTTCATGTGAGATGGGTGAAGGATGAGATAGTGAAGGAAGGCATCTGAATGATATGAAATGAGGAGAAGAATATAAGTGGACCTCTCATGGAAGGAAATATGAGAAATACTTCTTTGTAAGAATGGGAGGAGAGAAACCCATCAGAAGCTTGAGGAGAAATGCGAAAGATATGAAAAGGCCACTGTGGAAAGTGGGATACTAGGTCAATTAAGGAAGCATCAAAGCATTGCTTTGTTTGGTTAATGAACTGGTTGGTTTTAAATCTAAATTATGTTGAACCAAGTCACCCTGGTTTTATGATTTTATCCATCTCTGTTCAGCAGAATGAAAGTAGAATTGAAGGGAGTTGTTGGTAGTAATTATTTCCGGAAGTTAGAAGGTGGTAGTAATCCATTCTGGAAATTAGAAGGGTATAATGGGAAGGAATGTAAAAGGACAAAAGTCATGAGTAGAAGATAATGTAGAATAAAACTGGTTCATCTAGTGATGAAAATGGAAAATGGAGAAGAATGTAGCTAGTTCAGTTCTCCAAAGAACTGAGAGGAGGAAAGGTTGGACATCACAGTGATGAAAAACAGAGTTAAGGGTCATAAGGCGAAGGGGGTAATTGAAAAATAATTCTAATCAGACAAAGTAATTTTAGAATTCACAAACATGAAACTGGAGCATTTGAAGGTGATGGTAAGATCAAGCCTATTACCATATATATGTGTAGCTGAAGTGGGATGATTCATTGTCTTGAGAAATAAGTAAATTGAGGAACTGGGGGGACTATTGTAGTTGAGGGAATATCAGTATGTATGTTGAAACTCTATAGTATGTATGACTCATATAGTATGAGGGTAGTATTAGGGAAGGAGGAAAGTCAGGCACTTAACTCATTGAAGAAGGAGAGTGTCATAGAGGTTGTTAGATAACAACCACCAGCATAGTGATTAGATGTTATAGTTTAAAATGAACAATAAGGAAGGAAGTCAGTCAATAAGCATTTATTAAGCTATTATTATGTGTCAGACACTGTGCTAAGCACCAGTGATACAAAGAAAGGCAAAGATCTCAGCAGGATGAAAAATATTTTTCTGAATCAAATAAGGTGAAAATTCACATGAGGGCTTACTGAGTGATGATGGCAGAGGGAAATCCTGTAAGTGGCAATGGGGAATAAGATGTATTACTCCCCACTCCAAGTCAGGCTGTTTAGGTAATTGTCCAATCCATGTTACTAAGGTAGATTAGGGATCCTGTGTTTTCAGGATCAGTGAGAGCAAGAAGATGGAGGGAATGAAAAAAGAAAAAGTTCATGATGAAAATCAGTTTGTTTGTTTGTTTTAACAATGGAGCAAGCATTCCAGAGAGCATAATGGAAGGTGCAGGTATATCTGGAGTGAAATTCTGTGAAGGTGTAGCTTAAGGATGTTGATGATAGAGATAAAGGAGCTGGCAATAAGGCATAAGAATGAGGTTGTCGGGGCAGGTGCACTGGCCCTGGAGTCTGGAGGACCTGAGTTCAAAACCAGCCTCAGACGCTTAACACAAAAACTAGCCATGTGACTTTGGGCAAGTTGTTTAACCCCAATTGCACTACAAAAAAGCAAAAAAAAAAAAAAAGAATGAGGTTGTCCAATGACGGCTGGGTGTTGATAATCACTGGAATGTGAAAAAAATGATGGTGCAGCTAATCATTGAGGAATAAATTCAGGGACATTATCAGTGATTGCTAAGAAGTACATTGGGGAAAAGGGGTAATTAGATTGTACAGGACTGTCCCTTATATGTGTCACATATGTTCATGTTGAAGCCAGGAGGCCCACCTCAGCAAAGGAAGAAATAAGCAATGCCAGAGATGGGGGGGATTCCAGGTAGGAAACAGAAGCTGGCAATTCAAGGTAGACATGACCCAGGTATGTCCTCCTGATCACTGGAGAAGACCATCAGGTGAAGTCAGAAGACAGAAGCTTGAGAGGCCTAACTTTAAGGTTTACATAGGGCACACTGTGAACATTTAGAATTGAGGAGGCCATAGGCAGGGAGGCTGGATTAAATTTTATACAGGGACAAAGGAATAGAGATCAAGTGGGCAAGTTGAATTCAGACTCCCTAGAATGTCCCAATGGTCAAGGCAGAGGTCACAGATGGCGCTTAGACGGGTCTAAGTGAAAAAAGCAATTCCTAGGATGTCCCAGAGACAAAGGAAAAAATCCAGGATCAATTGTGTTCTGGATTGGATCTTACATCCCACCTATACCAGTCCCTGACCATACCTATACTTTAAACACTTATCAAATATAAATTCACATGAAATTATTCTGATTTATTCAGAAATCAAATTTTCAAGAAAATATAACTTAGAAAATACACTTGAGATGGGTAATAGATATCTAGGAATTAAATTGGCAGAGGAGACATGGGAAGACACAGAAACAAACTATGCTTCCTCATGTTCTCTCTTTATCTCTTTCTCTCTATTTTTCTCCATTATGTATGTTTGTGTATATATATATACATATATATATGTACATACACATATACACACATATATATACCCCCACACATATATTCACACATGTATGTATAGATGTATGTAGGTATATGCATACATATATTCAGTGACTCATATATGTATGTATATATATCACAATTGGGTGTTAAATATGGATTAAATTATTTTAGATCATCTGTATCTGTGTATCTGAATAAACTTTTAAGGTTCATTTAATCTATCTATATGTACAAATATGCATATATATGAACACATATATGCATGTGCACAAACATATTGTATGTGTATATATTCATACATATATATGTATATGCCTATATGTATATTATGATTTGGGTTACACCTGGGGCCATTATCCATTGGGTAAAATGTACATAAAAGGGAAGTATAAACACTTTATGGCAGTTGATTACTGTGATATAATCTTCTTCATAAGAAATAAAAGATGCTACCATGCCTTGCTTTGAAATCCAGCTCATAGGGGGTGGCTAGCTAGTGCAGTGAGTAGAGCACTGGCCCTAGAGTCAGGAGGACCTGAGTTTAGATCCGACCTCAGACACTTAACACACACATACAAAAAACCTAGCCGTGTGACCTTGGGCAAGTTACTTAAACCCAATTGCCCACCAAAAGGGAAGGAAGGAAGGAAGGAAGGAAGGAAGGAAGGAAGGAAGGAAG
>NW_027185798.1:50968122-51014792 GCF_028583685.1 Petaurus breviceps papuanus | reverse complement strand
CAGAACTGGCAATGAATGAATAGGGACTGAAGAGAAGATAAAGTCAAATGTCACTTGTACAATAGCAAAAGCATTAACCAAAGAACCCATCATGTTTTGAAGCCCTGGGATGTAGCAAATAATATCTTTCTGTACTCTTTTTTTAAAAATAGGAGAAAATGAACTAATAGGGAGACAGAAATAGACACCATTTGGAATTATTTCAGCCTGAAGTATTGTTCCAGTGGTATAATCAGTGTTCCCCTTGGGATTTGTTAGTCACTCTGTTGTGTAAATATCAAAGCAATCTAATTTATACACTTGGGTTACTCTTGGTCATATCTCTTCCTATCCCTCCTTTCTCTAAACTACCCCACTGCCCCCCAAAACAAACCTCAAAGAATATGAGACTTGGCATGGACTTCAGAGGCTATCTAGTCAAGCCCCTAATATGTGAGGCAATTGAGGTTCAAGGAGGTCACATGATGAACCCCATGTCACACAGGTTGTTAATATGAAAGGTGAGATTTGAACCCTTATTTTCTGACTGCCCTTGCAGTGTCATTCATTATGGTATCAGAGGATAATATGATCACATATCTACAACCTGAAAGGACCTTGGAAGCCAACTAGTCTACCCTATTCATTTTGCAGATGAGGGAACTAGGGTTTGTAGAGGTTACCTGACTTGTTCAGGATCTCTGAGTTCATATGCACCAGAGGAAGGACTTAAACCACCACTATCATCATCATCATCATTATATTGATATATTCTTTATAATTTACAATGTTAGATTTATGGTTAATTATTCAGTCATGTCTGACTCTTTATGACTCCGTGAACCACAGAAGACTGATGTTATCCAAGAGGTTTTCTTGGCAAAGATACTGGAGAGGTTTGCTATTGCCTTCTTCAGTGGATTAAGGCAGAGGTAAACTGGCTTGTCCAGGATCACACAGCTAGTACGTGTCTGAGGCTGGGTTTGAATTCAGCTCTTCCTTACTCCAGGCCCAATACTCTATTCACTAAACCATCTAGCTGTCTCTAGATTTTCTAAAAAACAATTGAATAGAATTTTACATAATCTTATTTGAGTTTCAAAACAACATCATGACTTGGGTGCTGGTATTTATCCCAAATTTTATTATTGAGGAAATTGAACATCAAAAAAGTTAAGTGGCTTTTCTAGGGTCACACATTTTATGAATATCAGTAGCAAGATTTGAACCCAGTTCTTCCTGATGCTAAGTCCAGTATTCTACTATACTGAATTCCCTGAATCACTAAATGTACTATAAACTTCATGTTACAATCTTCTGGGATTGACCTGAGTTGGAAGATGCTCATTTCTCTCCACAGAGAATTATTAGTTTGGAGCAGGTACTTTGAACAACCCCAGGTCAGTTTAACAGCAATGCTACTTGCAGCTGCTGTAGGGGTGTAAAACCAATAACATCAGCACACAAGAGGGGTGCTAGCACAGGGTCTTTGATCTGCTTTTCTAAAGGAAATCAGCTCAAAAGGGGTCAACAATCTTACTTGAATAAAACACACACATATATGTATATGTGTGTATATGTGTGCATGTATGTGTGTATACATATACATATATAAAATTTACTTAGTTCAGGGGGGAAAGTCAGCACCCTGAACTTCAGAGAAAATATAAACAGAAATTACAAGCAGAAATATTAGCATAAAAACCAACTGACAATGCTTCTAACCATCTGACCAAATAGCACAACACATCACAGATCAACAGACAGATGCAACTGTCTAACCATTACATATATACATAGTTACCAGAGAGAGAAGCACCAACATCTGAGTTTTTCAAAGCTGGGGGGGGGGAGGGGAAGTGGGCCTCCTTAATCACATGAACAATCTTCCGATGAGTGAGTCCTAAATCAAACTGCTAATCCTATATATATATATGTATGTATGTATGTATGTATGTATGTATGTATGTATGTATGTATGTATATACACTTCTTCAGGGTCAGAGGGCATCACAACTCTCCTGACTCACTGCCAAATTACAAAGTAACAAAACGTGTGGGCCTTCTGGAAAAACAGGCCTCCCCTCTTGTTGGGCTCCACATGAGGCCTATTAATGGGTGGGGAAGATCTTCAACTCCCATTAACACTACAGTCACTCATAAAAGTCTTAAAAATTATCTTAAGCTTCTAGTTTGGATCAAGAGTTCCTAAACAGGGGAATGATACAATGGTAAAATAAAGATTCTCAAACTACAGTCTGACTCAGAGATCCCGTGGGTCCCCCAAATACACAAGTAAATATCCATATACAATGGCAACATTTAGTTCTTCTTACAGAAGAGGAACTTTAGTAGATTAATTTACCCCCAACAAAATTCTGATAAAATTCATGGACTCCTATTGTGGTGAGTGCAAACTCTACAGCTTTATATACATTATAAATAACATATGCATATTTTAATACTTCCATTAAAGGAGAACAGTAAATCACTACTACTCTGTAGCTGGACATTTAATCCTACGCTATAAGATGAGCTTTCATTACCCTCGAGTTCCTGGGGATGCCATATGCCACTTTCTTTCCTGGAGTATAAAGTCAATAAATAGCCCAAGCAAAGCAACCTTGATTCAAGCTATTTTCTGCCCTCTGGAAGTTTATTTCTACCATTTCCTCTTTGTTATCTCATCCCTGGAATTCTATCTTAATTTGTCAAAGAATAAACCCTAGGCCAACAGGGTCCCCTCTTTCTGACCCAGGGCCCTTATTTCCCAGGGGCACAATTCACTGAGTAGGTATCAACTGCCCTCATATGCCCACTGCTGTGGTAAGCACTATGGTGGGCAACTTCAATGAACACTGTTCAATGGTCTTCAGGAACTCATAAACTCGATGTCAACATTTGTGTTTTGTCCTTCCTTTGAATTTTATTAGATCCTATTGTCTTAGGATATGCTTAGCATACGCTACCCTCAATTGTTAGTGATTGTTTTATAAATCTGCAATATGTACCCAACTAGATTATTAGCACCTTGAGAATAGAAATAATGCCTTAAAACAGCTAGTATCCCTAGTTTTAATATAGTTTTACCTCTCTTCCCCTTCCCCCACAACCCAGAAGGCTAAGGAAATGCTTGGTAGGTAACAGTGATAATGCAATTATAAAGCAGAATTGAGTCAACAGACAAAATGGCAATGCCTCCTGTGTCCACCGAGAATTGCTTATCACATGTTGAATTGTACGGAGGTTGGAACTAATGGAGGAAAGTGCAGACTCAACTTGCCAACTGTAACAGATTTGAAACACTATGTTATGTCATAATTCTGCTTTTAGTAATACCTAGGGGAAAATATATTTACACATATCAGTATGCTAGCAGCAAGTTGTTGCCTTCTAATTCTGTACATTTCATATTTATACTTATTTATGTAAATGATTCCTCCAGTAGACTATAAGCTCCTCAAAGACAGGGATTATTTTTGCTTTTTCTTTAAATTTTGTGCCCTTAGCACAGTGCCTGTTATAAAGGAGTGTTTAATAAATACTTGATTGATTGTTCATAGATAATTAAAAGAGATCTAAATTTAGAAGGTGACATGATAATTATTACTATTCAGTTCAAAATCATCACTGCACAGATGGGGAGGGGGACAAGTGAGGTACAGAAAATTGAAATAGTTTACAAGTTGAGATAGCTAGTTAGGAGGAGGACTGGGATGAAAATCCAAGTCCATTAACTGGAAATCTAATGCACTTTTAATTATATCATGCTGCCTCCTATGGAATGACATCAATGGTTCTACCCTTAGTGACCCCATCCTTCTCTACCATGCCAAAGCAACCTCTTCAGTATGGAAGCTCACCCCACCCTGGACTTCACATACTAGAAACAGATTTGCCTCCATTTCCTCTTCCTCTGATTGAGTGGTTGTCCCAAACCTCCATTTTAAAAATGCCCAAGCTAGCCATGCCTTCATTCGTCTCCAGGTCGTGTTCCTTGCTGTCTGGACTCTACAAATCACTGATTGGTACTTCATCTTCTAGATCTTTTATTCCCCTCCTCTTCTTCTCCCCCTCCTTTTTCAGCTTCACCCCTCCTACTCCTCCCCTCCCCTCCTCCTTCTCCTTTTTCTGTAGAAGCAGCTAGATGGTGCAAAATAAAGGACATTGGGCTTGGAATCAGGAACACAAGTACAAATCCAGACATTTACTAGCTCTGTAACCCGGGACAAGTCATCAAACCTCTATAAGTCTCAATTTTTCCTACTGTAAAAAAAAGGGGGGAATAATGATAGCAACTCTTTTTCCGGGGTTGTTGTAATGGTCAAAGGAGATATTTATAAAGTGATTAGCACAGTGCTTGATACATAGGTGTTTAGTAAATGCTTCCTTCCTTCCATCCTATGTATCACTTGAACTCTCTTTCTCAGTTTTCACTCTTACTTGGCACATGATGGATTCATCTCCTTTATGAATTATGTATAGGTTCAACACTATTTCCTATAGGACTTCTTATATACATCATTCTTACTAATATGTGGTAGCCTGCTTATTGTACACCATACATCTTCCCATTATTCTTTGAGCTCAGGCATCTTGGTGATCATTGTTTTGCATTATTTCATAGATATGGGGAGCATTGCCAGAAGATCATTACTGTCAATGAGACTCATAGTTTTGTTGGTGGCAAACACTTTGGATTCATTATAAAGCACTGCAGAACTCCCCCCCCCAAACCACCCATTCCATTCTCTCCCTTCAATTCCATTTTAATATACATCTGTGGTACTTTCCCCAAAATAAAGACTTAATCTATATTTGATAGTATGTCAATTAATTTGTATACCATAAAATACATTTGTCATCCACTATGTTTTCCATGTGTATTGTTAAAGCAATTTTGTGTATTAATAAGAATTTCTACTATGGAACCTTTACAATCCAGGTTAGAATATAGCTAATACAATATCATGTCAAAAAAGAGTTCTAGTTGATCTTGATCATCAATAGAAATCTCCCTGGGACTGTTTACTTTCCACGGTACTGCCAAAAACCTAAATCCAGTAATCTCTGTTTATAGTCATTTCTAATATGGAGTCTTCCATAACTTTGGCATGAGTGTAAAGATGACTTGTCTAAGAAGAACCTTTAGAGCTCTGCTAAATATGACATGTTCCTTTTAGATCCTTCTTGCTTATTTATATTTCTCTCTGAATGGTCTTCTATTATTTCTATTCATTTTAAAAATGCATCCAAAACCTTATTTTTTTAATATAGATAAACCATTTCTTAAGTGCTAATTATGTCCCATGTACTGTACTAACACTTTTGGTGGCAATGCTGTCACTAACTCATCACTCTTGATGAATAGGAAAAAGAAAAATATAATCCTTGAAATAAATCTGTATAGTCAAACAAGACAAATCAAGACATTCAACATGTTGAAAAACATGCCATTCCATACATTGAGTTTACCACCCCTCTTTCAGGAGGCAAGTAGCAAGTTTCACCTTCAGTCCTCTGGAGTTATTCTTGTTCATTGCACTGATTAAAATTCATAAGCATTGAGGGGGTGGAGTCAAGATGGTGGAGTAGAAACAGGACTTCGTGGGGCTGCAGCTTCCACCTCTTCCAATTCATGTAAAAGGTGACTCTGAACAAACATTTGAGCTACAGAACCCACAAAATGACACAGAGAAGCTAACCTCCCACTAAGGACAACCCAGCAGGCCAGCAGGAAGCAGCCAGCACAGTGCTCTTGGAGCTGAGCCCAGCCCTGCCCAAGCCAGACATCTTAGCCCCAGGGCAGCCACAGCCAGCCACCCACTAGAGGGACTTCAGATCACCAGCAGCTGTGGCGGTTTGCAGAATTATCAACCCATAGATGCTAAGGACAAAGTGAGATGTCAGTGCGGTGTGCACTTTGGGACCTGAGAGTTCGGGAGTGTGATCAGCCTTTGCCCCCAGGGCAAGAAGCTGCCAAGGCTCTGTGGCCTTGCAGCCGCCGCCATGTTGCTGCTTCAGAGCTCCTGGCCTGCAGATTGTAGAGGGACCAAGGAACCAGTCTGAGGGGTAATCACTCTTGCTCTAACCTGCTTGGATCTGGATCACTGTCTAGGGTGTGGTCCTGGGGGTGTGTGACCTCTGTCAGACCGTGTGTAGGCTTCAGAGAGGAAACCAACTAATACCTTTGGTAGGCGAGAAAATTTCAGCATTTGGGACAAAGCTCCCCGGCTTTGGTAGCAGAGTTCTACTGTGGCAAAAAGATCAAAAGTCAAGTAACTGAGTGGCTATATGAGCAAACAGGAGAAGCAAGGCAAGCACAGCAATCGAACTTTGGACCCCTTTTATGGGGACAAAAAGGATCAGGGAATGGAACAGGAAGAAGACAGCAAAGTCAGAAATCCTGCACCAAGGTGGTGGCTAGGTTCCACAATGAGTACAGCACTGGCCCTGGAGTCAGGAAAACCTGAATTCAAATCCAGCCTCAGACACTTAACACCTACTAGCCATGTGACCTTGGGCAAGTCACTTAAGCCCAAATATCTTGCCCTCCCCCCTCCAAAAAGCACAAAAAAAAGAAATCCTGCACCAGAAGCTTCCAAGAAAAGAATAAGCTGCTTTGCAGGCCATAGAGGAGCTTAAGAAGGATTTTGAAAACCAAATAAGAGAAGTAGAGGAAAAATTGGGAAGAGAAATGAGAATGATGCAAGAAAATTATGAAATGAGAGCCAACAGCCTGACTGAGGAAAATAACACCTTAAAAAGTAGACTAACTCAAATGGCAAAAGAGGCTCAAAAAGGCAATGAGGAGAAGAATGCGTTAAAAAGCCGAATTTGCCAGATGGAAAAAGGATCTCAAAAGCTCACTGAAGAGAATCATTCCTTCAGAATTAGATTGGAGTAAATGGAAGCTACTGACTTTATGAGAAATCAAGATATTAATAAACAGATTCAAACAAATGAAAAAATAGAAGGCAATGTGAAATATCTCATTGGGAAAACAACTGACCTCAAAAATAGATCCAGGAGAGATAGTTTAAAAATTATTGGACTACCTGAAATTGCCCTGATGTATTAGAACCAGAGTTCAAAATAGAGGTTTTAAGAACCCACCAATCACCTCCTGAAAAATATCCCCAAAACTCCTAGGAATATTATAGCCAGGTTCCAGAGTTCCCAGATCAAGAAGAAAATATTAGAAGCAACCAGGACGATTATTGTGGAAATACAATCAGGATAAAATGGTATCTGGCAGCTTGTACATTGAGGGATTGAAGGGTTTGGAATATAATATTTCAGAGGTCAAAGGAGCTGAGATTAAAACCAAGAATCACCTACCCAGCAAAATTAGCTATCGTGTTTCAAGGGAAAATATGGTCATTCAATGAAACAGAGGACTTTCAAGCATTCTTGATGAAAAAAGCAGAGTTGAATAGAAAATGTGACATTCAGATACAAGAAGCAAGAGAAGCACAAGAAGGTAAACAGGAAAAAGAAGTCATAAGGAACTTATCAAAGTTGAACTATTTACATTCCTACATGGAAAAATGATAATTGTAACTTATGAAACTTTTCTCAGTATGAGAATAGTTGAAGGGAATATAAATGTATATATATATATACACATATGTATAGATACGTATATATGTCTATACAGGAGGGTATATGGGGCTATGAATACATATGGGAGTGTGTGTACATATGTGTATGGAAGAGGACAGTCCAGCACCTGCCCCAGAGAAATAAGTGGCAGAGGCACCACAGCTATGCAGCCACCACCACGTGGCTGCCTCAGGTGTTCCTGGCCTTCAGGTGGTAGGGGGACCAAGCAACCTTTCAGAGGGAAATCACTCTTGCTGTAACCTCCTTAGATATGGATCGCATTCTTGGGTGGTGGTCCTGGTGTGTGTGACCAGTGAGCCAGAGTTTGTGGGGGATATAGAGAGGGTGTCCCTCTAATAGCCCCAGAAGCTGTGAAAACCCCTGTGATTTGAGACACAGCTCTGTCCATTCTGGAAGCAGAGTTCTACTGTGGCAAAGGGATCAAAAGTCAAGTAATTGGCTGCCAATATGAGCAAGTAATGGAAGCACAAACAAACCACAAAATGCTTTTTTTTTTTTCAGGACAAAAAAGGATCAAGGCATGGAGTGGGAAGAAGACAGCAAAGTCAGAATTCCTGTATCAAAAGCCTCTAAGAAAAATATGAATTGATTACAGGACATGGAGGAGCTCAAGAATGATTTTGAAAATGAAATAAGAGAAGTGGAAGAAAAATTGTGAAGAGAAATGAGAATGATGCAAGAAAATCATGAAAAGCAAGTCAACATCCTACTAGAGGAGAACAAAAAAAAATACACTGAAGAAAATAACACCTTAAAAAATAGAATAACTCAAATGGCAAAAGAGACCCAAAAAGCCAATGAGGAAAAGAATGCCTTAAAAAGCCAATTTCGCCAGATGGAAAAGGAATTTCAAAAAACTCACTGAAGAGAATATAACTCCTTCAAAATTAGATTGGAGCAATTGGAAGGTAATACCTTTATGAGAAATCAAGATACTATAAAAAAGATCCAAACAATTGAAAAATTAGAAGGCAATGTGAAGTATCTCATTGGAAAAACCATTGACCTGGAAAATATATCCAGGAGAGACACTTTAAAAATTATTAGATTACCTGAAAGCCATGATCAAAAAAAAAGCCTAGACACCATCTTTCAAGACATTATCAAGCAAAATTGCCCTGGTATTGTATAACCAGAGGGCAAAATAAAAATTGAAAGAATTCACTGATCACCTCTTGAAAAAGATCCCCAAAAGAAAATTCCTAAGAATATTACAGCCAAACTCCAGAGTTCCTGGGTCAAGGAGAAAATACTGTAAGCAGTCAGGAATAAACAACTTGAGTATTGTTGAAACTCAATCAGGATAACACAAGACCTAGCAGCTTCTACATTAAGGGATCAAAGGGTTTGGAACATGATATTCCAGAGGTCAAAGTAGCTAGGATTAAAACGAAGAATTACCAAGCTGGGTATAATGCTACAGGGAAAAATATGGTCATTCAATGAAATAG
This sequence comes from Petaurus breviceps papuanus, assembly GCF_028583685.1. NCBI lineage: Eukaryota > Metazoa > Chordata > Mammalia > Diprotodontia > Petauridae > Petaurus > Petaurus breviceps. Next base: position 51,005,736 of record NW_027185798.1, on the reverse strand, counting down.
AGGGTTTTCAAGCAATCTTGATGAAATAAAAACAAAACAGAGCTGAATAGAAAATTTGACTTTCAAATATAAGAAGCAAGAGAAGCATGAAAAGGTAAACAGGGAAAAGAAGTCATAAGGAACTTATTAAAGTCGAACTATTTACATTCCTATATGGAAAAATTATAATTGTAACTCATAAGAATTTTCTCAACATAAGCATAGTTGAAGGTAAAATATATGTGTACATATATATGTATACATATATGTATAGGAGGGTGTATGTGTATATAAGTATGCATGTGAGTGTGGGCATATGTATGTTCATGTATACATAGAGGACACAGGATGGGTTGAATATGGAGGGACAATATCTAAAAACTAAAATTAAAAGTTGAAAAAGGAATTTATTGTAAGAAGCAGAAAGGGAGAGATAGATTAGGGTAAATTATCCCATACAAAAGAGGCAGGAAAAAAAACTCTTACAATAGTGGGGAAGAACAGGAAGGTGAAAGGGAATGGGACAACCTGATTCTCATTGAATTTGGCTTAAGGAGGGAATAACATACACACTAAAATGGATATCTTACCCTACAGGAAAATAGGGGGTAGTGGATAAGAGAGGGGATGATAGAATGGAGGGCAGATTGAAGAAGAGGGTAGTTAGAAGCAAACACTTTTTAAAAGGGACAGGGTCAAAGAAGAAAATAGAATAAGTGTGGAGCTGGATAGGATGGAGGGAAATATAGTTAGTCTTTCACAAAATAACTACTATTGAAATGATTTGGGTAACTACATATGTGTAACCTATATTGAATTGTCTATCTTCCAAGTGGGGATGTGTGAGGAGGGAAGAAGGGAAAAATCTTGAACTCAAAAGTTTTAAAAACAAATGTTTAAAAAAATTGTTTATCATGCAACTAAGAAATAAGATATACAGGCACTTGGGTATTGAAATCCTTCTCGCCCTACTATAAAGTTAAGGGGATGATGGGGGAGGATGTAAGAGAGAACAGATTGGGCGAAGGGGTATTCAGTACACTTGCTATTTTGGCATGGGGGGGTAAGAGAAAGACGGGTAGAAAAATTGTAACTCAAAATTTTATGGAAATTGATGTTGAAAACTAAAAATAAGTAAATAAATTTTTTTTAAAAAAGAAAAAAATATTTTTATATGTGCATGCTTTACCTGTCTCTGTTATCTTTGAGAGAAACATCTTTTCATTAATATTATGTATAATTTAGTGACTTTGGGTGTATATTTCCAATTTGTTTTCCAGAATGGTCAGATTAATTTGCACCTCCAATAAAAAGAGCAAGTGTTTCTGTCTTCCTATAGTCCTTCCAAAATTTATCATATTGTTTCTTTTTTCCATCTTTTTAATATGAAAGATGTGAGATGAAGCTTCAAATTTCTTTTAGTTTGAATTTCTCCACTAGTGATTTGTTTCCCTCCCCACCACAGGGCTATTTATCCCTAGAATTTCTTGAGAGCTGCCTATTTATATTAACTGTAAAAGCCAATCTATTCTGTGCATCTTTTTTTTCCCATTGTCACTTACCTTGATACCAGCCTGTATCCTTTAAGAAAACAGAAAAATGAATCAGAAGAAAGAAGGCTAAGATTTATACTCATCACTGTTGATGGAAGAATTAAAATAATCATTTATGAACTTTTATATTTCTGTAAAATTTTGCTCTCATAGAGGAATTTTATTCCTAAATATTTTTATAAGCATATCACTTCCCATGTATTTTTTCTATGTGCACTTGATCAGATCCAATTATTCTTCTTACATTTGCTTTCTTCTTTCCCTTCTTTCTTTACTTTTCCTCCTCCTCTTCTTCTGTCCCCTTCATAATTACCTTGAAATTGCTCAGAGTTTAGGAGTTTTGTTCACTTGTTTTTAAATTTTGTGTAATTTTATTTATTTTTATTTTACATCATATTATTTTTGTTAATTATATTTTTACACTCATTAAAATTTTGTCTGCCCCCCCCCATCTCAAGTGCCTCAATTGAAAACAAAACACAGCAACAACATAAACCTTGCTATAAACATGTAAAGTCAAGTAACAAACTTCTGCCTTGGGCATGTCCAAAAAAAAAAGATATATAATACTCTGTACTGAATCCTTTACCTCTCTATCAGGAGGTGGGTAGTATGTATTTCATTATTCTTCTGGAATCATGTTTGTCATTACATTTATGAAAGTTCCTAATTCTTTCATACATGTTTATCTTTAACATATTGTTGTCATTGTATACATTGTTCTTCTGGTACTGTTCATTTCACTCTGCATTAATTTCCATTAGCCTTCTCCAGTTTCTCTGAAACTATCCACTTCATAATTTCTTAAAATACAATAATACTCAATCAAATTAATATGCCATACCTCATTTAGTCATTCCCTAACTCATTAGTATTCGTCTGAGATTCCCATGCTCTGATGCTTCAAAAGGAACTCTATTTTTCTACAATTTTATGTATAGTTTGTTTTGCTTAGGGTTAAACCCTCCTCTAATCTGCCTTCCCTCTAAATCTGCCTTAATTCTTCTCCCCTTTACCTCCTATTTTTCTACTGAATAGGATATGCAACTCTGTGTGTCTCTATATCTGTGTGTTTGTATGTGTGTGCGCACATGTATTCTTCCCTCCTTTGAGTAGCTCAGATGAGAGTGAATTTCAAGTATCAGCTACTCTCCCTTAACTCTTCTTCCTTGTTTTTATAGATGTTTACATTGTGTATTTTGATTACATCACATTCATATTTTATATGTCCCATCACCCTCTTCTATCCAGCAGACCATCATTTTCAACGTGTGTGTATGTGTATGCATATGTGTGTGTGTACGTGTCTGTGTGTTTTCAAGAGAGTATCTGCTTGGCTTTGGGGTAGTCCTGTAATTTTGTACTGCTACAATATTTGGTGGGCCTATTGCTAGATTTATTCCAGTATGAAAACTGTAGTGGAACACAGCAATCTTTTTTCCATAGGTAATATCATATTAAGGTGTTTGTTTAATGTTTTGACTATATGAATACTGCTTACCTCAAAAGGTGAAAGGGCTTTTCCTGCTGAAGTAATACTCTTTCTACTGCTATTCTTCATAGTGGAATGGATTTAAGTGAAAAGGAGAGAGTTTCCTCCTATCCTGAGCTTCTTTCTGTTTTTGACAGATCTAACTGCTGCTTATTCCTCAAGGAAGAGTGACATAAATCACTGGAAAGTATAAATTCTTTAAACTTAAGCCATCCATTTTTAGAAAGACTGGTTCATTGCCGCATTTTGGAAAGTGCTAAATATTAGATGAAGATTCCAGATATCAAAACTAGACTGGTTCTGTCAAAAATCAGATATGATTCAAGTTACTTTTTTCCCCAGTCACTGATAGAGAAAAACTATGGTCCTCAGAGTATAACAGCAAACATAGGTGTCACTGCCAATGGAAAGGGCATTCTTAGAGCAAATTCAAGCAAGTGCTCTTCAATCAACCTTAGAATTTCCCTCAAAGGTAAAAGAGGCTTGTCCAAGTATTTAAGAATGTATAATGGATTCTAAGGTATCACCTGTTCTGAACTGTATAGTTTTAGTTCAAATTATGGGAATTTTCAATAGTATTTTCTTCTGGCTCACTTTTTTGCCAACAGTTCAAAAATTGGGAAATTCTAGAGTTAAATCAAGGATATAACTTCATTTCCACACAATTCTAACAAAACATGGTAATAATCAGCATTGAAATAATAAAGCATTTAGTCTGAGTGGAAATGAATAGTAAAATAACAACTAAAAAAGTAATCACAGTCATATTTGCTAATGAGTCTGATTTGATTCCCCATCACCCCAGAAGAGTTTAGGAAAAAAGGTCTTCAAAAGACTCAAGCTCTAATAAGGTAAATTCTCTGGAAAAAGATTAAAGCAGGGGTTTTCAACATTTTTGTTCCAGTGATCCCTTTGACAGTATAAGGAAGCCTATGGGTCACTTCTCATAATATAACATCAAATGCATAGTATTACAAAGGCAACCAATTATATTGAAATGTATGTATAAAAAAAAACCATCAAGGTCAGGGACACCACATTAAGAACCCTAGAAGTAAAAGATTGCAACCTAGTGTGAGATATCCTTGGCATCTTTGCTCAAAACTATCCTTGCTTGGGTTTCATGGGCTCCTAGCTTACTTACTTCAGGTCCTACTTTTAGCTTCTAGTCATTCTTGTCTCCATACTTCCAGGGATCCTCTGTCTTTTTTTTTTACATATACATCTCTCTATCTATTCATATATCCATTTATCTATTTGAACAAGTTAATGGATTCTAGATTAAGAACCCCTGATTAATGAAAGAGAAGTAAAGGAGAAGGAGGAGGAGGAGCAGAAAATGAGAAGAAAGAAGCAATAAAGAAAGGGAGGGAGGGAAGAAGGAAAATAAAGGAAAAAAAGAACAATGAAAATAAAGGAACGAACGAACAAATGAATGAATGAACGAATGAACAAAAAAAGAAGGAAATGAAATTACTTTGTATAACACTCTTTGTGAACTTATATTAGTCTTCAGTCTTCAATGCATTCTTTTGCAAACCTTCATAAACACAATTCCCAGTGTTTTATAGGTCTTGAAATCAGATTAATAATACTAACCACCTTTCTTGACAATCAGAATTTGTCCAAGACTAATTTTCTTCTCTAATTATCCATATTTTTAAGATTGTCTTTAATGGGTTTATATTAAAAATCTTCAAGTTCTCTCAGTACCTAGGGCTGTAATTTTAACTCCTTTAAAGAAGTTGGAACTTGTTACTAGCCCTTCAGAGAATGCAATATTCACTTTCTTATTAACTCTCATAGTTCTATTTAATCCATTTTGAAGATGAGCCTTCTGGATAGGCGAGACAGAAAGGAAGTCACAATTGAATAATTCTCTCAGTCATCTGTTTAAAATTCACCATGTACCCCAACTGAGGACACTTCATCTGTATTATTTTCCAGATTAAGTTCTCATTTCCTTATTATGGGCATATCTTTAAAAATATGAGATTACTGGGGAGCCCTAATATTTGATATCTTCTGTTATTCTTTATTAGGATTACCTCCACATTCCAGGATAGTCTCCATGTTTTAAATTCTTCCACTTCTTATCTCTACCTCCTGTCTTCTCTGACTCTCTTCAAGTTTCAGCTAATATTCTTTCTTCTGTGCTAACTCTTTTCTGATGCCCCTTAATGCTAGTGGCTTCTCTCTATTGACTATATCCAGTCTATCCTGTCTCTTATCTGATTTGCTCCTAGTTATTTTCTTGTTTTATCATCTATTAGATTCTGAATTTCCTGAGGACAGAGACAGTCTTTTGTCTTTGATCAACTATTGTCATAATATCATATAATGAGTTTCTCATTCCTTTTCATAGGCAACTTAATTTTCCTAATTACCTCCCTAAAATATATGTGGACTATTAAAATATTTTCCAAAATTAGGCACATATATGTTTAACTATGCCCCCAAAGTTTTGTATGTGACTATAATTAAGTCTAAAATTACAAGATCATTTTCTCCAAATTCCCATTATTTCCACTCAACCAGCCTATTTATCTTTCTCGTTAGGATTGGAACAATAATAGCAATAATTAGGCTAGTATATAACTTCTTGGCATATAGTGTTAGCCTGCCAGTGTTTCTTCAAGTATTTCTCTATTTCCATTTTATTACACTTTAGTAAATTGTATATCCATATGCCTATCTTATCCCTCTACCATACTGTAAGTTTCTTAAGGCCACTAGATGTGTAATATAAGTTTGTCATTTTATCTTACCTCCTTCACTAATCAAATCCCTTACACACACACGCACGCACACACACACACACACACAAACACACATACACATACATATAATAAGGAGCCAATGGATGTAAGTTTTTAAAGAATAAAAGAACTGTGAAAAAGAACAGAGAGATGCCTATAAATTTTGAAAGAACAGTAAATGAAATGCTGATATTTTAAAATTAAAAATTAACTTGAGAGAGAATTTAATTTATATAGCTTAAAGCATTCTAAAATGTATTTAAAAATCAGCATCAAATACTTTGAGTAGAACATGTCACCCCTCAGGGTTAATGGGTAAACTATAAGCAATATGTCTATTTAAAGAATAAACCTGGTCAATCCAATATAATTTAGTTTAAAAAGGGCACACTTTTTTAAGTAAAGGTGAAAACAAACAAAAAAGTAGCTCATTTCAATTCTGCCTTTCTTTATATAAACATGAATATCATGAAATGTGCATGCCCATGTATGTGTGTATGTGTGAATAGTTCAAACATCACGTAGGAACAATATCAAGATTGTATTCAAATGAATTTCAAGGTTCTATAGGGTCATATTTAATATAGGCTATTTATTCAGGTTAGATTTTGTTATATTTTAGTTCCTGAAAAGTGTGGTGTCATTTTTAAAAATCAACTTCCCTACATAAAGAATGGATATTAATAAAATAAAAGGTACAGAAGGTAGACCTATGCAAAAATAAAATATTAAATATAACTACTTACATAGAATATAATGATAATGTTGATATTTCTATAGTGTATTTGATCTACAATCTTGCTTATACAGCTATTTCCCCTAAAGGTGGACATAGTATCCCAATGACACCTACTTTTTTCAGGAAAAGTGAATACTATACTGGTTTAAAGTTACAGATTTCTCTGTTATCCCTAGGATCTATCTTGCATGTAATCAAAACTGGAACTAGGGAAGAGTCATTCAGTCAACAATTTTTTTCTAAGTATTTAAGTGTTAAGCATTATGCACTAAATGGAAATTTGTGTCAAGGTGTCAGATTTAGAGAATATTGATTACTAACTGTCATTTCTTAACACTGTGGAAAAAAAAGAATTTAATGTCTAAGGTATCATTTTTTGCTTACCAGATTAGCTAAAATGATAGAAGAGAAAAGTGACAAATGTTGGAGGGGATGTGGAAAAATTGGGACATTGATTCATTGTTAGTGGAATTGTGAACTGATACAATAATTTTTTGGCTAGTACTTTTTTAAAAATAAATTTATTTACTTTTAGTTTACAACATTCAGTTCCATACGCTTTTGAGTTCCAAATTTTCTCCCTCTCCCCCTCCTCTTCTCCTCCTATGGCAGCATGCAATCCAATATAGGCTGTACATATACCTTCACACCAAACTTTAGTCAAGTTGTAAAGAAGAATTACAAGCAATGGAATGAACAACAAGAAAGAAGAAACAAAACAAAAGAATGCAAAAAAGAGAGAGAACAAGTAGTTTGCTTCAATCCACATCCATATTCTGTAATTTTTCTTTGGATATGGATAGCCTGCTCCATCATGAGTCTTGGAGTTATCTTATAGCCTTGCATTGCTGAGAAGATACCAGTCTATTAAAGTCAGTCATCATGATACAATGTGTCTGTAATTATGTATATTGTTCTCCTGGTTCTGCTCCCCTCACTCAGTATCATTTTATATAAGACTTTTCAGGTAATTATAAAGTCCGTCTGCTACTCATCTCTATTATTTATTATTATTATTATTATTATTATATTGATTTGTTTATTTGCTTTTAGTTTGCAACATTCAGTTCCACCATCCCTTGAGTTTCAAATTTTCTTCCTCTCCCTCTCCTCCTTCCCACCCCCCCATCATGGTGGCATGCACTCAAATATAGGATCTACAAATATCTTCACATTAATCATTAGTCAGGTTGTAAAGAAGAATTATAACCAATGGAATGATCAGTGGGAAAGAGGAAACAAAACAAAACAAGAAAAAGAAACATAGCAGGTAGTTTGTTTCAATCTGCATTCAGACTCTGCATCTCGTTCTCTGGATATGGATATCTCTTTCAATCATGAGTCTTGGAGTTGTCTTATAACATTACATTGCTGAGAGGGACCCAGTCTGTTGAAGTTAGTCATCGTGATTGTGTACAGATTTCTCCTGGTTCTGCTCTTCTCACTCAGCATCAGGTTATATAAGTCTCTCCAGGTTATTATGAAGTCCATCTGCTCCTCATTTCTTATGGCACGGAAGTATTCTGTTACATTCATATACCACAATGTGTTCAGACATTCCCCAATTGAAGAGCATCCCTTGATTTCCAATTCTTTGCCACCATAAAAAGAATCACTATAAATATTTTTGTACATACGCGTCCTCTTCCCACTTCTCTGATATCTTTGGGATATAACCCTGGAAGTGGTATTGCTGGGTCAAAGGGTATGAAATTATTTATAGACCTTTGGGCATAGTACCAGATTGCTCTCTAGAATGGCTGGATCAGTTCACAACTCCACCAACAATGCATTAATGTTCCAATTTTTCCACATCCTCTCCAGCATTTTTCATTTTCCTGTTTTGTCATCTTAACCAATCTGATTGGTGAGATGTGGTACTTCAGAGTTGTTTTGATTTGCATTTCTCTAATTACTAGTGATTTAGAACATGTTTTCATATGGTTATAGATATCTTTAATTTCATTTTCTGAGAACTGCCTGTTCAAATCCTTTGTCAATTTATCATTTGGGGAGTGGCTTGTATTCTTATAGATTTAACTCGAGTCTTTGTATATTTTAGAAATGAGGCCTTTATCAGAGACACTGGTTGTAAAAATTCTTTCCCAATTTTCCATTTCCTTCTTAATATTGGTAACATTGGCTTTATTTGTACAGAAGCTTTTCAATTTAATGTAAGCAAAGTCATCCATTTTGCATTTTATAATGCTCTCTAACTCTTGTTTCATAATGAAGTCTTCCCCTCTCCATAGATCTATGGAGAGGTAAACTATCCCTTGCTCTCCCAGATTGCTTAAAATATCAGCCTTTATACCTAGATCGTGCACCCATTTTAACTTTATTTTGGTGTAGCGTGCTATATAGTGGTCTATGCCCAATTTCTGTCATACTATGTTCCAGTTTTCCCAGCAGTTTTTGTCAAATAGTGCATTCTTATGCCAAAAACTGGAATCTTTGGGTTTATAAACAGTAATAATCATTGACTGCTAAGTCTTGTGTACCCAATTGTATCAGCAATGCCATATTCACAATGCCTATAGAGATTACAAATATGCTGATATAATTATCCATTAGAAAATACGTCATGTTTGCCATATGAGGAAATAAACTAGAAAATTTATTAAGATACCAAAAGACTGAGTCCCAAAACCAGAAAGTGAAAGCCATCAGAGTAGTTATGACATTGGCACAGGTAGATAAAGTAGAAAGCACCCACATTTTCAAGCCTTTAAAACAGAACAGGCTACCTCAGGCAAAGGTCCTCCTCTCCCCACGCACAGCAACCACCCAGCGTCCTGGAAGCGCACTCCCAGCAGCTCCGGCCCCTGGCAGTGCTCAGCAGGAGTCCTTAGCAGAAAGTCCTTAGCAGTTCTAACTCAAAAAAGGGCTTCGCGCTGCCACTGCCTCTGCTGCTGCCGCCGTCACCACCACCGCCAGCCACCGAAGGGACGCTAGCTTGGCTTCCGCCTCCTCTTGCTCCGCCCCTTCCTGCTACGTCAGGAAGTCAACGGGGCATGGAAGATCTTTAAATCCCATAACCCTTACACCAATCTATTCCATTGATCCACTACTCTATTCCTCAGCTGGTACCAAGTAGTTCTGATGACTGCTGCTTTATAATACAGATTAAAATCTGGTATGGCTAGGCCACCTTACCTAGCATTTCTTTTCATTAATTGCCTTGGCATTCTGAATGTTTTGTTCTTCCAAATGAATTTTGCTACTATTTTTTCTAGCTCTACAAAGTAATTTTTTGGTAGATTGATTGGTTACTACTCATTTCTTATAACAAAAGAGCATTCCATTGCATTCATATACCACAACTTGTTTAGCCATTCACCAATTGATGGTTATGCCCTTGATTTTCAATTCTTTACCACCACAAAAAGAGCTGCTATAAATATTTTTGTACATATAGGTCCTCTTTCCATTTGCATGATCTCTTTGTGATACTACCCTAATTGTGGCATTGCTGGGTCAAAGGCTATGTACATTTTATAGCCTTTGGGCATATGATCCAGCGCTTTAGGAGAGCAATCTGGAATTATGCAGAAAGAATTATGGAACTACACATACCCTTTGACCCAACAATACCACTACTTGGTCTATTTTTGAAAATAATTAGGGAGAAAAGAAAAGAACCTATATGTTTAAAAGGGTTTATAACAACTCTCTGTCGTGACAAAGAATTGGAGATTACAGGGATGCCCATCAAATGGGGAAAGGTTGAATAAGTTGTGGTATATGATTATGACGGAACACTTCTGTGCTATAAGAAACAATGAGCTCAATGATTTTAGAAAAGCATGAAAGATTTGCATGATAAAATGAAGAGTGAAATAAGCAGCACCAAGAGAATATTTTATATGGCAAAGCAATATTGCTTTAAGAATGACTTTGAGTGAACAAGTTATTTTGACTATTAAAAATACCTAAATTCATTATAAAGGACATATGAAGAAAGATGCTATGTAAATCCAGAGAAAGAACTGATAAATAGGAGTATTTATAAGGTAGGGCAGAAAAAATAAAGAACATTATGCTATAATTTCATTGCATATTTGAAAGCAATGGAAAATTGTTCATACTAGATTTGCAATTTCATGAGCAATCATCTTTTTATTGTGCTATGTTATGGGAATACTTGTTTTATTCCATACATATATGCACACACATACACACACACACATATATATACACACATAAAACTAAATCAATAGTGAAAACTTAAAAAGACTTGTGGTTTTATCAGTCTGGGTAATCATTATGCCAGTATAAAATGTTAATTTCTTCATTTATAAACTGAAGCTCTAGAGACATTTCTTGGATTCTTTCTAACTCTAAATATTATACTCCTGTTTTATTTGGATTTTAGTGGACTAGAGTTTCCATGTAAATCAACCAATACACACAACAGCTAAAAAACTAACGCACTCCATGAAAATAATTTAGTGCCAAGATTTAGGAAGGCACAATCATGGTTATGTACTGTGGCCTGGTATAGCATTATCTTTAGTTCCAGTTGAAAGATGAGACCATAATCTGGAAGTATGGATTGAAAGATATGGGCTTCTTTAGTTTGAATAAAAAAATTGTAGGGAACATCATAATACTCTCCAAGTCTGCCATGTATAAGAATCATTAGTCTTATTTGGCTTGGCCCTAGAAGGCTAATGTAGGAGGAAAAAAGTGAAGATTTTGAAGCACATTTAGGCTGTATACAAAGAAAAACTTACTAATTAAGCTCACTCCAAAGTAATATCAGGTCCTATGGTAGTGGGCTTCTCACAGATAGAAGTTTTCAAGAATTTATATGACAGTTTGCTGGATACATATTAAAAAAGAGAAAACATATGAGTTAAACTAAAGTGTCTCCAAGTTATCTTTCAATTCAGATCCGGTGATTCTGTGATAATTTTCATTTAAAGTTGAGCTACCTTCCATTCTTTCCTAGAATAAGATATTTTATTTCCCCTCCTTCCAGGTAGGGAAATGGTGAATGTGTTTTGTTAGTTCAGCCACGATTGTTGTTGAGTCATGTCGTTCTCTACTTGACCTCATTTGGGGATTTGTTGTGAAAGATACCAGAGTAGATTGTCATTTCCTTTCCTAGCTTATTTTATTGATGAGGAATTGAAGCAAAGAGGGTTAAGTGACTTGCCCAGGATCACATAGATAATAGTTTTTCAGTCTGAATTTGAACTCAGGTCCTCATGACTCTACCGCTAGCAATCTATGCACTGGGCCACTTAGCTGCCCATCCAGTGAGAAATACCTGCCAGGGAAAGGGTATTTATTAATTTATAAAGCACTTATTAAGTGCCTACTATGTGTAAAGCACTATGCTAGGCCCTCATACTACAAAGACAAAAACAAAGCAGTCTCTGCCCTTTAGTAGGAAACATTCTTCTGGTGGAAATAGCTTGTGCTTGGCAAAGTCAAAACTTCACACACACATTTTATACACACGTACACACAAAAACACATGTACATATGTATACAATTTCAGGAGACGGGCATTAACAACTGAGAGGAGGAGACTAAGGAAGAACTCTTGTAACGGTGGTTCTTGCAATGAGACTGGAAAGAAGAAGCAAGATATTCTAAGAGAAAGAAGGAGGGTGTACATTCTAGTACATTCCATGGTAGATAGTTGATGAAAAGGCATAGAAGTGGCAGATGGAATGTCCTATATGAGGAACAGCAAATAAGCCAGTTTGGCTGGAACACAGAGTGTGAGGGGGAGTAATGTAAAATCAGTGTGGAAAGATAGGTTGGAGCCAGACTGTAAAAGGGCTTCAAATGCCAAACAAAGAGGTAGTTAGTCTTAAGTTTTTATTTTCCACCTCTCTCCCCATTCCTAGAAGATAACCTAATGTTTTACATGATAGTAGGTAAGTAGACTTTTGTGTGGGAAAAAAAAAGGCTGTGATAGTGAGCTTACTAACTTAGAAGGCAGGCCATTCCATTTCTGGAAAATACTCATTGCTCCTCTGGAATGCCCATTTTTCCAGTAGCCTGGATAGTGGCTTGGTCAGATTTAGTTCTCTGTACAGATTAGTTTAGTTACCCATAAAGACTACTGGAAATATTAGGCTAATTGCAGTTGAATCATTTGTATGGTTAATTTCTGTGTATCAATAATCGAACTAGGATATCTCAGAGTTGTAATCTGCATACTTCAACTTTATTTCCACCAAATATAATTTAACTACTATGAGAAAACAAATCCAAATGAAGCGAATACAGCAATATGTTGAAAATATCCTGAATTTGGCTATTACATTTTTAGCATAAAAATGACTGATATATTATTTTCAAGTGCCATAAATTGTTATTGCTATTATTATTTTAACCACATGGGCACAATAATTTGATATAATTCAACAAATTGGATCAGGAAGAGTGTAGTACCACGTTTGCTCTGATAGTCATGTACTTCATCCTGCTGGAGGAATTGTCAGATACTATGGATCTCAGAGAGTGGACACCCTTTTAATCCCCAGATCAGTCTCTCCCTGGATATTCACATTGTATCAACATTTCTGTGGGGGCATATTTTTATACATCTATCCCCATCAGAATTATTTGAGCCCCTACATATTGCCCTTGATCTAACCTCTTCCTGATCTTGTTATATTTCACTGAAACCTAATCCTGTAATCTTAGATATTGCAATTGATTCCTGAGAAAAAAAACAGGAATGGTAGTGTGTGTCTATGTGTGTGTATACACACACGTGTGTATATATGCATGTATGTGTATGTATGGATATGTGTCTTTTATGCATAGAAGTCAAGTTAATAAGTATTTATTCAGTGCTATCTATATGTCAGACACTGTTAAGCCCTAGAAATTCAAAGAAAGGCAAAACATTTTCTGCTTTTTAGGAACTCACATTTAAATGGTTGAGACAACATGCAAATGATTATGTGAGAATAAGATGTATACATGATGAATTGTAAATACTATCACAGAGAAATCTACCACATAATTACATGAACTTAGACACTCTGAGATATAGCAAACAGACTTTCTTTAATCCAGAATTTCTAGCAAAGGCACGGTTCAGTTTGTCAAGCACCCCAAAAAACCTTCAAAAGCTTCTTGACCATTAATTCATTGCTCATGGAGTAAGGTTATAGTCAAAGGCATATGGAATGTCACCTTCTCTGTATTTCTCACCATCCTACATCCCATAGCCAACCTTGTCTCTGATTTTCAGTAATTTTTTCAAGTTTCTAGTGCCCAAAATACATGTTGCCTCTCTCTCAGCACCTTCTCTATCCCAATCACTTTTCGCTTCCTTTTTTTTTGTCTTAATGGACAAGGCCAGCTTGAAACATGGACAAATTGTTACATCCAATCCAACCCTCAAATGTGACCCTTTTATTACTATATACTCTGCTACTGAACACTCTGAACCCAGAATTCCAAAGACTGTTTCTTGAGGGAATTTAAGCCACTTTGTTTTGGCATAGGTCCAAGCTGTCTAGATTGGTGAGTAGATGAGTTCAAGAACTCATAAGTTCCACTCCACCAAATCATCCTGCAGCCATATTCACATACCTCCCAGTCTTCTACTCTGGGTAATTTTCCTACAATTCACTCTTTCCTCAGTAGATACTTAATAAATGCTTTTCATTCATTATCATCACTATTGTGGTCAAACTTATATGAGAAGCATCTCCACCAATTAGTTGACATTTTTGCCAACTAATTTTGATAGCATATAAGTTCACTGAAAGCAAGGACTCTTTTATATTTGTCTGTATAATCAGCACTAAGTACAATGCTTGACAAATATGAGGCGATGAACTCATTGATTTGAATTGAATTGAAAAGAATAGCTATTCAACACTTTGAAATGAAGAACAATTTCTGGTATAAGAGAAAAAGAAGGAAAATATTAAGTCCTAGAAAATATCAGGTTAAGGACACAAAACATGAGAAGTTATGAATTTCTCACCTCCAAACTGTTATCATCACTGTCCTATAGTAAGCATTCAGACAAGTGGACAGAAACTGTCATTAAGACAAATTATATTTCTTTGCATTCTCCTCTCCCCTCCCCTCTGTCCACATAGAGTATCATACCCTTAAATGCAGGTGCTCTGCCCAAAGGAATGTAAATTTTTATTACTGGAACCTTGAAAGATATCTTGGGGTTTATGGGCTAGATTTCTTTTATGATCTCCATACTTTAAACCCAATTCACTCTGGCTCTCATTGATTGGTCAGCAATAGGTCCCAGCCCAAGCCCACTTACTGGTCATTGTTTGGACCTAGCTGGCTCAGAGTGAGTGTAAATATCAATTGTTTCTCTTTTGGCCAGAAACCCTGTGGGTCTTCCCTCCAAGACATTTTTTTAACTTGGTAAAAGAAGTCATTCCTTGCCTCCTTTCTGACCTAGCATTAATCACTAGATACCATTGTCTCAGTCAAACTGACACCTGGGAAAGACCTTAGATTAAAAAGGCCAAGGTCTCCCATTGCATCCAGGTCCATCTCCAGTTGTCCTGATCTAATGTCTTGCCACTGGACCCAGATGGCTCTGGAGGAGAAAGTAAGGCTGATGACTTTACATAGGCCTCTCTCACTTAAATCCAATTAACTTGCAAGTCATGGCATCACCGTCCTAAGTCCTCTGAGAAAGAAAGGCAAAAAAAGCAACATTTCCTTGATACTGATTCATGTAATGGAATATAGCAAAATCTGCCACAGATTAAAAAGAAAGAAAGGAAATAGAAAGAAGTTAACTGTGAGGCATTATATTATTCATTTCTATACTGATCAAGTTAGAATGATGTAGACCTGTAATTTTTAAAATAAATTTATTTTTAGTTTTCAACATTCATTTCCACAAGATTTTGAGTTACAGTTTCTCTCCCCATGTTTCCCCTACCCCACCCCAAAATAGCAAGCCTACTGAATACCCCTTACCCCAACCTGTTCTCTCTTATATCCTCCCCCATCAACCTCCTAACTTTCTAGTAAGGCAAGAGGGGTTTCTATACCCTACAACATGTATATCTTATTTCCCAGTTGCATTTAAAGAAAAAAAATTAAACATTTGTTTTGAAAACAGAGTTCCAGATTTTTTCCACTTCTTCCCTCCTCACCCACCCCCACTGGGAAAATAAGCAATTCAATTTAGATTGTACATGTGCAGTTTTTGTATTTCCATAGTAGTTATATTCCACAGTATTTCTGTCATAGTTATATTGTGAAAGACTAAGTATATTTCCCTCCATCCTATCCCACTGCCCACTTAATCTATTTTCTCCTTTGAACTTATCCCTTTTCAAAAATGTTTACTTTTAACTACTCTCTCCCCCAATCTGTCCTGCCTTCTAACCTCCCCCCTCTTATCCCCTACCACCCTATTTTTCTGTAGGGTAAGATACCCTATTGTGTATGTATGTTATTTCCTCCTTAGGCCAAATTCAATGAGAATCAAGTTGTCCCATTGCCTTTCACATTTCTACTCTTCCCCTCCATTGTAATAGTTTTCTCTTGCCTCTTTTGTATGGGATAATTTACCCTAATCTATCGCTCCCTTTCTTCTTCTCCCTATAAATTCCTCTCTCAACTCTTAATTTTATTTTTAGATATTATTCCTTCATATTCAACTCATCCTGTGCCCATATATATTCCCTTCAACTATCTTCATACTGAGAAAAGTCTTATGAGTTACAATGATCATTTTTCCATGTAGGAATGTAAATAGTTCAACTTTAATAAGTTCCTTATGACTTCTTTTTCCTGTTTACCTTCTTGTGCTTCTCTTGTTCTTGTACTTGAAAGTCAAATTTTCTGTTCAGCTCTGTTTTTTTTTTCATCAAGATTGCTTGAAACTCCTCTATTTCATTGAATGACCATATTTTTCCCTGTAGCATTATACCCAGCTTGGTAATTCTTGGTTTTAATCC
Source organism: Petaurus breviceps papuanus (assembly GCF_028583685.1). Taxonomy (NCBI): domain Eukaryota; kingdom Metazoa; phylum Chordata; class Mammalia; order Diprotodontia; family Petauridae; genus Petaurus; species Petaurus breviceps. The sequence goes on along the minus strand of NW_027185798.1, from coordinate 50,989,282 downwards.
TAGCTACTTTGACCTCTAGAATATCATATTCCAAACACTTTGATCCCTTAATGTAGAAGCTGCTAGGTCTTGTGTTATCCTGATTGAGTTTCAACAATACTCAAGTTGTTTATTCCTGACTGCTTACAGTATTTTCTCCTTCACCTGGGAACTCTGGAGTTTGTCTATAATATTCTTAGGAGTTTTCTTTTGGGGATCTTTCTCAAGAGGTGATCAGTGAATTCTTTCAATTTTTATTTTGCCCTCTGATGCTAGAATATCAGGGCAATTTTGCTTGATAATTTCTTGAAAGATGGTGTCTAGGCTCTTTTTTTGATAATGGCTTACAGGTAATCCAATAATTTTTAAAGTATCTCTCCTGGATATATTTTCCAGGTCAATGGTTTTACCAATGAGATATTTCACATTGCCTTCTAATTTTTCATTTGTTTGTATCTTTTTTTTTATAGTATCTTGATTTCTCATAAAGGTATTAGCTTCCAATTGCTCCAGTCTAATTTTGAAGGAGTTATATTCTCTTCAGTGAGTTTTTTGAAATTCCTTTTCCATCTGGCGAAATTGACTATTTAAGGCATTCTTTTCCTCATTGGCTTTTTGGGCCTCTTTTGCCATTTGAGTTATTCTATTTTTTAAGGTGTTATTTTCTTCAGTGTATTTGTGGTCTCCTTTAGCAGGGTGTTGACTTGCTTTTCATGATTTTCTTGCATTATTCTCATTTCTCTTCCCAGTTTTTCCTCTATTTCTCTTACTTGATTTTCAAAATCCTCATTGAGTTCCTCCATGTCCTGTAATCAGTTCATATTTTTCTTGGATGCTGCTGATGCAGGGGTTCTGACTTTGAAGTCTTCCTTCTGCTCCAAGCCTTGATACTTTTTGTCCTGAAAAAAGCATTCTATGGTCTGTTTGTGCTTTCATTGCTTGCTCATATTAGCAGGCCATTACTTGACTTTTGAGCTCTTTGCCATGGTAGAACTCTGTTTCCATGGGCAGCCAGGTAGCACAGCAAGTAAGAGCACCGGCTTCAGTGTCAGGATGACCTGGAGATCGAATCCCAGGCTCAGACACTTAGCACCCACCCAGAAACACCTGGCTGTGTAACCTTGAGCAAGTTACTTAACCCCAATTGCTTAGGGGTGGCCAGGTGGCTCAGCGCGTAAGAGCACTGACTCCAGTGTTGGGATGACCTGGAGATCGAATTCCGGGGTCAGACACTCAGCACCACACCCAGAAATAACTGGCCGTGTAACCTTAAGCAAGTTACTTAACCCTGATTGCTTAAAAAAAAAAAAAAAACCTCTGTTTCCAGAATGGAGAGAGTTATGTCCCAAATCGCTGGGGGTTTTGCAGCTGCTGGAGCTATTAGATTGGTGCCCTCTCTACAGGTCCCACATGCTCTCGCTCACTGGTCACACACCCCAGGACCACCATCCAAGACTATGATGCGGATGAAAGCAGGCCAAAGGAAGAGCTATTACCCCCTGAATTGTTGCTTGGTCCCCCTACATTCTGCAGACCAGGAGCTCCAGAAACAGCCATGCGGTAGTGGCTGTAGCCACGATACCTCCTCTGCTTCTCATTCTGGGGGTAGCAGCCAGACTGCACTCTTCTATCCTCCCCTGGACCAACCAAGTTCAACACTGACCTTTTACTTGTCTTTGGCATTTATTGATTAAGAAGTCTGGAAACCACTACAGCTGCTGGTGATTTACTCTTGTGAAGTCTGCTCTAGCTGCCACTCCTAGGGGTTTCCCTGGGTCTAAAACTGCAGCTCAGGCAAGAGTGTCCTAGGCTCCCAGTGCTGTGATGGATGCATCCTGCCAGCATGCCAGCTGCCTTCAGTGGGAGATATTTTTTCTCTCTATCACTTGGTGGGTTCTGTAGCTTTAAAGTTTGTTTAGAGCCATTTTTTACATGTATTGGAAGAGGTTGAAGCTGGAGCTGTGTGGAAGTCCTGTTTCTTCTCTGCCATCTTGTCTCTAGACTTGTAATTTCATTAGATTGAAGACATCCTGGTGTGGAAACTTTTCACTGAACAAAGCAGTAATTAGACTGTAATACTGCCATATATAATACTGAAAAATTTAACTTCTTTCTCTATTTTTACAAAACCAATGCATTGGAGAGGAAGGACATGAATGCATATTAAGTCTATCTATGTGAAAAGCTGATACTTCCTACCACCATCATCACTATATCCAATATGTGACATTCCTCAAGGTGATAAAATTACTTTTCTTTAATTATAATTAGACATACACATGTTGATGAATATACCGATCTGTGTATATGTATGTATGTACATGTGTATATATAGTATACATATATACATATATAGTACATATATACATCATCAAATATATCTAGATCTTTAACTTGATTTATATTCCCATGTTTTTGTGCCATCTGGAAACAGGAGAATTATGCAGATGCTAATTTCATGCCTTTCTGGAATAGAATGGCTTCTGCTTGAGGCATTGAGAATCTGTAAAGATCAACAATAGGACACCTTTCATGTTTAGGAATGTCATGCAAATGGCTGGGACCAGAATTTTATAAATGATTAAAATATTTCCCCCCCTAAAGAGTTCTTGAAAAAAGTCAACTTCACATCAGCTGTTAATCCTACCAATTTCAGTCATTATCTTGTCATATCTTTCAGGTATTTCTCTATGTGTTGGGTTGGGTTTAGCATGAAGAAGTATATATTTTAAGATAATTATATACTGCAGCATCCTTCCTGGGTTTACCTATTATAATTTGGTTCATTTATTTGAATAAGCCTGTTAATTATTTACATCTACACTTAACTTTATTTATGCTAAATAGTGTCTTTTTAATTTTCAAATCATGTCATTATGTTAGTAGTAGTAGTAGTAAAGTGTGGTGGAGGTGGTGGTGGTAGTAGTAGTAGCAGTAACATTTTGGGTGGACGTGAACATTGATTTCATTTTTATTTATTTTGTTTATTAATAAACATTTATTTACTCTATATCAAACATTGTAGCTAAATTCTACAGAAAATAAAAAAAAGTCAAAAATAATCACTGGTCTTAAGATTATATTCTAATGGGGGATATATGTTAATTTTTTTTAAATAGACACACAAAAGAAAAATTAAGAGTAGATAGAATTTTAGAAATGAAAGTATTTGGCAGATGAAGATGAAGAGGGAGAGTGGTGGATAAGGAAAGGTCTATAAAAGAAAGCATTTAAACTAAGTAGTGAAGGAAGCCAGGGATTCTGACAGAGGCTGGTAAATAGGAACAATATTATAGGTACAGGGGACACTCAGTACAGGAAGACAAAATGGAGTACCCTGTGTTTGGAACAGCAAGTATGCCAGTAGAGTGCCCGGTCGAGTACATCATAAGAAGGTCAGAATGTTAGGAAGAGATAGGGTGGCTAGAATTTCAAATGCAAACAATCAACTCAATATTTGATCCTGGAAGTAATAGAGAAACACTGAAGTTTGTTGAGTAGGTGGATAACTTTGTCAGATCTGTTACACTAAGAAAATCTTTTTGGCAGCTAAATCAAAGGTGGATTCAAGTAAGTAAAAGGTAGATGGAAATAAATAAGGCAGGGTCACAGGTACAAGAATATTGTCACAGTCTAGGGGAATGATGATGATGGCCTGAATCAGGGGGAGTGAGTGAAGAGAAAAATTTAAAAATGTTGTGTAGATGGAAATGGCAAGATTTGTCAAAGGATCAGACATAAAGTGAGCAAAAGTAAGGAAGCAAGGTTGACAACAAGGTTGTGAACCTGAGAAATTAACGCAATAATGTTGCCCTGAATTGTAATTGGAAAATTAAAAGAAAGAGCAATTTTGGAGGAAAAGACTCCAAGTGAAAAAATTGCTCTCACCAAGACAGATCAAGAGTCAGCATGCCATATTGGTTAGAGATCTGGTAATAGAGACAAGAAGGACCAACTTCAAGTTCTGCCTCTCATATATGCCAGCTGAGTGATATTTGCAAAATCACTTATCCTCTCAGTGTCACAGAATCTCTTATATACTATTCATTGCAAGGGAAAGAAGAGTGTGTTAGAACCTCCAGTAGTCAAAATGACAACAACAAAAGATACCAATAATCTCTCATGTATGGAATTGAAGAAAGATCCCTGTATTTAGAGTCAGAATACTTGTCCCAGCCACTTTACTACTTGTTTGACCTTAAAAAAGTCAATTAAAGTAATTGAATTCCAGTTTTATCTCCCTAAAGAGCTACTGCACTGCTTAAGTCACAGAATTGTTTCAAGAATCATGTGAAATGATGCATATAAAGAGGTTTTTATTTATTTTAAAATATTTTATTATTTCCAATTAGATGCAAAAACAATTTTAACATTTTATTAAAAAAAATGAGTTCCAAATTGCCTTTCTCCTCCTGTCTCCTCCCAACAATGGCAAGCAATTTGATATGTTATACATGTGCAGTAATGCAAAACATTTTCATATGAGTCATGCTGCGAAAGAAGATACAGACCAAAAAAAAAAATTGAAAAATAGTATGCTTTGTCCTTTGACTCAACAATACCACTTCTAGGGTTGTATCCCAAAGAGATCATAGAAGTGGGAGAAAGACTCATATGTACAAAAATATTTATAGCACCTCTTTTTGTGGTGGCAAAGAATTGGAAATTAAGGGGGTGCCCATCAATTGGGGAATGGCTGAACAAGTTGTGGTATATGCATGTAATGAAATACTATTGTGCTATAACAAACGAGGAACAGATGGACTTCATATTTACCTGGAGAGGCTTATATGAACTGATGCTGAGTGAGAAGTGTAGAACCAGGAGAAATTTGTACACAATTGTAGACACAACATATGTATGATGACCAACTTTGATAGACCAGACTCTTCTCAGCAATGCAGGATTATAAGTCAGCCCCAAAAGACTCATGATGGAGAGAGATGTCTACATACAGAGAAAGAACTGAATTTGAATCCAGATTGAAGCAAACTACCTGCTCTTTTTCTTTTTCTTATTTGGTTTTGTTTCCTCTTTCCCACTGTTCATGCCATGTGATACAATCCTTCTTTATAACCTGACTAATATCTAATGTGAAAGTATTTGTAGATCCTATACTTGATTGTATGCCACCATGGGGGGCTGAGGGAGGGGAGAGGTAGGGAGAAAAAATTTGAAACTCAAGGAATTGTGAAACTGAATAATGTAAACTAAAAGTAAACAAACAAATTAATAAAGACCAAAAAATTTTAAAAAATATTATGCTTTGATATGCATTCAGATATCAGTTCTTTCTTTAGAGGTGAATGGTATTTTTCATTATAAGTCCTTTGGAATTGATTTGTGTTGTATCATACTGAAAATAGATGAATAATTAAAAATTGATCATCATACATTATTTCTGTTACCATGCACAATGTTCTCCGGATTCCTCCCACTTCACTTTGCATCAGTTCATATAAGTCTTGCCAGGCTTTTTCCTGAAATCTTCCTGCTCATCATTTCTTATAGAAAAATAGCATTCCAGGGGCAGCTAGGTGGTGCAGTGAGTAAAGCTCTGGCCCCAGAGTCAAGAGGACCTGAGTTTCATTCCGACCTCAGACACTTAACATACACACACACACACACACATACACACACACACACACACACACACACACAAAACTAGCCATGTAACCTTGGGCAAGTTGCTTAACCCCAATTGCCCTCCAAAAGGCAAAAAAAAAAAAAAAGAAAAATAGTATTCCATTACATTTAAATACCACAACTTATTCAGCCATTCCCCAATTTGTGGGCATCACACAAATTTCCAATTCTTTGCCACCACAAAAAGAGATGATAAGATATTTTTTTTACATATGGATCCTTTTCCATTTTTTATGATATCTGTGATTATAGACATGGTAGTGGTATTGCTGGGTCAAAGGATATGCACAGCTTGATTGCCTTTTGGGCATAATTCCAAATTGCTCTCCAGAATGGTTAGGTCAGTTCACAACTCCATTAACAATGCATAAGTGTTCAAAATTTTCCACATCTCCAACATTTGGCATTTTCCTTTTCTATCATATTAGTCAATCTGATAAGTGTTAGGTGCTACCTAAGAGTTGTTTTAATTTGCATTTTGCTAATTAATAATGATTTAGAGTATTTTTTCATATGTCTATAGATAGCTTTGATTTCTTCATCTGAAAAAATGCCTGTTTATATCCTTTGATCACTTATCAATTAGGGAATGCCTTCTTAGGCATAAGGGAATGTATTCTTAAAAATTTGACTCAGTTCTTTATATATCTTAGAAATGAGACCTTTATCAGAAACACTGGCTCAAAAAAAATGTTTCCCAGCTTTATGCTTTCCTTTTAATCTTAGTTGCATTAGTTTTCTTTGTGCAAAATGCTTTTAATATAATGTAATCAAAATTATCCATTTTGCATTTTATAATGTTCTGTATCCCTTGTTTTGGCATAAATTTTACCTTCTTCATAGATCTGACAGATAAGATATTCCTTGCTCTCCTAGTTTGCTTATGGTATCACCCTTTATGTTTAAATAATATGTCCATTACCACCTCATCTTGGTATAGGGTGTGACATTTAGGTCTATGCCAGTTTCTGCCATACTATGTTTCATTTTTTTTCCAGTATTTTTGTCAAATAGTGAATTCTTGTCCGGAGAATCTGGGGTCTTTGGGTTTATCAAACAGTAGATCACTATCATCATTTACTACTGTATCTTTTATACCTGATCTATTCCATTGATCTACCACTCCATTTCTTAGCCAGTACCAAATTATTTTGATGACTGATGCTTTATAATAGAGTTTTAGATCTGTATGACTAGGCCACCTTCCTTTCCATTTTTTTCACTGATTCCCTTTATATTTTTGACATTTTGATCCTCCAGATGAATTTTGCTATCATTTTTTCTAGCTCTGTAAAATGATATTTTAATAGTTCAATTTGTAAAGCACTGAATAAATAAATTAATTTAGAGATAATTGTGATTTTTATTATATTTGCTTGACCTACTTAAGAGCAATTGATAACTCAATGGTTTGGATCTCATTTTATTTGTGTGAAAAGTGTTTTGTAATTGTGTTCATATAGTTCCAGGGTTTGTCTTGTCAGGTAGACTCCCAAATATTTTATATTTTCTACATTTATTTTAATTGGAATTTCTCTTTCTATTTCTTGCTGCTGGGCTTTGTTGCGTTATATGGAAATGCTGGTAATTTTGTGGGTTTATTTTATATGCTACAACTTTGCTAAAGTTTTCAATTATTTCAAACGGTTTTTACTTGATTCTGTAGGATTCTCCTATACCATCATACTATCTTCAAAGAATTATAGCTTTGTTTCCTTCTTGACTATTCTAATTCCTTCAATTTCTTTTTCTTCCAGCATTGTTGAAGCTAGCAATTCTAGTATTATATTGAATAATATTGTGGGTAATGGCATCCTTGTTTCACCCCTGATCTTATTGGGGACATTCTAGCTTATCCCCCATAACATAATCCTTGTTGATGGTTTTAGATAGATACTGGTTACCATTTTGAGGAAAACTCCATTAATTCCCTTGCTCTCTGTTGTGTGTGTGTGTGTGTGTGTGTGTGTGTTTTAATAAGAATGCTTTGCCTGCATCCCATAAGTTTTGATATGGTGTCTCATTATTTTCATTCTCTTTGATGAAATTATGAACTGTTTGGCCCATTCATTCTTTACGGTCATATTACTTAGTTTCTGATTTGTTTTCAGACTATCTTTCCACAGTCCTTTACTACCCATATTTCTTATTGCATCATGATCTGAAAAGAATGCATGTAACATTTCTGCATTTGATTATGAGGGTTTTTTTACCCTAACACATATACAATTTTTTTTTGTGTAGGTGCCACATAACATTGAAGAAAAAAAGTATATTACTTTATATCCCCATTCATTTTTTCCAGAGGTCTATCATATTTACCTTTTTCTAAAATTCTATTCAACTCCTCAAACTTCCTTATTGTTTATTTGTTTGGTTAGATTTCACTAGTTCTGAGAGGAGGAGACTGATGTCTATTTCTTTCTGTAACTCACTTAACTTCTCCTCTAAGTATCTGGATGCTATACCACTTGGTTCATATATGTTTAATATTGATGTTACATCATTATCTTTGGTATCTTTTAGGAAGATGTAGTTTCCTTCCTCGTCTCTTTTAATTAGTTCTATTTTTGGTTTTGCTTTGTCTAAGATCAGGATGGCTCTCCTTTTTATTTTTAACCTCAGCTGAAGCATAATATATTTTCCTCTATAATTTTACCCTTAGTCTGTGTATGTCTCTCTGCTTCAAATTTGTTTCCTGTAAACAACATATTGCAGAATTCTGGTTTTTTAATCCATTCTGCTATCAGCTTTCATTTTATGGGTGAGTTCATCCCTACAGTTATCATCACTTACTATATTTTTTTTTCCATTCATGATATTTTCACCTCTGTTTATACTTTTCTCCTTTTCACCTCATCAGTGTTTTGCTTCTGACCATCACCTCCCTCAATCTGTCCTCCCTTTTATCACCCCCTTTTATTTTCCCTTTCTCTTCCTACTTCTGTCCTTCCTTGTATCAGCCTCCCCCCTACCTTTTTCTTTCTCTTTTCCCTTCCTACTTCCTTTTAGGATAAAATAAATTTCTATACCCAGCTGAGTGTGTATGTGATTCTTTCTTTGAGTCAAATCCAATGAGAATAAGGTTCAAACAATGCTTACTCCCTCCTTTCTTTCCCTCTACTGTAACAGTTCTTTTGTGTATTCATGTAATGCAATTTATCCTATTTCGCTTCCCCCTTTCCTTTTCTCCAAGTACAATCCCTTTTCTCACCTCTTAATTTTTCCATATCATCACATTAAAATCAAAGTATAATACCAACACCTTATTTCTATGTGTACTCATTCTCACTGCTCTAATAGAGATACAGTTCTCAAGAGTTACAAGTATCATCTTCTCTGTAGGAAAACAAAGAGTTTAATTCTATTGAATAACTTTTCCCCTTCCCCTGTTTACCTTTTTATTCTTCTCTTGAGTCTTGTATTTTTAAGTTTGCTTTTTTTCTGTTCAGCTGTGGTCTTTTCATCAGGAAAGTTTGAAAGTCCCCTATTTCATTGAATGCCCTTCTTTTCCTCTGAAAGATTACACTCAATTTTCCTGGGTGGACGATTCTTGGGGTAATCTAAGCTCTTTTGCCTTCTGGAATATCTTATTCCAAGCCCCTGAGGCTGATTGTGATTCCACAATACTTTAATTGTTTCTTTCTGACTACTTGCAGTATCTTCTCTTTGACCTGATAATTCTGGAATTTGGGTAAAATGTTCCTTGAAGTTTTCATTTTGGGATCCCTTTCCTGAAGTGATCATTAATTCTTCCAATGATTATTTTACCCTCTGGTTCTAGAATATTTAGGGAAGTTTTTCTTGATAATTTCTTGAAAGATACTGTCCAGGCTTTTATGTATTTTTTATTCTGGTTTTCACGTAGTCCAATAATTCTTAAATTTTCTCTCTTTGATCTATTTTCCAGGTCAGTTTTTGTTGTTTTTTTGAGTTTTGTTTGTTTTGTTTTTAACAATGAGGTATTTCACATTTTCTTGTTTTTTTATTCTTTTAATTGTGTTTGATGGATTCTTAATGTCTCACAGAGCCATTAGCTTCCACTTGCTAATTCTAATTTTTATGGAATTATTTTTTTTCAGTTAGCTTTTGTACCTCTCTTTCCATTTGGCCAATTGTTCTTTTAAAATAGTAGTTTCCTTCAAAGATTTTTTTTTCCATTTGGAAAATTCTATTTTTAAGGAGTTGTTTTCTTCAAACTTTGTGCTTCCTTTTCAAAAATGCTGCCTTTTCTAAAAATAATTCTTCTATATAACTCTCATTTCTTTCCCAATTTTTCTTCTACCCCTCTTACTTGATTTGTAAAATACTTTTTGTGCTCTTCTAAGAGGATTTTTTTTACTTGAGATCAATTCATATTCCCCTATGATGCTTAACATGTAGACATCATAGCACTGTAGTCCTATTCTAAGTTTGCATTTTGATCTTTCCTGTTACCATGTAATGCCAAGCAAAGGCAACTTCCCAAGATTCAAAATACCAGCATAAGTGCTCTCCATTTTATTCAGTGAAAAATTAAGAACAGAGAAGATCAAAATATGACATCATTCAAAATACAGCATTTACTAAGTGTGATTTAATCAAGTACTACCCCACCCCTGGACATTACATTCATTTAATCAATCACAAAGCCCCTGTTCTAAATACTACTCCACCCCTAGGCTGTACCTTCATTTAGTCCATCACAAAGCCCCTCTTCTCAAATGGAGATTAGTTTCCAATCATAAGTAAAGTATATTCATTTGTTCAATCATAGAACACAAAAAGGTCAAAAGTTCCCCACCCTTGGATCACAATTGTATCTACCCCAGAGTTACAACAAGCTTAAGCACAGCACTTAATACCCAAATGGAAGTATTTTCTTCATCTTGACACAAGGCAAGTTCTCAGTAATCTTTGTTCCTGGGGAGACAAAGCTTAGCAAGGCCACAAGATACATTGCCAGTCTCTTTGTTAATTCATTCTCTGTCTGCAGAACAGTCCTAGGACCCCTGAAAACATTAGCAAAACCCTCTTCCAGGATTTCTGTAAACATACCACAAGAAAATCCTTCAGGGTTTCTGAACCAACAGCAAGGTGCCAAACTTCTGCAACAACAAGACTGTCCTTCACCAATGGACAGAATTCACTCTCTGTCTGCAGAACAGTCTCAGGAGCTCTGAACCAACAGCAAGGTTCCAAAACCTCTGCAACAACAGGACTGTCTTTCACCAGTGGACAAATCTGGCAAAACAACACCAAAACAGACAAAGTACCAGCATAACAGCCATGTCTCCTCAGTCTTTGGCAGCTCTGGGTGGCAGCTCTCAAAAGTCCTGGGCAATTCAAAGTGGCCCTCAGCAATCCTCTCAGTCTCTCTCTGCCTCCAAAGGTGCTGCTTCTAAAAAGTTCTTCTGCCTCTTTCTTGTGTCTCTCTAAATTTACGTCACCGGCTCCTCCCAGTTCAGCCCTCTCTTTTCACATCAACAAGTCCATCCCACATGTGGGATTAACAAGCTCTGGGTTTTAACACCAAAAACTAAGCCAATATAGGGGGATCTTTATATTCCATTACTATTACACACCATAATAGCTTTCTATGGTCAGAGCTATTTTTCTTCTTCTTCTTTTTGCTCATTTTTTTAAAGTTGAACTCTGCTCCTGGGACACATGGGGCACTGTCCCAAGCTTATTGTGCTGGAGACCATGAGCCTGTTCACTGGTTTTCTATGCTGGGGCCTGAAGGGCATGTGACTTGTCCACTGTGCTGAGGTAGCCTGGCCTAGTTGTCCTGTTTTTTCCAGGGTTCCAGTGGTGCCAATTTGCCTTCTGAGTTAGGGCTGGAGTTTTCACACCTGGCCATATGTGCCACTAGCCTGCTAGGCCATGACTGAGAGTCCTCAGTGGCTGATCTGTACTATGCATATAAACCTTCCACTGGCTTGCACTGACACCATCTGTGCTACACTGCACTCCCTTTTTACCCAAGTGAGACAGACCTTTGCTGAAATGCTTCTAAATTATCTTAAGCTGGAAAATTGTTTTACTCCATCTTTTGTTGACTCTGTCACTCCAGAATCCATTTAAAGGTTTGATTTAATGTTGTTTCTGAGGGAAGCAGGGGGGAGCTTGGCAAGTTCCTGACTTCTCTCCCCCATCCTTGCTGGTGATTTTAAATAAAAGCTACTTATCATTTTAAGGAAATCTCCAGTTATTCCTCTGCTTTCTGGTGTTTTTAATAGAATTAAATGTATGTTTTAAAAGCCATTTTTGTGTCTATTGAGATAATTGTATGATTTTTGTTGGTTTTGTTATTGATATAGTCAATTATGCCAATAGTTTCATATAAAGAGTTTTTAAACGGTAAAGTGCTGTCTCATCATCATATTTATGAACAAGCATTTACAAAGCCCCTATTTTGTTTCAGGTATTATGAAAACAAAAACATAGTTCTTACTTTCAAACAGTTCAAATTATAATGGAGAAGAAAACATGCTAATGACTCTATGCAAGTTATAGACACTATAAATAGGGGGTTGATAATAATAATAGCTAACATTTGAACCAGACCTACTAGGTAACAGGCACTGAGCTAATCACTGTATGAGGTACAATCTAATTTGTTCTTCACAAAAACTAAGGTGTTAGATCCTTGTGTTTTCCCCATTTTACAGTTCAGGAAACTGAGACCAAGGGATGTTAATTGACTTGCCCACATTCATGCAGGCAGGAAGTTACCTGAGGCTGTATTTGAACTAAGCTTTCTCTGATTATAGACCAAGTGTTAACTGCCTCCATATATATTGACAATAACAATAAGCGCCTTTAATTTTGTAAGCATTTTTCCTACAAAGAAAATAAAAAGTATCAGTGTAAAAGAGAATTATAAACCTTATAAATATTATTATCTTCTTTATTTTGTCAATGAAGTAACTTGTACTCAGAGGTAAAATAATTTCCCTGATGTCACATATTTATTAAGCCCTTACTTATCACTGTACCAATCACTTTTCTAAGTGCTAGGGCTACAAAAAGAAGGAAAAAATAAAGAAGTCCATTCTCTCAAGAAGCTCACAATAAAACATGAAAGCATCTTTGAACATGGAAACAAATTCATGCAAATATCATATCATAGAATGGAAAGTGTAATGACTGACATTTTGTAGGAATTCTTAACCTGGGTCAATGAATTTGACTTTTGTTATATTTTGACAATGATTTCAATAGAATTGCCTTCCTTTGTAATTCTATTTTATTCACTTATAAACCTACTTCTTAAGAGACATCAGTATGCTTGGTCAAACAGACCAAGGGTTCCAGGGCACCAAAATGTTAAAAATCCCTGATAAAGGACTTTTAGGATTTTTAATGTTGTATCTACTTTATTTCTTCTTCACTACTACCAGGTGAGAGACTTATCATAGGTAGTATTACCTTTGACACTCTTTTTATAGATGAAGAAACGAGGGCAGAGAAATGAACTAATTTGTTCATGTTCATATAACTGGTATTAGAGACAATATTTGAACCCAAGTTTCTCCTGACTGAATGTCCAATACACTTTTCATTATATCACATTGTGCCTCATAGAATGACCAAGATGAAATGACTTCAAGAAGTCATCTCCTCCAATGCTTATCAATGTATGAATTCTCTCTCCAGCATTCCCAAAATGAGGTCATCTAGTTTCCTTTTGAATAGTGTCAATGACAATGAATTCATCATCTATAAAGAAATGTGCTCATCTATATGCATTAAACACATACACATATATGTATGTATGTATGTATATTATATATATGCATGCATGTATGTATATGCATGCATTATATTGTGCGTCCATGTATACATGTATATACATACTGTATATGTGAGTAATTTATGTTTAATATACAATACAGATCATAAACACATGCATAATCAGTCAATTAACATTTATTAAATGCCTACTATGTGACAAGCACTATGCTAAGCATTGGAGATATAAAGAAAAGCCAAAAATAGCCCCTGTGCTCAAGGAACTTACAGTTAAATGGGGGAGACAACATGCAAACAACTCTACACACTCATGATATGTATAAGATAAACTGGACTAATTGTCAGGGGGAAGGCACTAAGGACAGGAAATGTTTTTTGCAGAAGGAAGGAATTTAGATGACACTTTAAAGTAGCCAGATAAACTAAAACGAGGGAAGTATTTTTGGCACAGGAGACAGACAGTAGATATGCTCAGAATAGGGAAAAGCAAGTAGGTAAGTGTAACTTGACCAGAGTACATGGAGGGGAGTAAGGCTTTAAGAAGACAAGAAAGATGTCAAGGAACCAGGTTATTAAGAGATTTAAAGGCCAGTAGCATCTTTAACACTGATGGACAGTTACCCAATGGAGGTTATTGTTTTGTTTTTTAGAGGTGATAAGGTAGGATATATATATTTTAGGAAGATCACTTTGGTAGTTGAGTGGAGGATGGATTAAAGGAGGAAGACATTTAAGGCAGGGAAAAAAAAACAACCCAGCAGAGTATTGTAATAGTCCAGGAGTGATATGATGGGGCTTTCAGCAGGCTAGTGGCAGTGGCAGAGAAAAAAGGGAGCATATAGCACAGACGGCATTTAGATGGAACTGAGCCTGACAACTAATTAGATGCATTGAGTGAGAGTGAGGAGTTGAAGATGATACCTAGGCTATGAGCCTGCATGACTGGGAAATGGTGGTGCCCTCCACAGTAATAGGGAAGTTCAGAAATGGGGAGGACTTAGGGGGGAAAGATGAGTTCAGTTTTAGACAAGTTGAGCTCAAGGTGTAATTTGGAGATATGAGACTGGAAGGCAAGAGAGAGGTTAGGGCAAGACAACTGTTATGAGTAATCTGGATAGAAAAGGTGATTAAAATCATGCTCACGTGAACATATATTTAAAATTATATCAAATAATGGAGGTTCAACAACAAGAACAAAAAATTTTCAAGTCCTCTTAACCTACCAACAAGCATATTTACAGGGAATTTCATCCTAACTATTTTGATGGCTAGGAATGGCAGTATGGGCATTCTACTGTGTCTTAAAATGATATAAAAGACAGAAACATTAGACAAAAGACTTCCATCCCTAAATGCTATGGTTACTGTAGGACATATGCATTTTCTCTGGAAACCTTTATAATGTAACTGCTGGAGTTAGGCTTTTCAGAAACACCTACAGCCATCCCTCAGTTTACAGTGCTAAGTCTTTTAGAAAGAGAATCTGGTTGCAATATTCATGAAGTGCGGCAGGCAACTGTTTACCTTAGGGCCATGAAAGCAAATCCAGATGCTTTTGATCCACAGTGCCAGAGTAACTCTGTTGCCCAAGGAAACAAAGACTTCTTTTGAGGGAGATCACTCAGCAAGAACTAGAACAACAGATAATCCCAACAATATCAACCATTGCCCTATTCACAGGTGGTTTCAGTAAGGGAATGAGGAAGAGAGATGGAGAAATACTGGGTTTTAATATTACAAAATGATATATAACCCTTTCTAGTATTAAGACCTCCAGTTTTGTCCCTGCATTTGTATGTAAAGAATACTTCCTAACTTTTAAGTAAATTAATAGAGAGAGAAAGAAAAGAAGAAACAAGCTGAAATGATTAGTGTTGTGTCCCCTTACACTTCTCTGGAAATGAGAAAGTACATAGAGACTAATTTCATGCTTAATTGGTTGGTTGTTGTCCTTCATATTCAGAGGACCAAAATGATATCTTTATATCAGGTCAATGTGGAGTTTGTCCAATTGGCTTATCAGATTAGTGTGAGCTCAGAAGTCTCTACCACAGGTTGGGATGAAGATGTCTCTAAATTTGCACATCTCAGATTTTTTTGAGATGCAATTCTCCTTTACTCACAGACCACAGCACCTTCTTTGATATGGCCATGGCATGGTAGGTGGTGCTATGCCAGTGTTTCCTATGTATAACCACAATAAATTTCAGAGTTGTTCAGAGAGACTTTGAGAGTATATTTGTATTGCTTCTTCTGACCTCCATGTGAATATCTGGAAAGTGTGAGTTCTCTGTAAAGTAGCCCTTTAGGCAAATGATAATTTAAATGAAAGTGGTTCCGTTTTCTGTCATGGCACTCATACACTGTCCATGATTCACTGGCATAAAGCACAATGGGTCTGTAAATTTTCAGTTTGGTAGGCAGCTTAATACCTCTTCTCTCCAACACTTTCCTTCTAACTCTCCCAAACACTGAGCTAGATCTGGAAATGCAACAAACTCATGATCTATGTGTGTGTACATCCCTGGAAATTATACTACCAAAGTAAGTAAACTTATCCACAGCATTCAAATTTCATGTCTAGTATGATGGAAAATGACCTTCTCTTTGAGTCATTAAGAATAATACATTGTAATTGGATAAATGTTGGAATGGGCGGTCATTGTTGCCTGATTATACAATAATTCACAAAACTCACACCAGGCTTCATTATGATTAACCCTTCTGAGACTAAGCAGAACTACGTTTCTCTAATGATTTTTATAAATTGATGCCTGAACAAAATTATAGTATAAATACCAAGACTTCATCAGGTGCTAAAATTTTGAAGAAGTATATAAGTAGCATGTAGGCAAAACTATATGATTGCTTCTGTACATGTTATGCTGCGATTGTTGTTTACTTTGCTCTTTAACATTATTTGCTTAGACAGACAGACAGATAAAAAGGTTATCCTAAAACCAGAAAACTACAAAATTCCAGGGTTGGAAGGGACTTCAAAAGTCATGTAATCCGTTCTTTCTCTGATAATAAATCTTATCTACAAACATTCCAGACAAGGGGCCATCTGGCTTCCACTTGAAAACTGCTCATGAAAGAAAATCCACTCTTTGGGAGTCAATTTCATTATGAAGAGTCTTCATTGTTAGGAAATACTTTTCCTTATATAGATATTAAATCTACTTCCCTATAGATATAATTCCATTTGATAACTTTATCTTTTGACTCCATATACAGCACCTTTTGAAATATTTATTTTGAAATACTTATCAACAATGTTCTTTTGCTGTTTCAAAGTTTAAATCTCATTGGATGTGATGAGAAGCAATTATTTAACGTCTTATGAGATTAAATATGTGTGTATTATTATGTTGTTGATCCATTTTTCAGGTGTGGCCGCCTCTTCTTGACCTTATTTGGGGTTTTCTTGGCAAAGATACTGGAGAGGTTTGCCATTTCCTTCTCCAGCTCATTTTACAGATGAGCAAACAGAGGCAAACAAGTTAAAGTGACTTCACCAGGGTCATTAAGCTAGTGAATGGATTTGAACTCATAATGAGGAGTCCTCCTGATGCCAGGCCTGGCACTCTATCCACAGTACCACCTAGCTACTCCATTTATGTGTACACATACATATGTAATATATACTCATATATATGCAGTGTATTTTAATATATGATATACATATTTTATGATATGCATGTGATATACTTAGTCAATAAATTAATCGACATTTATTACATGCCTACTATATCCCAGGCACAGTGTTAAGTGCTGGGATACAAAACCTTGGAGGAAGACCTAACTTACATCAAATCATTTTCTGAAAGCAAAGTGCTACATTGTTTCTAAAGTATTTTACACAATTCACTTTGTGTTCATTCAGTATAGATTTATTGAATGAAAATGTTCTTTCTTTTCTAAAAACAAAATGAGCTCTAGTGGGAAAATCAGTTATGTGAGTGAACTCCTGGGAAGTCTGGTAGATTTTCAAAGCTTGCTTGCAAATCTTAAATTTGGAAAAAATCTTCTATATCTTAAAATGGACATGGTGTGTCCAGTTTTTACTTCACAGTAATGGAAAGAAAACATATTGGGTGTAGATCAGATAGATTTTTTAGAGGGAATTCAACTTCATGAATTCATTGATAGTCAGATTTAGCAGGGGACTTTCAGGAACCAAGATGGTGAAACATACAGTAAATCACTATAACTCTTCTATATTCATATCCAAACAACCATAAAATAGCACATCAGAACAAATCCTGGAACAGTGGAGCCAGCAGAAAGATGGGGTGGAATGGTTTTTTAGTCAAGGGGATTTTGATGATCATCAAGAAAAGTTCATCTCACTTGGGTAAAAAGGGAATTCATTGCAGCACAGGGAGCACCCCAGCAACAAGTCCCAGTGTGATGGAAGACACAAACACCAACACCAAGATCCCCATATGGTTTAGCATAGCCAGGGGAACCAGCAGACTCTAGCCCCTAAAAATCACTATGTGCTTCAAGGTAGCCACAGGCAAACAGACATCCTCTAGTGACCTTCACATGCTTCAGCACAATCCAAGGCAAACAGGCATCCTCTAGCAGTCAGGCTTCCACATGCTTCAGCACATCCCAGGGAAAAACAGCACCCTCCAGTGGCCAGACCTCCACTTGCTTCACTATACTTCTGGAGAAATATGTCACCTGGCCTCAGCACATGCCAGGCATTACCACACAGATCCCAGTTCAGCACCAAGTAAGCTTCCAAACCCCTAAGGCCTCCAGAAGCACCAGCCACACCCCTACTAAGCCCCCTCAACACAGTACCAGACATGAGGGTCCCCCGTGGGTCTCAGGGAAACATCAAAACACCACCAGAGAAACAGTCAGGGCCTGTAGCCAGTGTCACAGGAAGCCTGGGACAGTGCCCCTTCCACCCCAGGAGAAAAGATCAAATTTAAGAGAAAGAAAAAAAAATGACGAGAATACAGCAACCACAAAATCTGACCATAGAAAGTTAATATGATGACAAGGGAAGCAAGAAACAAACTCAGAACAGGACCACAATGTCAAAACACCTATGGGCAAAGCCCCAAACAAAAATGGTAAGTGGTTTCAAGCCCAGAACAAATTCCTGAAAGAACTCAAAAAGCAGTTTAAAAATCACATAAGAGAGGCAGAAGAACAATGGGAAAAGGAATGAGAGTGATGCAAGAGAATTATGAAAAAAAGAGTCAACAGCTTGGAAAACTGCTTAAAAAGTCGAACTGATTGGAGGGAAGATTCAAGATGGCAGAGTAGGAGCAGGACCTCCACACGGTTCCCGGTTCCACCTTCCCCAATCCATGTAAAAAAGGGACACTGAACAAACGTTGGAGCTGCAGAACCCACAAAATGACACAGAGAAGCTAACATCCTTCTGAGGACAGCCCAGCAGGCTGGCAGGAATTGGCCAGCACAGCTCTCTGGGAGGTTTTAGCCCCAGTAAGGGCCTGACTAGCCCCCAGCCAGAGGGACTCCAGATCACCAGCAGTTGTGGCCGTTTCCAGATTTATCAACACATAGATGGGAAGGACAAAGGGAGAGGTCAGTGCAGTGTGGACTTTGGAACCAGTAGTTGGGGGAGCATCAGCTTTTTCCCCCAGGGTGAGAAGCCTCTGAGATGCCTTGCCTTAGCCAGTGCCACATGGCACCTTCAGCTCCTGGCCTGCAGAGTGTAGGGGGACCAAGCGACCAGTCTGAGGATTAATCGCTCTTGCTTTAACCTGCTTGGATCTGGAGTGCAGTCTAGGGTGGAGGTCCTGGGGTGTGTGACCAGCTTGCCAGAGCATGTGAAGACCTCAGAGATGGCACCCAACTAATACCTCCGGCAGCTGAGAAAACCCCAGCAATTGGGACAAAAGCTCCCATATCTGGTGGCAAAGTCTTACTGTGTCAAAAAGCACAAGGGTCAAGTGAATGAGGGGTGACATGACCAGGCAAAGTAAACAAAGCAGACAGAAGATTCCGACATTAGACTCCTATTTTGTGGACAAAAAGGAGCAAAGCATGGAAGAGGAGGAAGACAGTAAAGTCAGAACTCCTGCACCAAAAGCTTCAAAGGAAAATACGAGCTGGTTACAGGCCATAGAAGACGTTAAGAAACAGATAAGAGAAGTGAAGGAAAATTGGGAAGAGAAATGAGAACAATGCAAGAAAATTACAAAATGAGAGTCAACAGCCTGACTGAGAAAAATCACACCTTAAAAACAGACTAACTCAATTGGCAAAAGAGGATCAAAAAGACAATAAGGAGAAGAATGCTTTAAAGAGCCAAATTTTCCAGATGGAAAAAGAAGCTCAAAAGCTCAATGAGGAGAATCATTCCCTCAGATTTATAATGGAGCAAAGGGAAGCTAGTGACTTTATGAGAAATCAAGATGATGTTAAAGAGATCCAAACAAATGAAAGAATAGAAGGCAAGGTGAAATACCTCATGGGAAAAACCACTGACCTGAAAAATAGATCCAGGAGAGATAATTTAAAAATTATTGGACTACCTGAAAGCCATGATCAAAGAAACAACCTAGAAAGCATCCTCCAAGAAATTCTCAAGGAAAATTGCCCTGATGTTTTAGAACCAGAGGGCAAAACAGAAGTTGAAAGAATCCACAATCACCTCTTGAAAAAGATCCCAAAAAGAAAACTCCTAGGAATATTATAGCCAAGTTCCAGAATTCCCAGATCAAGGAGAGAATATTATGAGCAGCCAGGAAGAAACAATTTGAATATTATGGAAACAAAATCAAGATAAGACAGGATGTGGCAGCTTCTACACTGAGGGATTGAAGGACCTGGAATAGAATATTCTGGAGGGCAGAGGAGCTGGGATTAAAAACAAGAATCACCTACCCAGCAAAACTGAGTATCAAGTTTCAGGGGAAAATATGGTCATTCAGTGGAATAGAGAACTTTCAAGCATTCTTAATGAAAAAACCAGAATTGAATAGAAAATTTGACAATCAGATACAAGAAGCAAGAGAAGCTGGAGAAGGTAAACAGGGAAAAGAAATCATAAGCCACTTATCAAAGTTGAACTATTAACATTCCTCCATGGAAAAACAGTAATTGTATGTGATAAAACTTTTCTCAGTATAAAAATAGTTGAAGGGAATATATATATATATATATATATATATATATATATATATATATATATGTATGTATGTATGTATGTATATATCAGAGGGTATATGGGCATATGAATACATATTTGAATGTATGTGTATATGTTTACAGGTATATGTAGACAGAAGCCACAGGAGGGGAAATTAAGATGTGAGAGAGGAATACAATGAGAGGAGATAGAGAGAGACAGAATGGGGCAAACTATCTCATATAGAAGAGGCAAGGGAAAATGGTTATAATGGAGGGGAAGAATAGGAAGGCAAAAGGGAATGGGTCCACCTTATTCTCATTGAATTTGGCTCAGGGAGGGAATGACATACACACTAAATAGGTTATCTCACCCTACAGGAGAATAGGGGGGAAAGTGGATGAGAGGGAGGATGGTGGAAGGGAGGGCAGGAAGGAAGTTGGAAGCACTCACTTTTGAAAAGGGATGGGATTAAAGTAGGCAATAGA
The DNA here is from genome assembly GCF_028583685.1 of Petaurus breviceps papuanus. NCBI lineage: Eukaryota > Metazoa > Chordata > Mammalia > Diprotodontia > Petauridae > Petaurus > Petaurus breviceps. The sequence continues at coordinate 50,968,309 of NW_027185798.1, read as the reverse complement.
ACAAGTGGGTGGTGGCATAGGAAGGAGGGAAATATAGTCAGTCTTTTACAATATATCTTCTATGTTAATGTTTTGCATTAGCTATACATGTGCAACCTATACTGAACTCCTTATCTTCCCAGTAAGGGTGGGTGACAAGAGAGGAAGGGAATAAATCTGCAATTCAAAGTTTAAAAATCAAATGTTT
>NW_027185798.1:50939182-50968022 GCF_028583685.1 Petaurus breviceps papuanus | reverse complement strand
TATATATATATATATATATATATGTGTGTGTGTGTGTGTGTGTGTGTGTGTGTGTGTATACACACACACACTATTATTAATACTATTTTACATGTAATTGGGAAAGAATATATACAGGCACTGGAGCCTAGAGATCCACCATGCCCTACTGGAAAAGTGGGAGGGGATGTGGGAGAAGATATGGGAGAGAGCAGATTGGAGGAGAGGATATACTGTGTGATTACTGTTTTGGGGTGGTGGGTAGGGGAAAAATGGGAAGAAAATTTGCAACTCAAAATCAGGCAGAAATTAATGATGTAAATAAGTAGTTAATAAAGTATTTTAAAATGAAAAAAATTAAATTTAATTAAAAAATATAACTGATTAAATGGAAAAGGAGATATAAAAATCCACTAAAGAAAAAAAAATTATCCAGATGAAAAAGAAAGTGCAAAAGCTAATTGAGTAAAAAAAAAATAGCTTAAAAGTTAGAATTGGGCAAATGAAAGCTAATGACTCAATGAGACATCAAGAAACGGTAAAACAAATTCAAAAGAATGGGGAAAAATGGAAGAAAATATAAAATACCACATGGGAAAAGCAAGTGACCTGGAAAATAGATCCAGGATTGACAATGTCGGAATCATTGGACTATTGGATTGCCAAAATCAAATGAGAACCTGGACAGAATTTTTTTTTTTGGAAGGGGGAAGGGAGGGCAATTGGGGTTAAGTGACTTGCCCAAGGTCACATGGCTAGGAAGTGTCTGAAGCCGTATTTAAACTCCAGACCTCCTAACTCCAGGGCTGGTGCTCTATTCACTGTGCCACCTAGCCGCCCCCTGGACAGCATCTTTCAAAAAATTATTTAGGAAAACTGTCCTGATGTCCTGGAACCATTTGGCAAAATAGGCATTGAAAGAATCCACCAATCACATCAGGAAAGAGATCCAAAGATAAAAACTCCAAGGAGCATCATACCAAATTTTAGAAGTATCAGATCAAGGAAAAAGAACTACATGGTGGCCACAAAGAAACAAATCAAATATTAGAGAGTGACAATCAAGATTATACGGGACTTAGCAACTGTAACATTAAATGATTGGGGGTTAAGTAATGTGATATTCCAGAAGGAAAAGGAGCTAGGACTACAACCAAGCATCATTTACCCAGTAAAATTAAGCATAATACATCAAGGCAATAGAAGTTCATTCAGTGAAATAGAAGGATTTCAAGCTTCCATAAGGAGAAGTAAGACCAGAACTAACCCAAAAATTTGACCTCCAGTATCAGGATCCAAGAGAAGCATAAACAGTCAAAAAGGGAAAAGAAAGCATAAGGGATTGAACAGAACTAAATTATTTACATGCCTAAATGGGAAGATGATACTTGTAATTCTTAAATTTGTATCACTAGTAGTACACTAATAGAAGAAATATACATAGACAGAGAGTATGGGTATAAGGTAAATTAGAAGGCATGACATTAAAAAAAATTAAGAGATGAGAAAAAGGAGTACAATGGGTGCAGAAGGAAGATGGGGGTAGAACAGGGTGAATACAAGAGACACAAAAGCCCTGCTACAGTGGAGGGGAAGATGGGAAGGTGGGTGATGAGTATCACGTGAATCTTACTCTCATCAGTATTGGCTCAAAAAGGGAATCATATACACAATTACACAATATATACTATTCCCTAACTGATAAATGATCAAAGGATATAAACAGGTAGTTTTCAGATGAAAAAATCAAAGCTATCTATAGGCATATGAAGAAGTGCTCTGAATCACTTTTGGTTAAAGAAATGCAAATTAAAACAACTCTGGGGTATCACCTCACACCCCTTCAAATTGACTAATGATGCAAAAAAGGTAAATGCTGGAGAGGATGTGAAAAAAATTGGGACACTAATGCATTGTTCATGGAGTTGTGAACTGATTCAACTATCCTGTAGAGCAATTTGGAACCATGCCCAAAGGGCAATCAAACTGTGCAGACCCTGTGATTCAGAAATATCACTACTAGGTCTGTATCCCAAAGAGATCATTAAAAAAGGGAAAAGGACCTACATGCACAAAAATATTTATAGTAGCCCTTTTCATCATGGCAAAGAATCAGACATTGAGCAGATACCCATAAATTGGGGAATAGCTGAACAATCTGTGGTATATGGATGTAATGGAATACTACTGTGCAATAAGTAATGATGAACAGGCAGATTTCAGAAAACCCTCAAACTGATGCAAAGTGAAATGAGCAGTAACCAGTAAAACATTGTACACAGTATTAGCAACACTGTGTGATGATCAACAACAAATGTCTCAGCTCTTCTCAACAACACAATGATCCAAGAGAAGTATAAAGGACTCACAAAGAAAAGTGCAATTCATATGCAGATAAAGAACTGATTTACTCTAAATGCATATTGAAGCATATTTTTTTCACTTCATTCTTTCTTGTGGTTTTTTTTCCACTTTCTTATCTGGTTCTTCTTTCAAAACTGTGACTAATATGGAAATATTTGTTTACATGATAGCACCATATATAAACTATATCCAACTGGCCATTATCAGAAGAAGGGAGAGAGAAAAAAAATTGAATTAAAATCTTGTAAAAATTAATGCTAAAAATGTTCTTGAAATGTAACTGGGTAAAAAATAAAATACAATTAAACTTAGAGGGGAAAAAGAGTTAGTAGGCACTGCAGGAATATTCAATCTACTTTCAAGATCAAGAGATAGCCCTAGAGCAATCTGTCCAAAGTCACAGAGCTAATAGATGACACAGCTGAAACTTTTACACAGGTTTTCTCATGTAAAGTCCCTTATTTTGTCCACTATACTATATTACCTCATATTAATTTTCTCTAACTTTCTAATGATCACGTATCACTCTATACTGCAACAAATATGCTTTCACTAGTACAGAGAGTAGAATGGAGACCATAATTCTGGGTAACTTCACTTATTATGAGACATATATTTACCTACATCTTTCATCTATTTAATATGAAGAAAACGTAGGTTGAGCATTTGAACCTCTGCAACTGTCATCCCAAATACAGAAACATTTGACATACATTGAAGAAGAAGTAACTTAAGAGACATGTCAGAAAAGACAAAATGTGGTTTTACAATCTAACTAAAGGTGACTAAAGCCATTTGAATGATTTATTGAGAAAGGTGACAGTGGGAAGTGGTATTTGAAAGAAAGGAAAATGACTTTAGGTAAAAAAAGAAATCTTGTCAAAAGAATCAATGCTGAATTATTATTATTCAAAACTAGAAGTGAAGAGAGAAAATTTCTTTACTTAAAATAGGAACATTTACAACCTGAAAAATTTGCAATTAAATCATGAAGAAAGTACTTTGCCATGTGAGTTATACCTTCTACTTTGAGACCTTAGTAATAGACCTTGTTCTTGTTGACCTATTTTTGAAAAAATAAGAATCTTCTACATTATAGTATACTTCTCCCTTATTAAGTATACTTTTTATTGGCTCTGCTAAAATTATTTTCTGAGCATTAAATAATGATATTGTGAACTTAAATTGTACCATGATTAAACAGGCAAATACGAATATGATATGTGAAGGAAATATCACTTTCTTAATAAAACATTGAAGATTTAAATATAAAATATTTAAATATAAAACAAAATGGAAATATAAAAATTAATAATTTTTGTTTGCTTTTTTTTAGTCATGCATGACTCTTCATTACCTCTTTGTGGTTTTATTGGGGAAAATTTAATTTGCAATTTCCTTCTGTAGCTCATTTTACAGATGAGGAAACTGAGACAAATCAAATTCAATGATTTGCCCAGGGTCACATAGCAAGTAAGTGTCAAAGGTTGGATTTGAACTCAGGAAGCAAATTCTTCCTGACTCCAAGCCCTGCATTCTATCCACTGAGCCACCTAGCTGCCCACAATTCATAATATTTAAGTATTTAAAAATAATTGTAATAGATAATGCCATATCAAATATCCATAACCTCTAAACAATGTGGAAATGAAAACTTTCAAAAGACATAGAAGAAGAAATTAAAATCTCATGGAAACAAGATGAAGTATATGTCTTTATGATCATCCTATCTGCTACTGCTTCCATGAAATTGCTATAATTGAATTTAGCTGCTCCCCATTGCAAGAATGCTCTCTTCAGGGGTGGCCAGGTGGCTCAGCAAGTAAAGCACCGGCTCCAGTGTCGGGATGACCTGGGGATCGAATCCAGGCTCAGATATTTATCACCACACCAAGAAATAACTGACCGTGTAGCCTTGAGCAAGTTACTTAACCCCAATTGCTTAAAAAAAAAAGAATGCTCTCTTTTTTCCTCTGTACCTTCTGGATTCCCTGACATCCTTAAAGTTCTAGCCGAGTCTGACCTTTCAACAAAAGACTTTCCCACTTCCTCTTAATTCTAGTGCCTTTCCCTGTTAATTATTTCTTATTTTTCTACTTATAGTTTATTTGTACATATTTGCTTTGTCACCCATTGGATTATGAACTCCTTGAGGGTAGACATACTTAACAAAATGAAAAACTTGCAATTATTTGAGCCCAAGTTCCTGGCACACAGTATGCACTTAATAAATGCTTATTGACTGACTGATTGACTGAACTTACAGAATTTAAGCTTATTTTCCATTAGTTTTACTAAATTACAAAAAGCAAACATTTTAATCACTTGTATGAGATAATGAAGAAAACATAAACAAGGTGTTTGCTGATGCTTGTGTAATACTTTCAGCAAAGATCAGCAGTAAATTCAGGAAATGAATTAAAGCAATTTATTAATGAGTTAGAGGAGAGATTCTGATTCAATCAGGAGCTTACTTAAAGTAATAGAATCCATGGGAAAGCAAAGGAAATAATTCTTTATAGAATGGAATACTTCCAATGGGGAAAAATGGAGACTGAAGCCTTGAAACATAAATTCAGAAGTCAAATTACACCAAGGGACTGTTTCTGTAGAAACCTCAGACTCCTTCCAGGCAAGGCAGATCAAGCATAAAAGTGAGAAGGAAAATGCTATGAGTGTATATGTCAAGAGACACACTGAAATCAAAGGTTAATTGGAAGACTATGTTTATGACAATGAACATATCACCAGTCTAAATATATAATTTTGTAACTAAAATGTACAACTACTGATTTAGAAAATAAGCTAACAAAAAAACAAATAAAACGACCAAAACAAAACATTACATGATATAAAAAGGAGAGAGAGAGGAGAGAGAGACAGAGAAAAGACAGAGAGAGAGGAGAGAAAGAGAGAGAGAGAGGAGACAGAGAAAGACAGAGAGAGAGAGAAAGAGGAGAAAGAGAGACAGAGGGAGGGAGGAGAGAGAGAGAGAGAGAGAGATTATACTAAGGTAACTACAAAAAGATTTAGCTTCATCACCAAACACAAGAAAGAAGATTAAGAGGTATTCTCAGAGCACATGATAAACAGGTTAGAAACTTACAGAAATATTTTTAGAACAAATAGGAATGACTTTACCAAGCAATTAAGGATGATATAAGGTAAATGCCACTGAATTTAAAGAAGAGAGTTGAAAGCATAACCAAAAAAAGTACAAATGAATGGAGAACATGAACTCATCCAACAATAAACAAATAAGGAAGCATTGAACTAAATCTGTGAATTTATTTATAGGAAAGAATTCAGAATCAACTCATTACCACTAGATATTATAGAAACATCATCCTTAAAGAAAGCAGACTTTACTGATAAAAACAGTTCATCCAAGGAAATAGTAGAAACTGTATGGCACATCAGTATAGTTTACAAAATTTTACCATCTATAGAATACCAACAAGATACATATTTGTAGCAAGAAATACCAATCTGAAGACCATTACATTCATAAACTAACAGAATAAAAATCCCACATTATAAATGCAAACCTCAAAATATCCTTAACAGCTCAACAAATAAATTGTATTGGAACTGAATCATGATCACAAGTAAACCTGTTGCCAATACTTCTATGTCATGGGAACAAAAATATAGCAGAAGAGAATCTTCCTCTCAATCATTACTAATTCTTAACCCCACCCCACCCCCACTAAAAATGAATTGATTCAGATAATATATATTGTAGCTGAATCCACAGGATAAAAAGAGAGAGAAAACTATACAAAGGTAAAATCCCTAAGAATTAATCCTGGAGAATGCTAATCCTCGATGTATTCATTCACTACTTCCCCCCACAAACCACAATGTTCCTCCCTGTCAGGGATGCACAAATTGACCTTTTAGATTTCTTAATGTTAGAGATTGTGCCTGGGAACCTACACATATTCCCTTCTGATTCAAAAATTTTGCCAGTACCTGTCACTCCCGGCTAACTCCACAAATTACAAGAATCGATTTTTTCCAGCAACATGAGTAATAGTGGGACTGGGGAGTCCTTTTGTCTTCTACCTGGGATGCCCTTAGGTTAGGGAACCCAAAGGTTGGAGTGATTCTCTGCAGAACATGCTTCTTACTCTCCTCTAACCCTTAAAAATGTGATAATAATTCATCGAAGCCAGAGTAGGAGAAGAGGGGTGACAAGCAGCAGGGAAATAGCACTAGGCTATTTTTGTTTTGGGCCTCAAGGAAAGGAGATTAAATCCTTAAATGCCACCAATTTTGTTTCTCCACAGGTTACTAAGGGCAGGAACACAGTCTAGTGAAGCCTAAATACCTCAATGTGGGAAAAGGATGAGGCATATTTGCAGTCTATCGGTAAAGTTGCAGGTACACTCAATAACATAGGGAAAGGAGATGGAAAGTATGCAATGGGGAGAATATGGATATAGGGGGCACTAAAACACCAAAGATTTGAAAGGTAAAAAGGTAAACAGAAACATAGAGTACATGCAGATAAATTAACAGAAGATCCTAAAACTGGAAAGAAGGATAAGTAATAAACCCTCAAAGAGGTAACAAAGTGCTCTCGACAAATATTACAAGGCAAATATAATGCCTGATGAATCACAGAATCTCATGAAATCAAAAGAGCATGTAAGACAAGAAGCTTTGACAGAATGATTTAAAAGAGAAATGACATTCACAAGTGATGAAAGTAGTAATGGACATATGTCAAAATAAATATAACTTTGAATGCTGAAGTTTAAAGAAACTCAATTAAAAGAAACACAATTAGAATATTAGAGGTAAAGATAATTTATGATGTAGAGCTTTCCCAATGAAGTAAAGAGAAGTTAAAAGATTTGTAAAACATAAGTACTGAAGAGGATGAAAATCTGCCAGAGAAAGGAGAGAGGATTAATTTAAGAAGTAGCATCCCTTTCAGAGTTGAACAGCGCAAACTTTGAAATCACAGAGCCCTGGGTTCAATCCCAACATTGATTCTCACTGCCTTTGAGACCTTAGACAAGTCATTTAACTTCTATGGATATAAGTTAACACATCACAAAGCCAGGGCATCATACTAAATGTCCTGAGCTCCCTTCTAGTTCTATGACCCTTTCAGCCTTCTTCCTAAAACAGGAATGGGGAATCTGCTGCCTCCAGGTCACATGTGGCCTTCTAGGTCCTTGGGTGCAATTTTTGGTTGAATCCAGGTTTTACAGAATAAATCCTTTCATTAAGGGGATTTGTTCTGTGAAGTTTTGAGATAGTCAAAGAACAGAACATAGGGAGATGCATGTGGCCTCGAGGCTTCAGGTTCCCCACCCCTGTCCTAAAATAAAGACAAAACAAAAACAATGAAATGTGAGTTGCAGAAGGAATAACAAAACCAAATCTCACAACTTGATCCCTATAAGAAATATATACAAAGAGCAAGGAAATTCATACATTCTATTTAAGTTATAGTAATAAAAAATAATAGAAAAAAAAAGAAATCCATACATTCAAAATAAGAAGTAGGAACAAAATTTACTCTTAATTAGGTGAATCTATAAAAGAAGGAATTGAAAGCATATGATCTGGAAAATATTGAATGTTAAAATCCATAATATCCAGAGGAACAGACAAGTAACTTACATTATATATTTTTTAAAATTTGGAATGCTTCATAAATTTGCCTGTTTCTTTATCCAGGAACCATGTAAATTTTCTCTTCATTGTTGCAAGTTTAGTAATTGTCCTACATAAAACTCTATTATGCCATAGAACTATAGACCACGTTGTGCAAACTACGCGTCCCTTCAAGGCTCTGCCTTGGGTCTTTTTACCTGCTGTTCCTCATGCCTAGAATGCTCTCTGGCTTCGATTCTTCCTTTAAGAACAAGATTAAAGCCCAGTTTTTGGAAAATAACTTTCCCAGTCCTTTTCACTGCTAGAATCATCCCTCTTGGACTGTATCCCACTTACTCTGTATATATTTTGAATATCTACAGTTATTTGTTCTCCACTTTGGAATGTGAGCTCCTTGATGTATATACATTTTTGGTATCCCCACACTTAGCACAATAACTCACATATAATGAGTGCCTTAAAAACGCTTACAGATTAATCAAATCACTAGGCAGTTTTGAACCACTGGTTATAATGTTAATGGGATATAAGATTTCCCTGCCCATTAATAGACATCATGTGGAGCCCATTAAGGGGAGCTTGCTTAGGGGAGACTTGCTTGTAGGAAGATTTTCACACCTTTTGTTAATTTCTTATTAGGAGCTGTGTCATGACAGTTGTGTTTCTGTCTTTAAATTAAGTATATGATGGTGATCTTAAATGCTTAGATAAATCAGTGATCTTGGTATAGTGAATATGTCCTATACATCCTGTCCTTATTTTCTGGGTCTGTCCCTAGTTCTTGTGTGTGTGTGTGTGTGTGTGTGTGTGTGTGTGTGTGTATGTATGTATGTATGTGTGTATGTTTTTCCTATATTTTTTTTTAATATGTCAAGGAAATTAAGGCACTGTGGTATAGAGAAAAGAGCACAGTCAGAAAGGTCTGGGTTCAAATCTTGTTGCTTCAACAAACTAGGTATGAACATGGATAAGTCACTTAACATCTCTGAGCATCAGGAAGCTCCCTAAGATTTATCTACTAAGTTATAAATTGCTCTCCATATGTATCAGGAGAGGGGATTCCCTCACAGACAAATTCACAGGTGGTCCTTGACATATTGATTAATGTAGCACTCAGGCTTGTCCATCTGTTCTCCCTTCACTCTAAATACATGATTATCCCATCTACTTTTACAGTCATTCATGCCCTTGATAATGTCTTTTTTCACAACTCCTTGCCTTAAAATAATCGCCAACAATATGAAACAATATACGTGCATGTAGGTGGTATATGTAGCATATGTATGTGTAACTACACACACACCCTCACACACACACATACACACATAAGTTCATTTGTTTTTAGCTGTGCACAACTTTTCATGACCCCATTTTGGGTTTTCTTGACTAAGATACTGGAATAGTTTGATGAACTAAGGCAAACAGGGTTTAGTGGCTGGCCCAGCCAGTAAGCATTTGAGGCCAGATTTGAACTCAAGAAGATGAATCTTCCTGGTTCCAGGCACAGCACTTTATCTACCATGCCACTTAGCTGCTATACAGATACACAGATACACACACACATGCATAATACATTGATGGGTTTAAAAAAAACTATCCAACTTTCCAACTGCTTATCACATTCTGGGTAAATTATTATTTTTATACCTTGTTCCATTATGGGTATTTAGACTCATTATGTCATTATATAATCACTAATCTAGCTATATTCATGTGCTTATTAAATGCCCTTTATATATGTTAGGGTCAATGTTGTATAGAGGACTTACAATTAGCCTCATAGCTAGGACAACTTTCTCTGACAAGTATTAGATGTATGACCCTAGGCAAGTAACAACCCTTCATTGCTTTAAGTAACTCTCTATGTCAAAATGGGCAGCTAGATGGTGCAGTGGGTAGAGTGCCAGGCCTGGAGTCAGGAAGACTCCTATTTATGTGTTCAAATCTGGCAGAAACTTACTACCTGTGTGACCCTGGGCAAGTCACTCAACCTTATATGCTCCAGTTTGCTGATCTGTAAAATGAACTAGAGAAGGAAATGGCAACTCCTTCCATTATCTTTGCCAAGAAAATCCCAAATGGGCTCACAAATAGTCAACAAGACCAAAATGACTAAACAAAGAACTGGGCAGAAAAGGTGCTGGCCTGCATTAGTAGAGGGGAATTCCTAATCTGGGTGTGTCTCTCTCCTAGTGAAATCACAAGTCTAATCCCTCTCCCTACCTCCTCTATATATACTGTGACCTTAATTAAACTATTTAACTTCCTGTGACCCAAGCCCCAGGACTGCCCAGAAACCAAAAGGTGGCTGATTTGCACTGAGAGAGGGAATTTCACAAGTTGGATGTTCCATGTCATTTAAATGAAATTCAGATTCCAAACAATAACATACACCAGACATGATACTCAATTTTGAGGATAAAATAGTGAAATGATATTTCGTCCCTTCCTGGGAGAAATATATAATTCAATAGGAAAGGTATATTTATTTTATTTTGAAAGAAGCTAGTAGAGTAACACATTTTCCCTGAGCTATCCTTTAGGGCAGCCAGGCATGGTTTGATTGACCCCTTAACCCCTTAAAATGAAAAAAAAAAGTAAGAATATGGGTTAGAATAGCTGCTTATGGTAGTTTTCTTCAACAACAATTCAGCTTTTATTAATATCTTTAGAAGCTATGTCCTACAACTCTTACTTAGGATGGTAGCATTAAAATCATTGACTCCTGAAGAGATGGCTAGGATTTCTCAACATAGCAAAGTAGTAGTAGAGAAAGGGGAAGGCAGGTGTGAAGAGACTGATACCACATTTAATTGATTTTAAGAAGTGAACTAAGAAAAAGGAGGAAGGATATAAGAGAAAAATGTCTGTTCCTCATAACCATCTTTCCTTCCCTAATCTCTACCTGTATATGCCCTTAGGACCTTACTAGGTTCATAAAAGCATACAATAATAGAACAAAAATTGGAAGGGACCTTAGAGGTCATCATCTATGCCATCCTATCCCCAAAGCAGGAATACATTTAAAAGGAGGTTTTCCAGGAACCATTTAGGTGATGTCCAGAGGTTCATCACATGATTCCATTGAAGGAAGTTCATGTAGTGTATTTACAAGATAGCTTGGTTTAAATACATTTGATTTTCATACTAATTTTCTATGGTCCTTTAGCCATTATAATAGAATGAAATCAACCAAGGCTAAGGTTGTATTTTATTAAAGAAACTGTGATTTAAAAATCTCCAAAGCACAATATAAACATCAGAATAACATTATTTTGAGTAATAATATATTATAATTATACAATATACTCATCACAAATTATTTTTCATTAGTTATGGTTGCCCAGTTTATCAATCCTTTTCCTGTTTTGTTTCTGGGAAAAATATGAATCCCTTAGTATTTTTTTTTATTATTTCAAGGCCACTACATTAAAGGAGACAATCATTAAAATTATTTTGCTTTACTTCAGAGCATAATAAATATGTAAGTCTATATTTACCCTGGAAAAAGGCCTATTTCTAAATTCAATGTGAAAAGGTAAAATATTTTATTACATCAAGATATATACATATATATATAGAGATTTTTCATGTATATTTGAACACAAAAAGTAGTATATATTCTCCTAAGTATGTATATGTATATCTATACATACTTATGAGTATATATACTACACACACATACAAATATTTTCTTTCCTTCCTTCCATCCTTCCTTAACTTTTTCCTTTCTTCTTTCTTTCCTTCCTTTTTCTCTTCCCTCTTTCTTACTTTCTTTTGTGCTTCTTCCACAACATAGGAGATTTAGGCCAGAAAGGCAGAGTGACTTATCAGTTAAGTGGTGGTATTTCCCTTCATCTTAATAAAGATAAACGACTACCTAGGGGAATATTCCATATGCTGTCAGATGTAGTCACTTTATTGTTTTTGGCTTCACTTTTGTTATTGTTGTTATTAATGTCATTATTGTTACAAGGAAGGGTTAAATAAAGATGAATATTAGGAGATGACTTGTATCAGAAGCAAAAGACATCATATATGTATAAATCTTATCAAAATAAATTTATTTTTGCTTCACTTTTTGGATTGATGCCTTTTGTTTTTTCATCACATTTACTTCTGAATATATTCCCCTCCTGCTTCTCTACCCAGCAAACTTTCCTTTGAAATAAAGAAAAAAGAAAAACTCAGCAATACAATGTCTGACAGCATATATAATATTCTATACCCATGGTCCCCTAGGTCTGCAAAGAAGAGAGAGAGTTACATTTTTCTCAACCCTTTTTCTGTGGCCAAGCATCATTGCTATAATTGGACAGCATTCCCTTTCATTCTTTTAAATAAATCCTTAAATATAAATCATATGTTAAATTTGAAGTCAGAAAATATATGATATTATTAGGGATGTAATGGATACTTTTTGCCCTAAAACCTTCTTTCCGTTATGAGAGTAAAGGATGAGAGAGGAATGGATCCTCAGGGGAAAGGGATAGAAGCCCATTCAGATCAAGTCCTTATGTAAAGAAGATTTTTTAACTAGAGAGTGCAGAGGTAGATTTACTCAGTTCCTAGCTTCCTCTTAGTGAGTTCATGGGGTTGGGATAAGGAGGGGAAGGGAGAGTTGTTTTATGGGTACTCCTCAATTCATCCATGAGGGTCTGTCCCACACTTCGTCCTCATAGGAAATGAAATTCTAACAATTTCTCTTTCCTTGACCTATTCCTAGTTGCATTTCTAAACATAATACTTAGCAGGTTAATGCCAATGTGTTCAATTTCTTCATCTGCAAAATAAAGATAATAGTGCTGACCACCTATGATGCTTTGAAAATATTACAAGGACTTTTCAAGTAGGGGGGTACAATCCATTTAATGATTAATACTATAGCGCTGGTAGGGGGCCCAGTCCTGAAAGCTGGGTCCTGTCTCAGGATTGGCTGTCCTCATTGTCCCTCAGTACAGCAATCTTCCCAGATGACTTCTTTTCCCATTTTAACATCAGGCGGTTGAAACAGGCTTATGCCAGTTCTTCTGTTCTGATGGCTGAGCCGAAAGGACAGGAAATCATTACAGTGAAAACATTTCTAGCAAAGGTCACTTTAATAGAAAATTACATCAATCACCTTGAAGAAGAAAAAAAAAGCACATTTCAATTGATGTCATTTGTCCATGGGATGGCATCAGCTTTACTTTCTAACCTGAGTTTCTAAAAAGTTAGTCTAACTCTCCATGAAAGCACATTAAAAATTAACTCTGCCATCAGCAGTGATTTGAATCTTTGGAGAGGCAGGAAGGAGATACTTATTAGCTAATTCCTGTCAAAAGCTAAATGGTTACCCATTAAGTGGGGTGATAGTGCATTTTTGTTTCTTTGTGTTCATATCATCCTGGACATCTCTCTGAATAAGGGAGGTAAGTGCTTATTTTTAAACATATTTTCCTTCCACTAGTTTTTGTGAGTTAGTTTGAGATTTGTTGATGAAAAGGACAGCATTTCTTGCTTTAATACAAATCTTATGAGATAAAGTGACCAAACAGAGCCAGCACCATAGAGTGGAAGGGCCTAATCCATAGCTGTACGAGAACAACCTCTACTTTATACGGCAAAAATGGTCATTCAGCCTTTTACTTGACTGTCTCCATGGAAGAGAACCCTTCAGCTTATGACACAGTCTATGAAGATCAGCTCAAGCATCATTACATCAGGACTTTGCTGATGTTCCAAGCTGTTCATGCTGTCCCCTAATTATCTTGTGTTCATTCTGTATGCATTCGGTCTATATGTTGTATACATCTATATGTACCTGTTGCTTCCTCTAATGTCTGCTCCTTAAGATCTGAGACGATTTCCTTTTTGCTTTTGTATCTTCAGTGTCAGCTCAGTGCCTGACACTCAGCCACTTAATAAGTATTTGTTTATTACTTGATTCCATTTTTAGATAGCTCTATGTTATTTGTTTTTTTTTTTTAAGCAATTGGGGTTAAGTAACTTGCTCAAGGTTACATGGCCAGTTATTTCTGGGGGTGGTGCTGAGTATCTGAGCCCGGGATTCGATCTCCAGGTCATTCCAACACTGGAGCCAGTGCTCTTACTCACTGAGCCACCTGGCCACCCCTAAGCAATTGGGGTTAAGTAACTTGCTCAAGGTTACACACCGGGTGTTTCTGGGTGGGTGCTAAGTGTCTGAGCCCAGGATTCGATCTCCAGGTCATTCCAACACTGGAGCCAGTGCTCTTACTCACTGTGCTACCTGGCTGCCCCTATGTTATTTGTTTTGTTTTACTTTCCTGATGTCAAGCTGTATTTGCATTACTTCTAGTTTAGGCCTGTGGGGGCAAATAGAATAAATCTAATCCATATTCCTGAGAACAATCATTTAAATACTTGAAGAAAGTTATTTTCTCTTTGTCTTCATTCTTCTCCATGCTAAACATCCCAAATTCCTTCAACAGATCCTTTATATAGACTGAACTTGAAACGTTTCACCATCCTCATGCACCAATCCAATCTAACCTAACAAAATGTAATGGTGATGGGAATTTGAATATTTTCCCTGCCCCTTAATAAACCTAGGGAAATTTGAAGACCTTTCCTGCTTTAAAAATATATTCTGCCCATTAATAGGCTGAATGCAATCACATGGGGAAAGGACTTTGCTGAAGGGTACAAAAGGCTCCTCTGTCTATGTATACCTGTAGACATATATACACTTACATATGCATTCATTTTCCTATATACCATCCTATATAGACATATATATGTATGTGTGTATGTATATATATATGTATATATATATATAATTCATTTTTATTCCCAACTATTCTCATGATGAGAAAAGTTTCATAAGTTATAATTATCATTTTTCCATGTAGGAATGTAAATAGTTCAACTTTTGATAAGATCGTTATGATTTCTTTCCCTGTTTACCTTATCATGCTTCTCCTATTTCTTATACTTGAAGGTCAAATTTTCTATTCAACTCTGCTTTTTTTTTTAATTAAGAAAGCTTTAAAGTCCTCTACTTCATTGAAGAGCCATATTTTCCCCTGAAACATGATACTCAGTTTTGCTGGGTAGGTGATTCTTGGTTTTAATCCTAGCCCCTTTGACCTCCAGAATATCATATTCCAAGCCCTTCAATCCCTTAATGTAGAAACTGTCAGATCCTGTGTTATCCTTACCGTGTTTCCACAATATTAAAATTGTTTCTTCCTGGCTGCTTGTAATATATTCTCCTTGATCTGGGAACTCCAGAACCTGGCTATAATATACCTAGGAATTTTCTTTTTGGGATCTTTTTCAAGAGGTGATCAGTGGATTCTTTCAACCTCTATTTTGCCATCTGGTTCTAAAACATCAGGGCAATTTTCCTTAAGAATTTCTTGGAAGATGATTTCTAGGTTATTTTTTTGATCATGGCTTTCAGGTAGTCCAATAATTTTTAAATTATCTCTTCTGGATCTATTTTCTAGGTCAGTGTCTTTTTTTCATTGATATATTTCACATTGCCTTCTATTTTCTCATTTGTTTGTATTTGCTTAATAGTATCTTGATTTCTCATAAAGTCACTAGCTTCCATTTGCTCCAATGTAACTCTAAAGGCATGATTCTCTTCAGTGAGCCTTTGAGATTCTTTTTCCATATGGCAAATTTGCCTTTTTAAGGCATTCTTCTCCTCATTGCCTTTTTTAGCCCCTTTTTTCCATTTGAGTTAATCTATTTTTTAAGGTGTTATTTTCTTCACTCAGGTTGTTGACTCTCTTTTCATGATTTTCTTACATCATTCTCATTTCTTTTCCCAATTTTTCCTCCACTTTTCTTATTTGGTTTTCAAAATCCTTCTTAAGCTGTATCAGCAATGCAATATTCACAATGCCTACTGAAATTACAGATATGCTGATGTAATTATCCATCACAAAATATATCAGGCTTGCTAATATGGGGGAATAAGCTAGAAAATGTATTAAAATACCAAAAGATTGAGTCCCAAAACCAGAAAGTCAAAGCCATCAGAGTAATTATGAAGTTGTCACAGGCAGATAAAGTAGAAAGCACCCACATTCTCAAGCCTTTAAAACAGAACAGGCTACCTCAGGCAAAGGTCCTCCTCTCCTCATTCACAGCAACCACCCAGAGTCCAGGAAGCACGCTCCCAGCAGCTCCGGCCCCTGGCAGTCCTCAGCAGGAGTCCTTAGCAGAAATTCTGGCTGACTCAAAAAGGGGTTCGCACTTCAGTTGCCGCTGCTTCTGTTGCTGCTGCCGCTGCCGCTGTTGCTGCCACTGCTAGACACCGCAGGAACTCTAGCTTGGCTTACGCTTCCTCTTGCTCCACCCTTTCCTGCTACATCAGCAAGTCCAGTGGGGCTTGGAAGATCTTTAAATACCATAACCCTTAGCTCCTCTATGGCCTGTAACCAATTCATATTTTTCTTGGGAGCTTTTGGTTGAAAAGCTCTGACTTTGATGTCTTCCTCCTGTTCCGTGTTTTGATCCTTTTTATTCCCAAAAATGGAATCCAAAGTTGGATTGCTATGCTTGCTCTGCTACTTTTGGTTGCTCAAGTTGCCACTCAATTACTTGACTTTTGAGCTTTTTTCCACAGTAGAACTCTGCAACCAGAGAGGAGAGCTTTGTCCCAAATCACTGGGGCTTTCGCCGCTGCTGGAGTTATTAGTTGGGTCCCCTCTCTGAAGCTTCCACAGGCTCTGACACCTTGGTCACCCAGCCCAGGCCCTCCACCAAGGACAGTGATCCAGATCCAAGCAAGTTAAAGCAAGAGTGATTACCCCTCAGAATGGTCACTTGGTCTCCCAACAATCTGCAGGCTGGGAGCTCTGAAACACCCATGCCATGGTAGTGCTGTACCTCAGTTGCTTCTCCCTCTGGGGGCAGAGTCTGGATTGTATTCTCAGTCCCCCTGTTCCCAAAGTCTCCACTGACCTTTTACTTTTCCTTTGGCATTTATAGGTTGATAATTCCGGAAACCATCACAGATACTGGTGATGCACTCTCCTGAAGTCCCTCCAGCCATGACTGGTCAGAGCTGCCCTGGGGCTAAAACCAAGGGCTCACTTAGGGCTGGGCTCTGCTCCCAGCATGCTGTGATGGACCCTCCTGTCTGTCTTCCAGGCTGCCTTCACTGGGAGGTTTGTTTCTCTCTGTCACTTTCTGGGTTCTGTAGCTGTAAAGTTTGTTTAGAGTCATGTTTTATAGATATTTGAGTTGGGTATGGGGGGAGCTCAGGGAGTTTTCCTGCTTCAACACCACCATCTTGGTTCTGCCTACTCCATCTCCTTTTCCATCTTTCTCACCTCCTGACCCACTGTCCTGAAGGTTCTAACTGAGCCAACAGGGGTCACTTTTCCCTCATTGCTGGCACTCAATTTGACCCAGACATATCACACACTCCTCTCTATTCTTCTCTTTCCCTCCCCTCATTTCTTATGCTCTCACATTATATAATGTAGATCCACAAAATCAATGATACATCTGTAGGAAGGGTGTATCCAGGTTCAGTACATAATTCCCCAGGTCTGCCTAATCACTGTTACCTCCATCTAATTCCTTCCTTCACCAGTCTCCTTATATATATTTAGAAACAAGCCTTTTACTGGCTGGGCTTTCTGCTATCATTCTGTTACCTTAACTGTTGCATTTGTTCACCCTTCCTGTTTTTTTGTTGTCTGGAATGTACAAGAAGCAAATAATCTCTTCCAATGTAATTTCCTAAGAATGTTTCAAATACCTCTTTATTCTTGAGAATATACATTTTTTTCATTTATGATTAAGCTCAGATTTGCCAAATAAGTCACCCTGGGATACATCCAGAGCTTCATTGCTCTTCTGAATATGTTATTGAATTCCTCCCTACATTTTCTGTTGGCTACAGAATAGTCTTGTATTATTCAAATTTCCTTTCCTTTGTATTTGAAGCTTTTTCTCCTGATTGCTTGCAGAATGTGTTTCTGAATTGAATTGTGAAATTTAACCACTATGTATCTTGGAGTTTGCAGCCTTTTAAGTTTTTTGTTTGTTTCTTTTTTTTGTTTGTTTTCTAGAGGGGAATTTATGAATTCTTTCAATTGGTATTTCATTTTCTGTGTTCAGAAGTCCTGGGTCATTTTAATATATCATTTAACGTATTATGATGTTGAAGTTTTTTGACTTGTCATTTTCTTCTAGGGGATCTATGATCCTTAGGTTATCTCCATCTATTTTAGGTTATCTATATTAGGTTATCTCCCAATCTATTTTCTCTTTTTTCTTTCTTTAGTGAGATTTGTCATCATAGCTTCAAGATTTTCTTTTTTATTTTTGCTATACAAGCCATAATTTTGCTCATATAATTCCCATTCTTTAGGAATATCATGTTGTGTTCTATGTTCTCAAATATCATAGAACTCTCTGCCTCATAAAGTGTTGGATAGTTTCCCTTTTGTTTTGAAATATTTATTCTCTATTATTTATCCCCAAACTAGTTTACTAAATCTGGGGGCCATATTTCTTCCTGTTGTTACTATTTTCCCTACTGCTTTATTTGCTTAGAATCAAATATTTCAGTTTCCTTTTCTGATATCTTTGGTAACTTTAGTCTCTTCCACACCTTGCTTCCCTTTCTTTTTTTTTTCTTTCCCCTATTGCTCACTTTTTGATTTCCTCATCTCTGATGGTGGTTTTCCTTGGGGCTGTATCTCAAAAAACCTCTGCTACTTCCAAAATTTGGTAAAGTTCACTGGTCTAGGTCTTTGCCCCAACTGACTTTTGATGGTGACATAATTGAGATCAGGTGGATACTGAAATCTGTCCCTCAGACTTAGTGAAATGCCACATAGCTCTTGTCCTGAAATGTGCATGACATCCTGTTCCAGTTTCCTATCCCACTCCCTCTGTTCCTCAGTTCTCTGGTCTGTCACATGCAGTTCAGAGAGTTGCCATGACGGTGCTATGGGGTTGATTTCTGTGGGACAGAGTGTGAGGTTGAGCTCTATTTCAAATTCAAATGTGTGCTGGTTCTCTGCTTCCATTCTTCTGCTCCTTTACAGAGATCTCTTGCAGCACAAAATGATGCCATTGCTGTCATCCCTGTCCCTCCACAGCACTGAAAAGATGGAAGAGGAACTAGCATGTGAGGTTGAGATTTGCTGTAAGTTTATGTGCGAGATCCTTGGGATACCAAGTATAGCCTTGCTGCTGGTAGCATGGTGGGTAGTGGGAGAGGGAGCTCAGAGTAGGAGTAAGGTCATATTTTTTAACTTTCTTTTATATTCTAGGTCTCAGATATGAGGGACAGCTGAAGTTGTGTTATCTTTGATGCAGAAATTCTGAATTTGAGAAACATGAGAGATTGTGGGGATCAGAGAATATGTCTATTTTTACATTTTGTTCGTCATGTGACCCAAAACTCAGACATAATTTTAATTAATTTTCTGCCTCCCTCCCCAATTAAGGAACTATAATAAAAAGGAAAGTCTTCATAACTTATATGCATAGTCAAGCAAAACAAAATCACACATTAGCTGTGTCTAAAAATGTGTGACTCAAATTTGCATTTTAATTCTATTACACTTCTCAAAGGAGGTGGGTAGCATACTTCATTTTCTGTCCTCTGGAATCATTGTTTGTGATTGCACTGAATGGAGTTTTAAAAACTTTAAAGTTCTTTTTCGTTATAATGTTGTCTAGCACAATTGTTATGAGATCATTTTTTCTCTCAGTGACTTTTTTATTCTACCTCATTCTCCTTTCTAAAAAGCTCCTGTTTTGTCAATTTTAGCTTCAAATATCTCTAATATTCATTCCCTTTTTTCTATCATATATACAAAATATGTATACTCTCACCATATGTGTGTGTATGTGTGTAAACAAACTGGACAAAACAGAAATTCAAATTCTCAGACATGCCACTTTCTTATTATTTTCATTTATTGAAATGTTTGTACTTTTTAATGTTTAAGTACATGAGGGAAAAATAATTTGTACAATATATAAATATGTTGGTTTTACTCAGTTACTTACAGTTGTGCTGACTCTTTGTGACCCTATATGAGGTTTACTGACAATGATACTGGAGTGGTTTGACATTTCCTTCTCCAGATCATTTTACAGATGATGAAACAGAGACTAACATTTTTAAATAACCTGCCCGAGGTCACACAGGGTCTGAGGCCAGATTTGAACTCAGGATGCTGAGTATTCCTAATTCCAGGCCCAGCACTCTATGTCCTATTCTACCTAGTGACACACAAATATGTTATCTATCTATCTATCTATCTATCTATCTATCTATCTATCTATCTATCTATCTATCTATCTGCCTGTCTGTCTGTCTATACACAAATAAGTGTGCATAGACATATATAATATACAATATGTATATGTATGTATGTATGTATGTAATATTCCCTGAAGATTTATCAACAGAGGTAACCCTATTTGATTATACTATTACCATTAATTTTGGGCAAATCATAAAACACAGAGATGTTTAGTATTATCATGAAGGGTTTCAATAGGTCAGAGTTAGGGGGGTATCCCTAAAGATGGTGAGGTCCTTTAGATTCACCCATTTATAGATGATATTATCCTGATTGATTCAAACACTGGGACATTACAAAGTTCCCTGGATGAGATATACAATGACTTTAAAAGTTTTTTTCTAATTTTTCACATCAGAAAATACTATATGTACACATAGGCACTAAATATGGAAAATGAGTTATGCCTAGAATTGGAAAGAAGGAGAGAGAAAACTAGATTGCCTTTAGAAAATTACAAATTTATTTGAATGAATCCAATTTTCCTCTGAAACAAAGGCCCTTCTTTTTGATATCAATATTTGTCTGTTGCTGTCATAAGAAAGGTTGTGAGTCATGGAACACTATAGTCAGAAGAAATGAAATTGAGGATTGCCCAAAGGGCAATAGAGATTTCCATGTTGGCCATGAGCAGGCTGTATAATAATATGAGCTGTGAAGCAGAAATATAGTAAATATATATATATAAAAGAAATATCAGATACATTATAAATGTGTATATATACATATACATATAAATACACAAATTTATAGATATACATGCATATATTTAACCACTTCATGAGTTGTAAAGCAGAAAGACAGTAAAAGAAGACATCAAAGAAATAACATATATAAAAATACATAGTTTATGCATATAAATGTGTGTATGTGTCTATATATCTTTTATATATATAGTCATTTGCATATTGTACAATTAAAACATGTATCTTAAGGGCAGATACTGTATTTTTGCCTTCCTTTGTGAGTGCAAACTTTAAAATAATCCTTGTCAAATGGTAGATCTTTAATAAATGTTTGTGGACTAACCATATATAGTCTTTTAATAAATGTCTTGAAAAACATTGAGTGCATGAATACTACGTAGTATTCAACAGGCAAAAATGGATGCCTTGAGTTCCTCATAATAGGAAGAAGAGCTAAATATATGAGATCCAAGTTCAATTTGTATATTTGGGTATTTATGAAACTTTATTACTTCCCCCCTACCCCACCAATTGAGAACTTAACTTTTTTAAATGGAGCTTTTTGCCCCCTTTCTCTTCTCTTCTGATTAGATAGCTTTTATCTTATGTTTGCCCTGTTTTTTTTTTCCTCTAAAGGAAAGTAGGGCTAGGTATTCCCACCTCGAGGTGAGGGGCTTGTTTGTCACTGGATTCCTGCCATTTAGAAACTCCACAGGGTAAAAGGAAGAAGGAAGATGAAATAAGTCAGCATAGGAATTAGCCAGAAGTATTTTATCATCTGATGGGGGTTTAATCTCAGAGAAGCTATGCTTAGGTCAATTTAACACTAGTCTCCTGGAATAAAGATGAATTTCAAAATCATAAGAAGAAAACCCCTCCATTAAATGGACGTTCATGGTTCCCCATCTATCCATACCTGGAAACACCTTCCCTCAAATATAAAAGATGAAAACAAATCACAGGCTGTATTATGGAACTTAAATGTATTATGACTATCCCCATACAGAATAAGTTGAAGACTAACAGTCAAACATTTCAATTCTCAGGGGGTTATGTTTTGCTGAAATGTGTAATGTCATTCTGTGCTGATATTTACATTAGTGAGATGCTATTAGCACAGTAATTTGTTTAAACAATCATTATGCCAAATTTTCTCAAATTCACAAAGTAACACTTTTAACAACAGAATGGAAAATTGTTTTCAAAATAACACCCCCATGAGAAACATATGTGCCTAATGCTCTACGAGGACAGAAAATTTTCCTATAATTTCAGATATAAGTTGAATCTTTTAACATTGTCCAGCTATTTCAACAATGCACTGGCATACTTAAAAAAAAACACCCCATAATTATATTAAATTACTTAGTATACTATAGACTGTTAGAATAATGAGAATATATTTTTTTGCATGGATTCTTCTTTTTTCTTTTTTTTTCTTTTAGGACAAAGCAATGAAAGAAATGTGCCTGTACATATATATATATATATATATATATATGTTGTAATAAATAATCCATTTTCCATAGAATTTGCTTCTTTGTTTATGAAATTAATATGACTATATAAATTGCACCTTATTCTCTTTATCCAGTCCAATAATACACACTTTGAGCTCACTCTATAGACAGAACCTCATTCATGTGACTTTGTATGAATCCACTGGCATTGGGATGGAACCACAAGGTGACAAAAGCATCATTGAATGTTGGGAAGTTTATTAAATGTTATTTACAAACATGAGAGGCAACACCATACATCAGGTAGATAACCAGATCTGGAAGTCAAGAAAACTTAAGTTCAAGTCATGCTCAAGCTATTTGATTTTGGACAAGTTGCTTAATCTCTGTAATGGTGATGGGAATTTGAAGATCTTCCCTGCCCCTTAATAGGCTGCATGTAATCACATGGAACATGTGGTGGGAGGATTTTGTTGAACTGGTAGAGCAGGAAATGAGTCAGAGCACTTAGAATGGAGGGAGAAAAGGATGCATATAAGCAGAAAGCTAGAGTGAGTGCTTGTTTGTGGGAAGGCCAGAGCAGGGGGAAGGCTTTGGGATGGTGTTGCTCCCAACAGTGATCAGGTATATTAACTTCTTTGTTCCTATGATGGATTCAGTTTTCTGGTGTTGAGATTTTGCTTTCCGGTGTCTGAATAAATGTTTTGCTTATGTCTTATATATGCAGACTCTGCTATATTTTGCAATTCGGAACTATGCCAGCTTATTAAAGTTTCCATTGGTGCTGTTAATATTGCTTTAGTGATACAGTCTGCCATTTCCCTAGTCAACTCTCTGAGACTTCAAATTGCTGAAAAGGTAACAGACTAGACTGATAGAATTTCTTCACTGAAATTTCTCTATACAAATGAAATTACAGTTCCAATTCTTAGGTCCTTATCCCTCATTGGATTTATGAAACTAGAATGTGAGCTCCTCAATACATCTATGGGTGCGCATATAGTGTTTGTATGTTAACTATCAAGAAGAAAATATAAGATCATGTAAAAGGTTTTGCAAATCTTAAAAAGTCAGTGTAATCATCTCTCTGGCTATAAATCTCCACAAGGAAGCATTATATTATTGAGATATGCAAGAGAATCAGCACAAACTTGTCAACTAATTGGAGCAGTTATATAGGATAGCACTTGCATTGCCCAAATAAAGGCTTCTCTACTGATAGAGAGGTTCACTAACATTGGTGAAGAAACTTGATTAACTTACCTGCTTTGATGCCTCAACACTGCTACTAAGCAGATCATTAAATAAAGTGATATGGGTGGTCCTATCTTTCCCACATTCATGAGAATCTCATGTTTTCCACAGGAAGAAATATTTTTAAAGTTCATTTTCCTATGCCAAATAAAATGTATCTGTGTATTTTTAATCACTGAAAAAATGGAGAGCTTCAGGCCTCAGAGGCAGGCCAGGAAGGCAGTGGGCACACAGAGGCAGGCTGGGAAGGCATCAGGCACACAGAGGCAGGCTGGGAGGAGGCCTGATCAACTCGGGGGGGGGGGGCAAGTAGTCCCACCAATCACAAGGGCCACTACCAGGCCTATCACCAAAGGACTGGGACTGGAAAGAGCAAGGTAAGGACTAAATTCAGGGGCCCCTGTCAAGGACAACAAATACTCCTGGGAATACCACTCCATAGCCCAGAAATTTAAAAAAAAAAAGCACCTATCAGGACCTCCAAGGACCAGGATGGCAGAGTGAACCCCGACTGCTCCAACTCCCCCCCCCAAAAAAAAACATAGTGACTATTGCCCCAGGGCAAAACCCTCAACAGTAAATGCTTGGGAACCCTAGAGGAAGGGCGTGGCTAGGGCCCTGCCTCAAAATGGGTAGAAAGTAGACTACAAAGACTCTGGAGTCCTACTATTCTCAGAGGGAGGAACCAAACTCAGAGGGAGGCAATGTGGACTCCACACCCACAGCTGAAACATCAACAGTGAACAGGTCCCAAGCACAGAAAGCTCTCCTAGATGAGCTCAAAAGGAACGCTGAAAACCAAATGAGAGAGATAGAAGAGAAAATAAATAATTCTGTTAAAATCAACATTGCAGAATTAGAAAAATATTATAATGAAGAAAACAGTTCCTTGAAAAGAAAAGTGTATGATATGTAAAAGGATCTCCAAAAACTAACCAAGGGAAATGATTTGTTAAAAACTAGAATCAACCAAATGGAAACAAATAACTCTATGAGGAACCAAGAATTAGTCAAACAAAACAATAAGAATGAAAAATTAGAAAAAGAGGTAAAATATCTCAATGGAAAAATAACTGACCTGGAAAACAGATCCAAGAGAGATAATCTGAGAATCATAGGCCTACTAGAAAATCATGATGAAAAAATGAACCTGGACAACATTCTGCAAGACCTCATTAAGGAAAATTGCCCTGAGATACTAGAACCTGAAGGTAAAATAGAAATTGAGAGAATCCACCAGACACCTCCTGAAAGAGATCCCAAACTGAAAAGTCCTCGAAATCTTGTGGCCAAACTCAAGAACTACCAGGTAAAAGAGAAAATACTTTAAGTGGCCAGAAAGAAACAATTCAAATATTGGGAAGCACAAGGAGGATCACATAAGGTTTGGCAGCTTCTACACTGAAAGATCAGAGGGAATGGAATACAATTTTCTGGAAGGCAAAAGAGCTCAGGTTACAACCAAGGATCACCTACCCAGCGACACTGAGCATATTCTTCAAGGCAAAGAGATGGTCATTCAAAGATGTGACAGATTTCCAGAACATCCTGAAGCAAAAGTCAGAGCTCAATGGAAAATTCAACCTCCAATTATGAGATGCAAGAGTGACATAGAAAGGTAAACAAGGAAAGCACACACACACACACACATATATATATACAAAAACACACTGTTATTTAATAAGAGCAAACTGTTTATAGACAAGTAGAGGGTATGAGTATAAAACATACAAAAATAACAATTAAAAAATCTTATTAAGGGCTACAAAGGGACTGCAATGGAAGAAGAGGAATGAATGAAATGGAAAAGGCTAAATTATGCCACACAAAGAGGCATAAAAGCAATATAGCAGAGGAAAAGAATGGAGGGAGATGAGTATTATATGAGATTTTTCGTTCATTGGTTCTGGTGCAAGGAGGGAAAAACAACCAGTTAAGCATAGGACCTTATGTGGTAGAGACATAAAATGTATCATATTAGAGGGAAAGAGGGGAGGGAAAGGAGCTTCGCATGAGATTTGTTCCTGTCACTCTTGGTGCAAAGAAGAAATAACATACTTCATTAAGTATAAAAATATCCTACAGGCAGTAGTAGGGGGAAAGGGCTATGAAGGGGGTGGGGGGTAGTATGGAGAGAAGAAGGGGGAAGGGGAGGAAAAGGGAGGGGCACTGATAAGGGAATACTGAGGGAGGTGGTGGTCAAAAGGAAAACTATTAAAGAGGGGAAGAGAGAAGGGGAGAAAAATTATAAGCATTAACAGGGGAGAGAATAGGATGGAGGGAAAGAAACAGATAATAATCATAACTGTAAATGTGAATGGAATGAACTCTCTCATAAAACAGAGGTGTATGCAGAATGGATTAAAATTCATAATCCTACAATATGTTGTTTACAAGAAACACATCTGAAACACGGGGATACACACAGGGTAAAGGTAAAAGGCTAGAGCAAAACATATCATGCCTCAGCTAAAGTACAAAAACCAGGGGTAGCAATCCTTATCTCAGATAAAGCAAAAGCAAAAATTGATCTAATTAAAAGATATAAAGAAGGAAACTATATCGTGCTAAAAGGCACCATCGAGAATGAAGCAATATCATTACTTAACACAAATGTACTAAGTGGTACATCATCCAAATTCCTAGAGAAGGTAAAGGGATTAGAGGAAGAAACAGATAGCAAAACTATACTAGTGGGAAATGTTAATCTCCCCCTCTCTGAACTTGATAAATCCAAACTTAAAATAAACAAGAAAGAAGTTAAGGAGGTGAACAGAATTTTAGAGAGTGTAGGTATGATAGATCTCTGGAGAAAACTAAATGGGGATATAAAGGAATATACTTTCTTAGTGGTTCATGGAACATACTCAGAAATTGACCATGTTTTAGGGCATAAAAACCTCACAATTCTGTGCAGCAAGGCAGATGTGTTAAATGCATCATTCTCAGATCAGGATGCAATAAAAATTATATACAATAAAGGGAAATGAAAAGACAAACTTAAAACTAACTGGACATTAAACAATTTAATCCTAAATAATGAGGGGGTCAAACAAGAAATTATAGAAACAATTAGTAATTTAATTCAAGAGAATTATAATAATGAGACAACATACCAAAATTTGTGGGATGAATTAAAGGCAGTTCTTAGGGGAAGTTTTATATCCCTGAGTGCATACATGATTAAATTAGAGAAAAGGGAGGTCAATGAATTGGGCATGCAATTGAAAAACCTAGAAAAAGAACAAATTCAAAATCCCTAATTAAATACTAAATAAGAAATGTTGAAAACCAAAGGAGAGATTAATAAATTGAAATTCAGAAAACTATTGAATTCATAAATAAAACTAAGAGTTGGTTTTATGAAAAAAACAATAAAATTGATAGACCCTTAGTCAATATGATAAAAAAGAAATAAGTAAACCAAGTTATGAGTATCAAAAATGAAAAGGGTGAATCTACCTCCAATGAAGAAGAAATCAAAACAATAATTAGGAATTATTTTTCCCAGTTGTATGCACATAAATTTGACAATCTTAGAGAAATGGATAATATTTACAAAAATACAAGTTGCCCAGATTAATTGAAGAGGAAGTAAATTACTTAAATAACCCCATCTCAGAAAAAGTAATTGAACAAGCCATCAGTCAAATCCCTAGGAAAAAATCTCCAGGGTCAGTTGGATTTACTAGTGAATTCTATCAAACATTTAAAGAACAATTGATTCCAATACTCTACAAACTATTTGGGAAAATTAGTGAAGGAGTCTTACCAAATTATTTTTATGGCACAAATATGGTACTGATACCTAAATCAGGAAGAAGAGATAAAACAGAGAAAGAAAATTATAGACCAATCTCCCTCATGAATATAGATGCAAAAGTTTTAAATAAAATATTAGCAAAAAGACTACAGCAACTTATATCAAGAATAATACACTTTGATCAGATAGCATTTATTTTAGGAATGCAAGGATGGTTTAATATTAGGAAAACCATCAGTATAATTGATCATATCAACAATAAAACTAGCAGAAACCACATGATTATCATCTCAATAGATGCATAAAAGGGTTTTGACAAAACACAACATCCATTCCTATTAAAAACACTAGAAAATGTAGGACTAAATGGAGCCTTCCTTAAAATAATAGCTAGCATCTATTTAAAACCATCAGCAAATATTATATGTAATGGGGAGAAGCTAGAACCATTTCCCATAAGATCAGGGGTGCACCAAGGGTGTCCACTATCACCCCTCTTATTCAATCTGGTACTAGAAATATTAGCAGTAGCAATTAGAGAAGAAAAAGAAATCAAACAAATCAAAAGAAGAGACAAAACTACCACTCTTTGCAGATGATATGATGATATACTTAAAGAATCCTAGAGAATCAAGTAAAAAACTACTTGAGACAATAAATAAATTTGGCAAAGTTGCATAAAATAAACCCACATAAATCCTCAGCAATCCTATATATTTCCAATGAAATTCAACAGCAAGAGATAGAAAGAGAAATCCCATTTAAAGTAACTGTAGACATTATAAAATATTTGGGAATCTACCTGCCAAAACAAACCCAGGACCTATATGACCACAACTACAAAACATTTTTCACACAAATAAAGTCAGATCTAACTAACTGGAAAAATATCAATTGCTCATGGCTGGGTCGAGCTAATATAATAAAAATGACAATTTTACCTAAATTAAATTATACATTTAGTGCCATACCAATCAATTTACCAAAAAAACACTATTTTATAGAGCTAGAAAAAATAGAAACAAATTTGGAAGAATAAATGGTCCAGAATATCAAGGGAATTAATGGAAAGAAATGCTAGGGAAGGTGGATTAGATATACCAGATTTCAATCTGTATTATAAAGCAGCAGTTATCAAAACTACTTGGTACTCGCTGAGGAATAGAGTAGTGGATCAATGGAATAGATTAGGCACACGAGATTCAGCAGTCAATGACTATAGTAATCTATTGTTTGATAAACCCAAAGACCCCAGTTTTGGGGATAAAAACACACTATTTGACAAAAACTGCTAGGAAAACTGGAATATAGTATGGCAGAAACTGGGCATAGACCATTATCTACCACCATATAACAAAATCCAGTCTAAATGGGTGTATGATCTAC
>NW_027185798.1:50869004-50929182 GCF_028583685.1 Petaurus breviceps papuanus | reverse complement strand
CATCATCTCTCTCTTTTCCCTACCTTTGACACTCAATTTTTCAACTTACCTTTGTTTCTTCCCTTAAATATATCTTTGGTATATTTCTTTCCATATGAACTAACATCCACACTTGAATCAGCAGCCAATTCACCCCACTCATTCTAACATCAATTCTGCTAATGATAGATTCACACACTTAAGTGTATATATGTTATCATTTTGCATATCATAATCATTATCTGACAACCATTTTAGAAAATAGAATCATAGTCTTCATAGAATCCATTATATTTCTCATTTCCAAATTATATTCGAATTTCCAGATTTCTAATGTTCAGTATGCTTAAACCTTATCCAAGCTGTCTTTAGATCTGGTAGACCATATTCTATACCAGGTTTATATCTACTTATAGATATAAAATTATATTTTAATCATTAATTTTTTTAATTAAGTTATGTTATTAAATAAGCTAAGCTTATTGTGTTAACTGTTAAATATATACAATTCTCTAATTCCCCTGAAGTATCCCTTTTAGCTATTTTTTCTTTCTTATTTTCCTTCCTTGTCTATTCCACCTTCACCTCGTTCAGATATCAACCAAACAAAAAAAATAAATATTTACACTTTAAGGGATTAAATTACTAGGTATAAATCCAACCATTGATTGCTGACTTGCTAGACTAACCTTATTTCCCTTTGTGATGAAACTGTTAAATTATTTACCTAGATTTTTAACAAAGTTTTTGATGGTTTTTCATAACATTTTCATGCAATATATAGAGATATATGGCATGTATATATTATATAGATATATGATATATAGATATTATGCTTTAGTGGATTTAGATCTCATTCTATATTCAGGTTCAAAGGGTAGTCATTGTTTCATTTCAATGTAGAAAGTGATAATCCTTGGTGTGCATCAGAGATCAGTGTATGATCCTGTGTTTTTTAATTATTATCAGCTGTTCAAATGATAATCCATATTTTAGGAATAGCTAAAAGACTAGATGACAGAATTAGGAACCATGTATACCTTGCCAGTCTGGAGCATTGGGTAAATTGAAATCCAACAGGGATAAATGCCAATTTTACACTCATGTTATAAAAATCTACTTTACAACTTCAGCACTGTCTAAAATGGATTATAGAGAAGTTGGAAGAAAATATAATGGGTTTTTTTTTGGATTCCAAACTCAATATGTGTAAATATGGTAATATGGTAGCCAAAAAAAGACTAAAGTGATCTTTATCTTCATTAAAAAAGACATAGATTTCAAGGAAAAGGAGAGGATAATCTCACTGTTCTCTAGCCTGGTCAGACAATATCTGGGAGTCTTATGTGTAGTTCTGTTCACCGTAGCTTAGAAGGGAAATGGAGAAAATAGATAATGTTCAGAAGAGGGCAACTAAAGTGCTAAAGGATAGAGAGTTCATAAGATATAAAGAAAAGTTGAAGGAAATATGCACTGAGTCTTAAGATAATCCTTCAGGGAGATAGCCATGATATATGTCTTTAAATATTTAAAATGATGCTGTGTGGAAGAGGGATTAGACATGTTCTTCTTGGGTGGGGAGAGAACACAGAGAGTGAACAAGGGAAGCAGTGTAATCTTGAATGACGAATGGCACACAAAGTTGTGGAGACTGTGAAACACATGGCATATTTAAGAAAGGGTGAATAGATAAATTTAGTGGGAGTTGAGTTTCTAAAGAAACGGCAGATCCTATAGATTTTATAGGATCCTGAATGAAAAGCTAAGGAATTTAGTCTATATGCTATAGATACCTGAAAGATTTTGAGTAGAAGTCTGACACAGTGAAAGTGGCGTCATAATGAAAAAAAGGTGTGCACTTATAGGCCTCATTTTGAAGATATTAAAACCTCATGCTCTCAGTAATTAGTATTTGTACATGTAGTGTCAGGGATCCTGTTTTCTATATTATTTGAAGTAAATAAGGATATGATGTTATCAGGTAGTACTTTATACATTGTCCTCTAATATATATTACTTATTCTAAAACCTTACTTTTAGTATTGAATTTCTGGAGAATTCCATAATATAAATTAATTCCTAACTATTTAATTAAGAGAACAGTAACATGTCTCTTACAGCTTTTAGAAAGTGATTTTGTTTGTCCCTGTGAGTTTGTCCAGACTTATTCATTCTTTCTTCCATCAAATACTATTCTCAGACTTTTTATCAGCTATTTGACTTATGTTGGGCCAATTTTCATATTATACAGTAATCTGACAATCCATTATAGTAATCCAATCTCATACTGTGATATGATTTTCAGAAGTCAGATCAGATGGCATTAGCAAACTTCAATATATTTCTAAAATTCAATAATATATCAGAAAAATGCATATGAGCAAACATCAAACTCCATTGCCTATGTATACTCCAATCGGGACCTCATGCCAAGTGCCAATGAAGAATTTATCCCCATGTTGCTATGGATTAACCATGCTACCCTCACATACCCTCAGCTCCTAACCCTCCATTTTTTATTTATGACTCCCTGACCATTTCTTTATTAGACCTGTTCAAAATTATCAGTGTCCCTGAACTTTGTCCTTCACTGTCTACCTAACATATCTATATACTCTGGTATTATTTCCTCAGCACTGTATGTTTGGTCAGGACTGGATAATTTTATATATTCCAGATCTCTTGAAAACAGTACTTAGGAACCTAGTCTTCCACCTGACAAAGGAAAACCAGATCCTTCCAGTTTAGCTCTGTAGGTGAATGCTGGTAACCCCTCCCCCACTCTCATCACTCTTTCCCTTAGTCCATGTCCCATTAATTGCCTGGACAAGTTAAAGTGGCCCTTAGAGACAATCGTTAGCTTCTCAATTCACTTAGGCCCAGACATACATGGGACTATACCTTAATAAGTTCCTCAAAGAAAACCTGAAGATAGGATTCCAATCAAATAGGTGAGGGTATCCATTAGAGTATATACATATTCAATAACAATGAGAATTTTATCTTCAGGATCCAGTGAGATTTGAGAACTTGCAACAGAAAAGGACAGATGACTGATAGACAGATCCTGCAACCATGGAAAAGTTATCATAGCTCCATACCCATAGAATACATGAAGTCTTTTCAAACTACTAATCAAGTAATGATATGGAAACACTTCCAAAAATACCTAATTGATCCCATATAAGATGAGGTCTCTGAGGCTGCGATAACCCTGTTTATCATGATCCAGATCAAGGAAGGACAAAAGTCTCAACCAATAACTCTAACAATAAAATTGGTTCTCTACATATCCACCAGTTAATCCATTTAAATACTATCAAGGCAATTATAAATTTACTACCAGGACTTACTACTTCTGTGAATTATAGTCAATACAGATCTGCAACAATGATCATACTGGCAATAGAAAGCAACCATAAATCTCAGGTTTTAACTATTCCCTATCACATCCTTCCAACTACAGCTACATTTCTAGTTTGTAAACAAGTCCTTCCACATCTCCTCCACACCCCAAATTAATAATGTCTTTACTATTAAACTAGGAAATTGAGCATCTCTTTCTGTAAACATGTGCCAAAAGTCTTACTATTACCCTTGTCTTGATAGGTTGTAGGGTATTGTTCCTATCTGCCTACTTAACTTCCCAAGCTTATAATAATAACAGATGTTTATATAACACTTTAATGTTTGTAAAGTACTTTACATCTGCTATGTTATTTGAAGATGCTATTGTTTTACCTAGTTTACAGAAGAGGAAACTGAGGCAGATAGAGGTTAACAAATTTCCCAAGGGTCACACAACCAGTAAGTGTTTGAGGTACGATTAGTAGTCATATCTTCCTGACTCTAAGCCCAGTGACCTAGGTGTCTATGGAAATAGGGCATAATTCATTTGTTGTTCATTTAGTAATAATTTGCATTTTGTTTTCTGTGTATGTGCATGTGTGGGTGCATGCGTGTATGTGTGTGTGTTTCTGTCCAAACCTGTGATTTCTTTGGTGTATGGAATTCCTGTTGAGGGGGCACTATTTACTAATGCAGGCTGGTAACTCTTTTGCAACTAACCATGAAGTTGCCTAGAGAACTGAGAGCTAGGGATTTTCCCACTGTCTTTTTGGCTCAGAAATTTGCTGTCTTTCAACTATGCCACATTGCTTTTTCACTCATTAAGCATCTACAATGAACCAGGAACGTATGGAGATATAAATCTACTTTCTGACATATTGTCTTTCCTCATGGACCTCACTAACAATTTAGTACAGAGATATGACAAATATAAATGTACAATAATACACAATTCATATATCTTAAGATAAATAAGAAATATAAGAGATACGAAAAATGATATTCAAGATTGGAAGGATAAAAAATAGATTCTTGACTAGGGGGTATGAGTGAAGAATTCTTGTGGGAGGATATCTAGCATGGGCTTTGAAGGACAGATAAGATATCAAAAGGGGGAGCTAGGAGAAGGATGATCAACAAGCAATCAGTAATGTTGATTTGTTTTACTTGACAACACATATTTGATGTAAGAGAAAACTTCTATGGGACAGGATGAACTAATAGGAGATGAAAATAATTTTTAAAAACATCAATAAAATAGTTAAAAACACATAGAAGAAAACAGGTAGAAAAAGCCTTCTAAAAGAGAGACAAATAAATAGAACAAATTTGTTACTATCTAATTTAGGCTGTCCTTGAAAAACAAACTTATGTGTGTGAACAGTTCAACTTATGATACCATACTCCTTACTATTCATTCTGTATTAAAATATTGATGATTATCAAGTTCTTAGCAAAATCTAAAAATTAAAAATGCAAATATGACAACCAACACAAATTTCTTGTGTACCTACCAGGAACTGGGAACTATATAACGTACCAAAGATTCAGTGAAAAATGAAAGAGTCTCTGTATTCAAAGGTAATTGCTATTAGTGGAGACAACATGTAAACATCCATATACATAAGAATACTAAGTACAAGGTAAGTCCCATGAAAGGAACTGGCATAGAGGAGACGAAGAAAACCTCAAAGAAGATTTGACACTTAAACTGAACTTTGAAAGAACCAGGAGAGTTGTAGGCTCAAAAGAGAAGAAAGAGAGAAATAACATTTCAGGAATGGTGAACAGCCTCTCCAGAGGAGAAATAGAATATCTTTTGACAGGAACAAAATGAAATGAACACTGCCAGACTCCTCTGCCCACACATTTTAATTGAAATACTTCAGGACACTAAACCCTTGGAGATAATGGTGTCTCCCAGACTGATAGGCTTTGTTTCTGGCCCAACTCCACCATATTCATCATCACCAGCAAGAGCTAAGGGCCAATTGCAACCAATTGGCAGATAAACAGAGAAGCCTTGAGAGTAGAAATTTGAGGGGCGGCCAGTGAGTAAGAGCACCAGCCCCAGTGTCAGTATGACCTGAGATTGAATCTGGGCTCAGACACTTAGCACTCACCCAGAAACACCTGGCCGTGTAACATTGAGCAAGTTAATTAACTTCAATTGCTTAGGGGTGGTCAGATGGCACAGTGAGTAAGAGCACCGGCCCCAGAGTTGGGATGACCTGGGATTAAATCGGGGCTCAGATAAACCACCTTTGCTGAAGCATCAAGGCATATTAAGGGAAAGAGAGAAGGCAGTGTGCTTTAGGCAGGTCAAATCACCAGAATCATCTTGGCCACCATATTTCTTTGGACTCTCATGGATACAGCCCAAATCCCCAAACCCAAAAGTTTTTGAAATAGCAGAACATACATCCCAGAAACTGACATGATTTTTATTAATGGAAATGAAGTTAAAGAGTCATCACCATCTGCTTTGCTACTCATCCTTAAGGACGATGTAACCTTTTCAAGTGACTTGCAGCTGAAATCTTCTAGAAATTATCCCAGTAGAATGGGAGCTGCTTGAGTTTAAGAAATGTCTTACTTTTCTGTTTATATATGGAGAGTATCACATAGTTCTTGACACATACTAAGCACTTAATGAATTAATGAATTAATCCATCAGGAACAAGACCAATTTGACTGGTACAAATAATACAGGAAAGGGGGAGGGGGAAGTAAAGGCATTTAGTCATTGAGTATTAAGTTCTTGCTATGCTATATACTATATTAAAAGCTAGGGATACAAAGAATGGCATCATTTCCCACCTACCTAATCTCCTGGATTTCATGATCTCTAGAAACTCATTCTTCAAGATGAAATCAATGCTGTAATTCACATCTCCTCAAATCATTTCTCACCCCAGTTTTAGGATTTCATCACAACTCTGAGCCAGATATGTAGCCACACTCTCCACTTTTTAGCTTCTTTTTTATGCTATATTCCCATATTAGGTTATGAATTCCTTGAGGGTCAGGACTGGCTTGTGACTTTTTTACATCCTTAGCTCTTAGCATAGGGTGTGGCACACATATATAGCAGTTGTTTAATAAATGTTTATTGACTCTTAGTCTGAAAAAGTAAACTTGGTCCCTGTCCCAAAGGAAAATTAACCTGGCAGTATTTTGAAGGGTGGGTTGGAAAAATAGAAAGATAGGGAGTAGGGCAAAAACTACAACAAAAAAAAAAGCAGGGTAAAAATAAAACTTGAAAATTAAATATAAAATGAAGTTGAAGAATTAAATCATCTGTCCTTTCCTTCTTTCCAGAGACAGGGAACTGTACACATGTAACATGTCAGCTACTATTGGACTCTATTGATGTTTTGATTATTTTTGCTTAATTGATGTATTTTTCTTTTTTTCTTTTCTATGTTTTGTTATAAGGGATGATTATGGGTTAAGGTAGGGAAGGGATCTGTTGAGAAATGGAAAGGATGCAAAAATAAAAAGTATCAATGAAATCTATATAGACTAAGACATTATCCCTACTCTCTTTGAAGTGTTAGGGGCCTATGGATATGGAATATGGAATATGCTTTCAGAGTGGATGTGTTTGGTTTTTAATGATATGACTTTGTTCCCTTTATTTTTAATTATTTGTCACAAAATATGAATCTCTTGGTAAAGGATAAGGAGGGATATATTTATAAATCAAAGTAATGTAAAAATAAAAGACACCAATGAAATATAAACATTTTTAATAATTAAAGGATTTTGAATCAGAAGCCAAAATAACATAAGCATATTAGGAAACAAGTTTTAAAATTTCTTACAAATATAAGGTTACTTATAAATTAAGTGTATTTCTATATGAGAGTTTTAAATTATAAATGATTTCAGTAAAACAGTTTTGTTAGCACAAAAGAAAAACAAGACAAAAACAAAACAATTAATGAAATAAATGCATCATAACTTTTTAGGTAAAATTTAAAATAGTAGATAAAGAAAAAGTTGGGTATTTAAAGCTAAACTTTGTGAAAATAAAGTTGGCATGATATTTTATTTGTCTTACTTCTACCAAATGGACTCTAGTATTATCAGGGAGTTTAGAAAAGGGGAAGTTAGGGGTGGCTAGGTGGTGCAGTGAATAGAGCACCAGACCTGGAGTCAGGAGGACCTGGGTTCAAATCTGGCCTCAGACACTTAACACAAAACTAGCCGTGTGAACTTAGGCAAGTCACTTAACCCCAATTGTCCTACCTTCCCCCCTCCAAAAAGGAAAATAAAAGGGGAAGCAGACAGCAGAAGGCTTCCTATTTCATGACTAGAAGTTGGGAGATAATCAGGAGCCTCCATAGGCTTTAGAAAATTCAGACAAGGGGCAGCTAGGTGGCACAGTGAATAGAGCACCAATCCTGGAGTCAGGAGGTCCTGAGTTCAAATTTGGCATCAGACATTTAACACTTACTAGCCATTTGGCCTTGGGCAAGTCACTTAACCCTAATTGCCCTGACTTCCCTCCTCCAAAAAAGAAAAAAAAGAAAATTCAGACATGATCTGAATGATATTTGAAGAAATGGATTCTGACTGCAAGTCTATCAGCTCAAAAAGGAGGTGGGGAAGTCAGAGAATAATTACATTGAATCCAGATGTGAGAAGTATGATGGAATGCAACAAGGGGTAGTGGAAGTAGGGACAATGTTAGGTCAAATTTAACATATTTATTAATGATGTAGAAGAGGGATTAAACCTGTTAATGAAATTTACAGATGGTACTAGATGTAGACATGTTGCAAACTCTAATGAGAAGGGAGAAAGAATGTAAATAGACCTAAGGGCTAAGCATATGGTTGAAAAGAAAAGGCAATTCAGGAGAACAAATTACTGGTAGCTAATTCTAGGTTCTTAAAACCTTTCCAAGTTCATCAGTTACTTAGGTAGTAACCTTAAGTCTTAAGTCCCAATTTCCATTCTTTCAATCTTTTCTCCATGAATAACCAGTATGAATCCCATGATATATGATGAAATTGTGAAATAGGACAATGTACAAAGCAGAAAATGAATAGCAGGAAAAAAATTACATTAAACAGCCAATATTCCCAACAACTGTGAACCAAGGCAGATGTTATGTTAATTCTTAGGGGAATAACAATCCAAATCCAACAAGATGAGCAAGGTATGATGAGATAGCAATATATTCTTCAGGTGGCCACAAAAAGTGTTATATTTCATTTGTGTTGTTATAGTTTCTCATTGGTAGACTAGCGAGTTTCATGATTCCATAGGGTCGCTTCCAAGAATGGAAAAGGTAAAGTCACCTAGAGCTATTAGAGTAAAATAAATGACAATTGTAAGTCAAAACTGGCAGAAATAAGGAGAGCTCAATGGCCTGCTAACACTCTTTTTTTAAGCAATTGGGGTTAAGTAACTTGCTCAAGGTTACAAGGCCAGTTATTTCTGGGTGTGGTGCTAAGTATCTGAGCCCAGATTCGATCCCCCAGGTCATCCCAACACTGGGGCCAGTGCTCTTACTGGCTGAACCACCTGGCCGCCCCAACCTGCTACACTCTTACAGTATCAATGATCATCAGCAGAAAGAATGGGGAAAATAACATACATAGAGATGTGGTGTAATACGGTAATGGGAGAGAATTACTTGACTTAATGGCCATTTGTTTTTTTGCACCACATCATCTTTGTTTACTTATTTTTCCCTTTAGTTTCACTGTCCTTGCATCTTTGTTATCTCAGTATGTGCATCAGAAATAAGCTTACAAAAAATAACTTAGAAACAAGGGATTCTGATTAAACCATTGCTATGGCTACATATACTTTAATCACAAATAAATAGGATAGGCAAAAGGGGACAGAGAATAGCATCCTACATTAAGAAGGTACACTCATGTGAGGAAATGAATGTATCAGACTATAGAAGCATGGTGAAGTATATTTGGGTGAAGGTCAAAGGAGGAAGAAATAGAAATGGATATATCTTGGTAGTACCTACAGATCACTTGCATACAAAGAAAAAGGAGATAAAGAGTCTGGAAAACAGTTCACAAGTCATGCATAGAAGCATGATATATTACTGATAGGGGACTTCAGTTACCTAGACATCTGCTGAAGCTTTCTTTCAGATACAAGTAAAATAGCTAAAAACTTTTTAACTTGTCTTAATGATAATACCATACAGTAAAAATTGAAGGAACCAAAAGAGCAAATTCTATTTCAGATCTTTTTTAATTAGCAAGGAGGAAGTACTTGTTGGTGAGGTATGACAAGGGACTCCCTTGATTATAGAATTTGATGATAGAGAGAAAATCTACACATAATTTGACATACCCTCAGTTATTGAAAATTATATTTCAAATAGTTCATACAAACATATATTTTACATTTTCACATTATACACATACATAGATATTGTGTATTTCACTTCACTACAGGTGAATTAATGTATGTACATACAGGATGAAATTTTAATTATGTGTTTCTCTTTGTGCCTTCAGAACTTCATTCTTTTTTTTTACTCAATAGACTTTATTGACTTTAACAGACTTTGACTTAACAGAATATATTTTTCCAATTATCTGTAAAGATAGTTTTCAACATTCTCTTTTATAAGGTTTTGAGTTTTGAATTTCCCCCCTTGTTTCCTCCCCTCCCCCTACCCAAGATGGCAAGTAATCTGATATAGGCTATATGCATGCAGTCATGTTAAAAATATTTCCACATCAGTCATGTTGTGAAAGAAGAATCAGAATAAAATAGAAAAATCATGAGAAAGAAAAGGAAAAGAAAATAGTATGCTTTCAGACTCGATAGTTCTTTCTCTATATAAGGTTAACAGTTTCCATCATAAGTCTTTTGAATTTCTTAGATCATTGTATTGCTGATAAGAGCTGAATCTACCAAAGTTGATAATCACATAATTTTGCTGTTACTGTGTACAACTTTCTCCTAGTTTTGCTCACTTCACTCAGCATCAGTGTATGTCTTTCCAGCTTTTTCTGAAATCTACCTGTTCATCATTTTTTATATCACAGTAGTATTCCATCACATTAATATTCCACAACTTTTTCAGTCATCCCCCAGTTGATGAACATCTCCTCAATTTCCAGCTCTTGACCACTTTAAAAAGAGCTGCTATACATATTTTGTACATGTTTGTCTTTCCCCTTTTTTATGATTTCTTTGGGATATAGACCTAGCAATGGTATTATGGATCAAAGGGTATGCACACTTTAGTTGACCTTTGGGCATACTTCCAAATTTCTCTACAGAATAGTTGGGATCAGTTCAAAACTCCACCAGCAATGCAGTAGTGTTCCAATTTTCTGACATCTTCTCCAGCATTTTTCACTTTCCTGTTTTGCCATCTTAGAGAATTTGATAGTTGTGATGTGGTACCTCAGTGTTATTTTGATTTGCATTTCTATAATCAATAGTGATTTAGAACATTTTTATATGACTATAGATAGATTTAATGTCTTCACCCAAAATCTACTGTTCATATTCTTTGACCCTTTATCAATTTAGGAATGGCTCATATTATTATAAATTTGCCATAGTTCTCTATATATTTTAAAAATGAAGCCTTTATCAGAGACAACTGCTATGAAAATTATTTCCCAGTTTTTTTTAATTTCCTTCTAATCTTGGTTATATTAGCTTTGTTTGTGCAAAAACTTTTTAGTTTAATGTAATAAAAAATATTCATTTTGCATTTCATAATTTTCTCTCATTTGGTCATAAATTCTTCACTTCTACATAGATCTCAGAGGTAAATTATTCCTAGCTCTTCTAATTTACTTATGATATCACCTTTTATGTCTAAATCATGTACCCATTTTGATGTTATATTGGTATATAGTGTAAGATGTTGGTCTATGCCTAGTTTTTTCATATTATTTTCCAGCTTTTCAGCAGTTTTTGTCAAATTGTGAGCTCTTATCCCAGTGGCTAGAAGCCATGGGGTTATCAAATAGTAGATTGATAGAGCCATTGACTACTATGTCTTGCGTACCTAACTTATCGCCTTGATCTACCATTCTATTTCTTAGCTAGTAGTTTTGATGATTGCTGCTTTATAATACTATTAATACTACTTCTCTATTTTAATCATGTAAGCAAGAGATATAAAATTTCCTGTAAGAATTTCTTTGCTGCATCCCATAATTTTTTGTATGTTGTCTCATTATTGCCATTCTCTTGAATGAAGATAATGATTGTTTCTATGATTTGTTATTTGACCCACTCATTCTTTATGATTAGCTTATTTAGTTTCCAACTAATTTTTAGTCTATCTTTCCATGGCCTTTGATTACATGCAATTTTTATTGCATCATTATCTGAAAAGTATGAACTTAACATTTCTGACATTCTGCATTTGCTTGTAAGATTTTTATGCTCTAATACAGAATTAATTTCTGTGTAGGTGCCATGTAACACTTAGAAAAAGGTGTATTCTTTTCTATCCCCATCCCATTTTCTCCAGATGTCTACCATATCTAACTTTTCTAAAACTCTATTTACATCCTTAATTTCTTTCTTGCTTACTTTGTGCTTAGATATATCTAGTTCTGAGAGAGTCTGGCTCCTTCTAGTAGTTTTGCTCACTATTTCTTCCTATAACTCACTTAATTTCTCCTCTAATAATCTGGATGCTACACTTCTTGGTTCACATATGTTTAGTATTAATATTACTTCATTGTCTATGGTACCTTTTAGCAAGATGTAGTTTTCTACCTTATCTCTTTTAATTAGATCAATTTTTGCTTTTGCTTTGTGTGAGATTGCTACCCCTGTTATTTTTGTTTTATTTTTCTTCAGCTGAAGCATAATATATTCTGCTCTAGTCTTTTACATTTGTCTATGTGTCTCTCTCTGTTTCAAATATGTTTCCTGTAAAAAAAAAAAGCATATTGTAGGAATATGGTTTTTAATCTGCTCTATCTGCTTCTATTCCCATTCCCGTT
This sequence comes from Petaurus breviceps papuanus, assembly GCF_028583685.1. Classification (NCBI taxonomy): domain Eukaryota; kingdom Metazoa; phylum Chordata; class Mammalia; order Diprotodontia; family Petauridae; genus Petaurus; species Petaurus breviceps. The sequence goes on along the minus strand of NW_027185798.1, from coordinate 50,916,883 downwards.
TACAGCTATGATTACTGTGCCTTCCTCTCTATCCTGTGCCCCTCCCCATTTATACTTTACTCTCTCTTTTCACCCTTTCCCTCCTCACCAGTGTCCACCTCCCTTAATCTACCCTCCCCTCCTTTCGATTGGACTCCTCCATTTTCCCCTTTCCCCTACTACTTCCTCCCTCCTTTATGTCCTTCCTTCTACCAATCTTCCTCCCTTTTCTTTCCCCTTCCTCTTCCAACTTCCCTATTTGGTAAGATAGATTCCTATAAACAAATCAATGTGTATGTTATTCTCTCTTTGAGCCAAATCCAATGAGAGTAAGGTTTAAATAATTCTCACCCCACTCCTTCTTTCCCTCTCTTGTAATAGGTTTTGTACCTTACCATGTGATATAATTTACCGGATTCTGCTTCCTCCTTTCCTCTTTTCCCAGTCTTTGTTCACCCCTTAATTTATTTTTTGTTGTCACATCAAAGTCAATTTATACCTACACCTTCTCTCTATGTATTCTCTGTCTCACTTCCCTAATAAAAATACCATTCTCAAGAGTTACAAGTATCATCTTCCCATGCAGGGATGTAAAAAGTTTAACCTTACTGAATAATATTTTTTTTCTTTCCTGTTTACCTTTTTATTTACTTCTTTTGAGTCTTATATTTGAAAATTGAATTTTCTGTTCAGCTGTTTTTTTTTCATCATGAATGATTGAAAATTGCTTATTTCACTGAAAATCCATCTTTTCCCCTGAAAGATTATGCTCAATTTTACCAGGTATTTGATTCTTGGTTGTAATTCAAGCTCCTTTGCCATCCAGAATATCACATTCCAAACCCTCCAACCCTTTAATATTAAATCTGCTAATCCTTGTGTAATCCTGACTGTGGTTCCATTATATTTAAATTGTTTTTTTTCTGACTGCTTGCAGTATTTTCTCCTTGACCTGATAATTCTGGAATTTGGCTACAATATTTATTTCAGGATCTCTTTCTTGAGGTGGTCAGTAGATTCTTTCAATGGCTATTTTACCTTCTGTTCTAGGATCTCAGGGAAGTTTTCCTTGATGATTTCTGAAAAGATGCTGTCCAGGCTCTTTTTTATCATAATTTTCAGGTAGTCCAATAATTCCTAAATTATCTGCCCTAGATTAATTTTCCAGGTCAGCTATCTTTTCAATGAGGTATTTTACATTTTCTTCTATGTTTTTTTTTATTTAAAAAATTTTGTTTGACTGATTCTTGATGTCTCATAGTCATTAACCTCCATTTGTCCAATTCAATTTTTAAAGAATTGTTTTCTTCAGTCAATTTTTATCCTTCCTTTTCCAGGCTCTTGACTTTCTCTTTCATACCTCTCATTTCTTTTCACATGTTTTCTTATACCTCTCTTATTTGACTTCTAACATCTTTCTTGAGTTCTTCCAATAAGGCTTTGGGGGCTTGAGACCAATTCATATTCTCCTTTGAGATTTTGGATGTAGGTAAATTGACAATTTTGTCCTTTTCTGAGTTTTTGTTTTGATTCTCCATTTCACCATATAAGCTCTTGATGGTCAAGGTTCATTTTTACTTGCTCATTTTTTCCCTATCTTGTGGCTTTTAAAGTTGAGCTCTCCAGCTGGAGAACAGGGTGAACTTTCCCAAGCTTTTTATGTTGGGGGGCAAGAGGCCTGGTCCCTGGCTTTGTGTTCTGGGACCTTAGGTGCTGATGGTTAGAATCCATAAGGGTCTAGCTGTTTACCTGGTGCAGACCTGGGGCTCTGATGGTGATGTCTGCTGTTTGCTAAGGCCAGGTGGAGTTTTTCTGCATTTACCCAGGGCTAAACTGAAGCATGGGGTGGTTCTAATAACTGGAGTCGGTTGGTTCTCCTGGCTATGCTAATGCATGTGGGGGAATCCTGGATTTGGCATTTGTCTGCTCCCCAGAACTGGGGCTCAGGATTTCCCCTGGTTTGCTGAGATAGGGTGTGTTACTGGCTTGCTGGTATGCTTCCTGTCCTGGGCTACACTCCTCTTATGCCCAAATGATATGGACATTTCTTGATGATCTTCCAAGTTTCCTGAGCTAAAAGATTCGCCACCTTGTCTTTCTACAAGCTCTGCTGTTCCAGGATTTGTTCTGGGGCACTATTTTGTGGTTGTTTGGAGGTGAAAATGTGACAATTCAAGCAATTTTACTGATTATTCTGCCATCTTGGTTCCCAAATTTCCCAGAATTTTATTCTTAAACATTTTTTATTCCCACCAGGGTTGACTTCCTCTGAAGTATTTTCTTTCATAAGATCATCATCTCATAAGCTGAATAACTCATCTTTTGTTTTTTTAAGTTAATTTATTTTTAGTTTTCAACATTCACTTTCATAACTTCTAATTTTTTTCCTTCTCCCACCCCTCCCCCCTCCACAAAATAATATACAATTTGATATAGGCTCTACATATATATTCTCATTAAACATATTTGCACATTAGTCATGTTATATAGCATAATTAGAACAAATGGGAGGATCCATGAGATAGAAAACAAAACCAAAAAAAAATTAGCTTCCTTTGCTCTGCATTCAAACTCCATAGTTCTTTCTCTGGATGTGGGTGCCATTTTCCATCATGTGGCCTGTGGAATTGTTTTAGGTCTTTGCATCACTGAGAAGAGCTAAGTCTATCTAAGTCAATCATGGTACACTATAGCTGTTTTTGTATACAAAGTTCTCCTGGTTCTGCTCACTTCACTCAATTTTCATTTTTAAAAGAAATGCCCAAAGTATGTGAACAATGCCAGGTTAAAAAGAATACATATAAGAATAGATGGAAGAATTTTGGATAATGTATACAATAAGATAGTGGACTAGATATTTTATCTGATCCTTATATCCCACATCTCACCAAGATAGGAATTATGAACAAGAAATAAAATAATTTCAGCTATCTTCCTGTCCTTAGACACACCATAATAAATTAAAAACCCAAAAGATTAGCAATAGAGAAGTCGCATGCCTAACTTCTACCTTAGCAACTTTTTCCCCATGGCCAACCATTCTCAAACAGAGATCACCAGCTGACTTATCAACTTACAAGTAAACTCACCTCTATATCCTCTTGCTCTCAGTGCCTTGGGGAAAATAATGCAGAAGTTTGCATTGTCTGAGATAGTAGGACAAAAGTATTCTGTGCTATGACATGGCTTAGTCAAATAAGAAGAAACAAAAAGCAAACTGGCACCCAAAATTACATGTGGATTATTTTACTAATCTTGAGAAAAAGAGCACAATATTCATCTTGGACAGTTTAATCTACTCAGAAATCATCTAATCAGAAAATTTGTGCAGACACTAAGGGAGGTTTATTGAAATGTGAATTGCCCAGCATGACAGGAGACAGAAAAAGTGTTGGAGTCCAACCTCAGGTGAAATTTCCATCAAGGGGGAAGGAGTCAGAAGATGAGAAATAGAGGAAAACAAGGAAAAAATATTGAAATTATCAAAGTTCCAAGAATAAGGAAAAGCTCAGTTAAAGACCTTGAGTGTAAGCAGATAAACCAACAGGAAAGATATTAATAAGAGAAAGGAATATGCCTCATATAATAGGTAAAAGAATCAAGATATCAAAGAATAAATAGTATAAGGCAAAGATAATGAATCAACATTTGATGAAAAAGACCCTGTGGATTACACACACACACACACACACACACACACACACACACACACACTGAAACACAGAAGGATGTTGCTGAGCAGTTTGAAAGAGAAATAAATATCATGTAAGAAAAATTTATGTCCTGCACAGCAGAAATAATTGGCAGAATAGAAAACCTTGAATCCATGGTGGCAAGTCTCACCAAAGAAACAAAAAAGAGAATAACTGAGTGGAAATGCAAATACATGCAAATAAAGGACAGTTGGGAGAAGAAAATCAAAAAGCAATAACATTAAAAGAAAACACAATCTCCATACATGCAAAACATATTGATTTCAAAGACAGGATGTGTAGAGACATCATAAGGATTATAGGTCTCCCAAAAGAACATGATAAAAAATCTTGAAAGCTTTAATGCAAGAAATAATGAAACAAAACTTCTCAGAACTTCTCAACACAGAAAACAAGGTACATATGAAAAGAATGCATAGATTTCCTACAGTAGAAAAAATATACAGCAAACTCCAAGGCACATTAATTGTTAAATTTAACAACCCTAATGACAAATGATGAATTGTTGAAGTGACCAGGTGAAAGTCTTTCAAATAAAAGCAAAGTAATTTTGAATAACACAAGGCTATTTTGTACCCACCAGAAACAGGTAGGAATAAAATAGCATGTACTGAAAAGTAAAGGAGACCAAGCTGCACCCCTAAGGTGACATAGCCTTTAAACCTGAGCCTAAACATTAATGAACAACAGCACCAACAAAAAAAGATGGATGTTAAATAAAAAAAAGACATTTGGATAATTTGTAGAAAGACAACTAGACATGAAAAAATAAATCTTTTCAAACATTGGAAATAAAAAAGGCAAATGTAGCCACCACCACCAACAACAAAATTATAGCAAAAAGGACATTAAGAGATTCCTTTCTAAAAATACACAAGGATCTAAAGGTAAAAGTAGAAGTCAAATAGAAGTGTTTATAGAGGGGCATCTAGGTGGCATGGTGAATAGAGCACAGGCCCTGGAGTTAGGAGGACCTGAGTTCAAATCCGGACTCAGACACATAACACTTACTAGCCATGCGACCTTGGGCAAGTCATTTAACTCCAATTGCCATGCCTTCTTCCCTCCAAAAAAAAAAGCAAAAATAAAAGTGCATGTGGAAAAAGAGGCCTAGAAAAAATGCATATGTGTGTGTGTGTATATATATGTATAGATGCATGTATATATATAGATGTATGTGTACATGTATGTGTATATATGCATTCATTGATTTGCATATGCACACACACATATACACCCAACAATATCACAACACTGTATCAATAGGGGAATTAATGATTTTGTGGGATTAAATTCCACAAAGTAAGGGTTCATAAAAGGAGAGAGAGGAGGATGAAGTTAGAAGGGAATATGTGTTGTGCCCTAATCAAGTCAAAAGTTAATAGAAAAGGGAAAGTAACGCCTGTGATCTGTCAAGAAGAAGAGAACCTAGGGGAGAATGGGCAATGAAACACAGAGAGATATTTTTAAAGGGAAGAAGAAAGGGCATATGATGAACCACTGATGAATGTTCTCATGGAAGAAGAAAGATATTCTATGGAGGGAAATGAGACCTTCAAGATAGGCATAATCTATGAGGATTTAGTACTTAGAGAGATCACTCATCATGCTTCAGGGAAAGGGAATTTTAGATTATGAGAATAATGAGAATGAGGTTTTTTTTTAATAAAAAGGCTGTAATGGCAAGCAAATGAGTACTTAACACCCTGTTTCAGTTATTTCTTTAGTACTTTGTTTCAGTTCAAGTGGCTTTGAGCCTTGCCCTGATTATATCAAGTCTCTGTTAAGAAACAGAACCTGTGAATCCACAGTGGGAGGGCCTTGCCAAAGACTCCTAGGAATAGGAAGGATGTAAGAAGTGGGCAGAACAGGGAGAAGCAAAAGACAATATAAAAAGCTGAGCACAGCTGTTACTGAGCAGAGCTGAAAACCTGTGGTGTCTGGTACTCTGTCTGCTCTGTCTGTTGATTTGCATTTCTGATACTCTGTACAGAAGCCTTGGGACCTTACCGGAAGCCCTGAAAGAGGATTTTCTTGTTGTCTGTTTGCAGAAGTCCTGGTGGATGGTTTCAGAGGTACTGGGACTTTACTGAGGATTTGTGTTCATTTCTCAGACCTTGTTTGTGGGACTGTGTTGATTTCATTATGCAGATAGTGAATTGATTATGGGGCCAACAATGTGCATGAATGATGTTTTAGCTCTGTTAAGCTTTGTCTTCCCAGAAACAGAAACTGCAAAGGACATGAGGTGGATTGGACACTGTGAGCTTCAATATGGAATGAGAACTGGCAAGGAGCTGGACAATTGCTGAGAGCTACCTACCTGTGAATTCAGGTGATGGTTGAATTCAGGCAAAAGCTGGGACCATGGAAGAGGAACCATGGAATCTAGGTGCCCACCTGGAGCCAAGATGAAAAGACCTGTCCTTGAGTACTTAGTGCTGACTGACAAGATCATAATATACTGTGATCTGGGGTGGGAGAACTTTGTACTTTGCACCTTGTACCCTTAAGGACGATTGAGTCAAGGAGGACTGGAAACCAACCTCCAATCAAGAAGAAAGAAGACTTTTTTTTAAGTAATTGGGGTTTAGTAACTTGCTCAAGGTTACAGGCCAGTTATTTCTGGGTGTGGTGCTGAGTATCTGAGCCTGGATTTGATCCCCAGGTCATTCTGACACTGGAGCTGGTGCTCTTACTTGCTGAGCCACCTGGCCGCCCCTGAAAGGAGACTTTTTGACTGAGAGATTAAGACAATGTGACCTAGGGGTGGGAAAACTTTGACCTTTGTACTTTGTGTCCCTTAAGGAGGATTGCTCCTTAAGGATGATTGAGTTAAGGACTTACTGAATGATATCTTTTGTTTAAAACTATGTGGCCATATGTGTGTATATATACATACATACATACACACACACTCCAATATAACAACACTGTAACTATAGGGGAATTAATGATTTTGTGGGATTAAATTCCACAGAGAGAGGAGGCTGAAGTTAGAGAGGATTATGTGTTGTGACCTAATCAAGTCAAAAGTTAACAGAAAAGGGAAAATCACTTCAGTGATGAGTTGTTATATTATATCATTGTAAACTCTGTACTTTGGTTTCTGTAAATGTTTTACCTTAGTTTACTGATGAATAAATAGAGAGGTCACTATAATATGTGATCAGAACCTTAAAGCTATTCAAAGCAGCAGTCCTCTGTAGAGCTGCTCATGCTTGGCTTTACAAAGACATAGAAAATGAAATAAAAAAACACTCAAGAAAAAAATAAGTCAAAGAGGAGGAAAGGAAATGAGATTTTACTTGATGGCTTAAATCAGAGGTAAGAATGACAGGAAGACTTAAATAGCTAGAGAGAAGAAAGAAGAATTTTAAAAACAACCTCAAAACCTATGGAAAGGAATAATATGTGTGGTGGGGGATGAGGCAAGTAGAGCAGATGACAATAGATTAATAGAAAATAGATCAACCTAAAATAACTGAAGATATCAATTACTGTGTTCACAAAAGGGAAAATTCTCATATGCATTAAATAACCAATACTAGAAATAAATAGAATAACACAATGTAAATATAATAGCTTTAAATGTAAGTATATTAAATAACCCAATAAAGTACAAAAGCTTCAAAGACTGGATAAGAAAATAAAATCTTACAAAATGTTGTGCATAAGAAACACACCTTAAAAGCAAAGACAAACAAAATAAAAATGAGAGGCTAGAAGTGAAACAAAACATTTTAAAATATCAAGCAAATAGGGGGCAGCCAGGTAGCACAGCGAGTAAGAGCACTGGCTCCAGTGTTGAGAAGACCTGGAGATCAAATCCCGGGCTCAGACACTTAGCACCCACCCAGAAACACCTGGCCGTGTAACCTTGAGCAAGTTACTTAACCCCGATTGCTTAAAAAAAAAAATATCAAGCAAATAAAAAAGAGCAGGCATTGAAATCACAATATTAGAAAAATAAAAATGAACCTTTGCAACATAAAAAGGGATAAACAGAGAAAGTACATTATACTAAAGGGAATTAAAGAAAGCAAATATAAATCAATGTAAATTTATATGTATCTAATGCCTTAGAATCTAAATTTATAAAGTTAAATTAACTGAACTACAAGAAGATACAGACAGAAAAACAAGTGGCAATAAGTAGCAATGCCCCTCACTAGGTTTGGGGTAAGTTGAATTGAAAGATAAACAAAGCAGAAAATAAAGAAAGGAATAAAGTTTGGGAGAAATAATAGCTAAAAAAAACCCTTGTTATATATTATGTGAATGCTCATATATATATATATATATATATATATATATTTCTTAGTTCTACATGGAACATTTACAAAAAAATAACATGGTTTAGGATGCAGAGAAATTGCAAACAAATGTAAAAAGTTAGAAAAGGCAAACGCATGTTGAACATAAATTAATAAAATAAAAAATATTTCAGGAAACATTAAGGAAAAGACTCAAATTAAAACTTTATGAAAAAATGCAAATAATGAATGGGTTAAATAATAAACAATAGAAAAATGGGTAAAAAGCAATGAACAGTATGAAAAGTATTCAGATAGCAGGTAAGAGAGTGTTCAGAGATAATCATATCTCTACAAATACATAAAAACAAAACAGCCAAAAAATAGAAGGTTAATGCACTGAATGTGATTTGAAAAATAGAAAGTCACCAAATAAACCTAATATAACCATGAAAAGATATTTCACTTAGAAAAGAAATGAGCAAACTAGAGCTCCAAAAAAAAAAACTATTGACATAATAAATTAAAACTAAATTATAGTTCTTCGAAAAGAGATAAACCTTTAGATAATCTAATTAAAAAGAAGAGGAAAGAAAATCAAACAGGCAAAATAGTAAATGAATGAGAGGAAATAACAACAAAACCATAAGAAATGAAAATAATTATCAGAACTCAATAGTTATGATAATGGAACTGAGAACGCAAATGAAATAGAGAAATGCTTTCAAATATATAAAATATTGGAACTTAAAAGAAGACCAAATACAGTTGTATTCAATTGTCTAACTCTTTGTTTTGGGGTTTGGGTTTTGTTTGTTTTGCTTTTTGGAGGGGAGAGGGAAGGGCAATTGGGGTTAAGCCACTTGCCCAAGGTCACACAGCTAGTAAGTGTTAAGTTTTGGAGGCTGGATTTGAACTCAGGTCCTCCTGACTTCAGGGCCAGTGCTCTATTTACCGCACCACCTAGCCACTCCTGTCTGACTCTTTGTAACCCTATTTGGCATTTTCTTAGCAAAGATACTTGAGTAGTTAAACATTTCTTTTTCCAGCTCATTTAACAGATTAGGAAACTGATGCAAACAGAGTTAATTAAGTAACATACTTAGTGTCATATATCTATAGGAAATGTCCAAGACCAGATCTAAACTCAGGAAGATAAGTTTTCCTGACTTCAGGTTCAGCACTATAGCTATTGTGTCACTGAGCTGCCCCTAGAAGACCAAATATAGATCTTAGATAACAGTCTCAGAAAATAGAAAGAGTTGTAAAGGAACTACCAAAGGGCTCAGTATCCTTTCCTACTTCCTTGTGATTTCTTAGGAGAATTCTATCAAACTTTTAACGACCAATTAGGATGAAGGTTACAAAATTATTCTCAGATTTGAGAAAGAAAACATCTTACTAAATTCCTTTTGTGATACAAGTATGTTCCTAGGCCAGAGAAAGAAAGAAAAACAAAGGAGTACTAGAGACTAACATAATTAATGAATATTCAAAATTTTAAATTAAATCCTCTCATACAAACTATAAAAATTCATCCAAGTAATCATTCATTATGAGTAATTTGGATTTAAACCAAGGATTCAAGGATGCATTAAGAAACAACCAACATATTCATATTAAATACTAAGCCTCATGATTATTTCAATAGGCACAGAAAAATCCATTCAAAAAACAATATACCCATTTATGCTAAAACTCAACAAAGTATAAGCAGATAATTTTTACTGTTAAAAAACTATCAAACAAGCAAAATATACATTGGGAATTCACTAGAACTTTCCCAAGTAAATAGATTAAATTAAGAATTTCCCCATGTTCACAATTATTTGATAAAATTCTTGAAATAATATCAAAAGAGACAGAAATTAATAGTTTAAAGAAAGGTAACAGGGAGGGGCGGCCAGGTAGCACAGAGAGTAAGAGTACCGGCTCCAGTGTTGAGAAGACCTGGAGATCGAATCCTGGGCTCAGACGCTCAGCCACCCACCCAGAAACACCTGGCCATGTAACCTTGAGCAAGTTACTTAACCCCAATTGCTTAGGGGTGGCCAGGTGGCTCAGCAAGTAAGAGCACCGGCTCCAGTGTCGGGATGACCTGGATCAAATCCCAGCCTCGGATACTCAGCACCACACCCAGAAATAACTGGCCGTGTAACCTTGAGCAAGTTACTTAACCCCGATTGCTTAAAAAAAAAAAAAAAAAAGGTAACAGGAGACAAAACTAATTGTATTTGCTGATGATGTGATAGTTTACTTCAAAAATCTTAGAGAATCAGAAAAGATGTTGATTGTTGATTGAGAAAATTTAAAGCTCCAACAGTATTACAGGGTACAAAATAAATCCTCAAAAATCAACAGCATTTCTATGTGGTATAAACAAAATAAAAGAATCCATAGCAGAACAGGAAATTGCATCCCAACTATCTACAAAATGCAAAAAGGTATTTTAGAATCAATTTACCAAAGCTTACAAAATATAGGTAAAGAATCATTTACAATGTGTTCCTTAAAGAATTAAAGAACAACTTAAGTATCTGGAAGAATATTCAGTGCTCATGGCTGTGCTGTGTCAATATGATAGAAATTTCAGTTCTACCAAAGTTAATTTACATTTAATGCTATAATAATTAAATTATCAAAATAATTCTATATAGGACTCAATTAATTAACAAAAGCTCATCTTGGGAAAAAAGATCTAGACCAAGGATATCAAACTAAAAAAGCAACAGGTTCCTGCATCTGGCAAATTGGCTTAGCAAATCACAAATTAAAAATATTTATGCAGCATTATATTTATGTATTTTGTTAAACATTTTCTAAATATATTTTAATCCATATTAAATCATTAATATCTCAGAATTTAATAGCAAAGAATTAAAAACAAAATAGATGCTTACTGACTGGGAGATGGCTAAACCAACATGACTGTAACAGAATATTACTATATTGTAAGTAATGATCAAGAGAGCTAGATGGCAAAATGGATAGTACCATGCCTGGAGTCAGGAAGACTCATCTCTTGCTGAGTTCAAATCTACCCTCAGACATATACTAGCTATGTGACCCTGGGCCATTCACTTAATTCTGTTTACTTAGGTTTCCTCATCTGTAAAATGAGTTGGAGATAGATATGGCAAATCACTCTACTATCTTTGCAAAAAAAAAAGCAAAAATGAAAAACTAGGATTAAGAAAAGTGAGATAAAACTGAAAATAACTGAACAACAACAATAAAAAAGAAATGAAAATGTGACAGAGAAAGAGAAACAAGGAAGACCTACATTAACTGATTCAAAATGAACAGAAGAAAATATGCACAGTAAATGCAACTTTCTGAACCAATAGATCAACCATAAAAAATCATTAGTAAATATAGCAAAATTATATAAAAAAAAACCAAGCATGGCCTAAAATGAGACATCAGAAGATACTTTCACTCTACCCCTTTGCAGAACTGGAAGGTCCACATGTATTTTAAATTTCATATATTTTCAAACTTTTTTATTGTTGATTTGTTTCTCCTTTTTCTTTAAATATTCTTTATTATATTGGACAGCTCTCCTGGAAAGGGAGTAAGAAGGATACTGGGGAAATTATGGTGATTAAAAAAGTCATTAATTTTAAAGAGTTGCTATCGATAACAACATCATATGGCATGGTTCACTAAAAATAATTTCCTGAATGATAAAGCTTAGAATAAGCTGAAGACAGCAAAGAGAGTTAAGGTTATTTTAAAAAAAGGAATATGTTGGTACTCTAGTAATAGTTTAAGAAAAAAAGGATAATAAAGAGGGATTGTATATCTTCTTGGACTGCTTGGTTCTATTATGTTTCTATGTGTTCTGCCTTCAGAATAATCATTACTTTGAAATAAAACAAAAATGATTAACATAGAATTGATACCTAAGTCAAGTTAGGAGATAGTAAGAGAGCACCTTGCTGCCCTAGATGAATTCAAGTCACCTGGGCCAAATCAAATGTTATTGCTGAGTGACTCTATGTGGTCTGTGAATGGTCATGGGTGGGGGGAGATATTTTGAGATTAGGGAAGACCAGGGTCCCAATTTAAAAAAAAAAAAAGTGATGACAACAGAGTCTCTAAACTGCATTCCAATACATTTTACTTTGAATCATGGCAAAATTATAAAGCAGATCGCTAATGAGATAGATATTAGCACCTAGATAGCAATCAGTCATTTCAAAGAATCGTTGTGATTTAACTGAGAACAGGTCATGCCAGATAAAATTCACTTCTTTTATAAATGTTACTAAAAGCTAGGAACATGTTTTATCTAGATTTTGCCTAGTTGCTAATAGGTCAATATCAGTACAGTGGGAAGTCTCTAAGGGAGTACTCAAGGGACCTCTGCTTGACTCTTTGCTGTTTAGCAATTTTACCAATTACTTGTATAAAATCATTTGATGACACATAAAATTTGCAGATGAAACAAAGCTGGCAGAGATAGTTAACACGATTGATGACAGAGTCAGAACCCAAAGAGATTTTGACAGGCTAAAAATTGAATTGGAATAAATTCAAAGTCTTATAATTAGTAGCAGAAGAACAAGATGGAAGTATGCTTAAATAGCAATTGTACTGGACAGAAAAAAAGGATCTGGGGTTGGGGAATAGTAGACTGTATAATTCAATATTAAGGGAGTAGAGAAGGACATATAAGTCTATATAGCACCTACTATGTGCCATGAACTGTGCTAAGCACCATACAAATAGCAACTCGTTTAAAATCTTCACAATGCACCTGGGAGTTGGGTGGCATTATTATCTCCACTTTGTAGTTGAAGAAACTGAGACAAACAGAGTAACTAGCCCCATAATTGATTATATACTTTAAAATTCATCTTTTTTCCATTTGGGTTATTCAAGGCAGGAACATTGATATTTCCCTGTGTATATCTCATCTTTTACCTCTGTACATGTGTACAGGGAGTTCCTGGAATATACTTTCTCCTGATCTCTGCTTCTTACAATCCCTAGCTTCCTTCATATAGCTAGTGTTTGAAGCTAGATTTCACCTGAGGTACTCCTGAATCCAGGCCCGGCTCTGTAGCCACTGCTTCATCTAGCTTCCTGGATTAGCAATGCAATGTGGAAAGCCTGCCCTTCCCCCTAAAAACAACAACAACAATAAAATTCTAGTGTGATCATGGGCTAGCTTCCAGAGAGAGGGAGGTGAGACCTCAACTGTAACACTGTTTTCAGTTGTTTCGAAAAGGATATTAAAATGCTATAGACCATCAAGAAGACAGTACTGAAAGGCCTTCAGTGCTTATTATATGAGGATTATTTAAAAGAACTAAGAATATTAAATGAGAATAAAATACCAAGAAGGACCTGAAAGTTGCTTTCAATATGTATTTTTTCCAATTGATTTATTTATTTTTAGTTTTTGACATTCGTTTCCACAATATTTTGAGTTACAAATTTTTCTCCCCATCTCTCCCCTACTCCCATCCCATAATAATGAGCCTACTGAATACCCCTTCCCCCAATCTGTTCTCTCTTATATCCCCCCCTAACTTTCTAATAGGGCAAGATGGATTTCTATATCCCAGAGCCTGTATATCTTATTTCCCAGTTGTATGTAACATGCAATAACATTTGTTTTTTGAGACTTTTAGTTCCAGAGTCTTTCCGTTCTTATCTCCTCACCCACCCCCACTGGGAAGACAAGCATTTCAACATAGGCTATACATGTGTAGTTATGCAAAACGATTCCATAGTAGTTGTATTATGAAAGACTAACTATATTTCCCTCCATTCTATCCTGCTTATTCTATCCCCACTTATTCTATTTTCTACTTTGACCCTGTCCCTTTTCAAAAGTATTTGCTTCTAACTACCGTCTCCCCAAATATGCCCTCCCTTCTATCACACCGCTCTTATCCTCTTACCCCCTGCTTTCCTGCAGTGTTAGATACCCAATTGAATGTGTATGTTATTCCCTCTTTAAGCAAAATTCAACGGGAGTAAGGTTGACCCATGCCCTTTGACCTTCCTGCTCTTCTCCATTGTAACAGTGTTCTCTTGCCTCTTTTATATGAGATAATTTACCTTATTGTATCTCTCCCTTTCTCTTTCTCCCAATATAGACCATTCTCACCTATTAATTTTATTTTTAAGATATCATCCCTTCATATTCAATCCATCCTGTGCCCTCTGTCTATGTATACATGCACATACATATGCATACATTCACATACATATTTATACAAACATACACCCTCCATTACATACATATATGTGCATACATATATGTGTGTGTGTTCCCTTCAACTATCCTCATACTAAGAAAAGTCTCATGAGTTACAATTATTGTTTTGCCATGTAGTAATGTAAATAGTTCAACTTTCCTTATGGTTTCTTTTTCCTGTTTACCTTCTCATGCTTCTCTTGCTTCTTGTAATTGAAAGTCAAATTTTCTGTTCAGCTCTGTTGGTTTTTTTCATCAAGAATGCCTGAAAGTCCTCTATTTCATTGAATGACATATTTTCCCCTGAAGCATTATGCTCAGTTTTCTGGGTAGGTGATTCTTGGTTTTAATTCTAGCTCATTTGACCTCCAGAATATCATATTCCAAGCCCTTCAATCCCTTAATGTAGAAGCTGCTAGATTTTGTGTTATCCTGATTGTGTTTCCACAATAGTAAAATTGTTCCTTCCTGGCTGCTTGTAATATTTTCTCCTTGACCTTGGAACTCTGGAATATGGCAATGATATTCCTAGGAGTTTTCTTTTGGGGATCTTTTTCAAGAGGTGATTGTGGATTCTTTCAACCTCTATTTTGCCTTCTGCTTCTAAAACATCAAGGCAATTTTCCTTGAGAATTTCTTGAAGGATGATTTCTAGGTTCTTTTTTTGATCATGGCTTTTAGATAATCCAATAATTTTTAAATTATCTCTCCTGGATCTATTTTCCAGGTTTTTCCTGTTTGAGATTTTTCCAATGAGATATTTCACATTGCATTCGATTTTTTCATTTGTTTGGATCTGTTTTATAGTATCTTGATTTCTCATAAAGTCTTTAGCTTCCATTTGCTCCAATCTAGTTTTGATGGAATTATTCTCTTCAGTGAGTTTTTGAAATTCCTTTTCCATCTGGCAAATTTGACTTTTTAAGGTGTTCTTCTCCTCATTGGCTTTTTGGACCTCTTTTGACATTTGAGTTAGTCTGCTTTTTAAGGTGTTATTTTCTTCAGAATTTTTTTGGGTCTCCTTTAGCAGGCTATTGTGTCACTTTTCATGATTTTCTTGCATCATTCTCATGTCTCTTCCCAGTTGTTCCTTCACTTCTCTTAGTTGATATTCAAAATCCTTCTTGAGCTCCTCCATGGTCTGTGACCAATTCATATTTCTTAGAAGCTTTTGATGCAGGAGATCTGACTTCATTGTCCTCCTCTTGTTCCATGCTTTGATCCTTTTTGTCTCCAAAAAAGGATTGTATGGTCTGATTGTGCTTCCTCCTGTCAATTATTTGACTTTTGTGTTCTTTGCCATAGTAGAACTCTGCTTACGGAATGGAGAAAGCTCTGTCCTAAATTGTTGGGGTTTTTGCAGCTGTCAGGGCTATTAGTTGAGTACCCTATCTACAGCCACCACAAGCTCTGACTCATTGGTCACTTACTCCATGGCCATCACCCAAGACTATGATCCAGATCCATGCAGGTCAAAGCAAAAATGATTATCCTCTGAATGGTCTCTTGCTCCCCAGACAATCTGCAGGCCTGGAGCTCTGAAAGCAGCCATAAGGCACTGCCACTTCTTGTCCTGTGGGCAGGGGCTGGATCACGTTGTTCCTTCACCCTTACAACAGAATTCCTGACTGACCTTTTATTTTCTCTTTAGTGTTTATGGGTTGAGGAGTCTGGAAACTGCCACAGCTTCTGGTGACTTACTCTCCTGAAGTCTTCTCTGGCCGGTCTGGTTGCTGGCTGGGGCCTTTCTGGGGCCAGAACTGCAGCTCACTGGGGATTGCACTGGGCTCTCAGTGGGCTATAATAGACCTTTCCTGTCAGCCTGCCAGGCTGATGTCAGTGTGAGATTTGTTTCTCTCTGTCTCTTTGTGGGTTCTGTAGCTTTTAAATTTGTTTAGAGTTATTTTTTTACAGGTATTGGAGATGGTTGAAACCAGAGCCCATTCCAAGTTTGTTCTTTTACTCCACCATATTGGCTCTGCCCCTGTTTTCAATATTTAAATGGCTTTCATATTGAAGAGGGATTAATTTACTTTGTTTTGGCCCCAGCGAGCAGAATGAAGAGCAATGAATGGGTATAGGTTACAATGAAGAAAATTTTGACTTGATGTAAAGAAAATATTTTCTAAAAATTAGGCTGTACAAAAGTAAATATATTTGCCTTTAGAAGTAATGGTTTCTGCCTCCTTGGAGATCTTTAAGTAGGGACTCGATGTCTACTTGTAATATGTTATAGTGAGGATTCCTTTGGTGTATGGCATGGGCTAGATGGTCAGTGTGTTCCCTGATGATTATGCAATTCTGTGATACTATGATTCCATAGATTCTGAATAACAGGTTTGGGAAGGAGCAGATAGACATTTCCTTGTCATAGTATAAGGGTCCATGTGCTTTAACTAAGCCTTTTGCACTTGATTTAAAGAACTAAGACCTTGTACTTCAAAGTACCAGGAACACTTTTTAATTTAAGCACAATTGTTGGCCACTCTTTGCAACATGAGTGTACTCTCTTTTTAAAAATTCAGATGTAGTATTCTCAATTTGTTTATAATTAGGGTTTGGTTGAGGATGGGAAAACTAATGACTACCCAGATCTAAGGGAAATGGGCAAAACTGGTAAGGAGTGTAAAGAAAATTTGCATACACATGTAACAAGCAGGCTTAGAAGCAGTTCTCTGTGTAGAAATAGTAGTTTAGATTTGGACTCATGTCAGCATTTCTATTATTAAGGCTTTTGACACCATCTCTCCCTTTCCCCCTTTCAAAAAGTCTTCCTCTATTTCGTCCTTTCCCTCTTTCCCTCTCTTTCTATCTTTATCTTTCCCTCTGTCTCTCTGTTTCTTCATCTTTACCTCCTTCTTTGTCTCTGTCTCTCCCTGTCTCTCTCTCTGTCTGTCTCTTTCTGTCTCTCCCTTTCTATCCCTCCCTCCTTCACTCTGCCCCTGAGCTCACCTGCATAAGATGACTACAACTACTAATACAACACCTTGAATCTCTATAATGCTATAAGATTCTGTGAAATGCTTTACATATATTATGTCATCTGATCCTCTCAGCTAACTTGTAAAGTAGGTTCTATTATTATCTTCATATTACAAATGGGAAAACTGCTACTGAGTATGCCCAGGGTCTCATAGATATTAAATGTCTAAAACAAGAGCTCTGGCCTACAAGACTAGAATATTCTCTACTCTCCTGCCTAACTGCCTCACAGATTTAAGATCACAGACTAAAAGCTAGAAGGAATCTCAGCCCTTCATTGTACAATTGGGGAAACTGAGATTCAGTGATGTTAATATACTTACCAAAGATGACTCAGTAAGAAGCCTTAAAGATAGGATGCCAAACCAGGTCATCTGGATCTTGAAACAGCTTTTTTTTCACTGTTGCAGATGGTTCTACCAATCACCTTTTTGAGTATTAAGCACAATGATCACAAAAAAATAAGGGTGTAATTAGGACTTGATGCTAAGTCTCATATCAAAGTAATAGGGCAGGAGTCCTTCTTTCTTCCTAGTAGGATTAGTCTACTCTGTTCCTCCCATAAACAAACTCATAACAATTTTAAGGAAAGTCCTAGTAGCATGTATAGACTTGGAGAATTTAGAAGATAGAACCCATAGCCTGTCATTTGGCCTTCTTATACTGTAGTCTCTCCTATTCCATCCCCAGCCCTACCCCAATCTGGCTTCTAAATGGCTGGTTTATGTTCCTGTTAGCACTGGTTCTAATTGAATTAATGATTCCTTCACCAATTCTATAGCCATAAGTCTCCTAATTATAATAGCTTATGGGGACTAGGAAGCCAACTTATAAGATTTGCAAAACAAATTAGGGGTAAAGATAGATGGCCTCATATGGCCTTATCCTATGGTGAGTGCAAAAAAGAACATGATTCCTCTTAAAATCTGCTATCCCTATTTTCTTCCTCTCTTTTTGATTGCAACACTCTCTGTTCTCCTCTAATTGGTGCCTATGATTTTGTTCTATATCATGATGAAACAGCAAGGTCCTTTTCTCTTTGGGTCAGTAATTCAGGCAGTAAACATTCAAGTGCCTACTACATGCTAAGTGATAGATATTTTTAAAAGAGACAAAATATAGTTACCACTCCAATGGAACTCACAATCCATTGGATGAGGTAACAAGAAAATAAATACATGTACAAACCAATTATAAACAGGAAAGAAAGAAAATAAGTAGAAGACAGAAGACAGAATGGAGAGAATTTAGGGAAAGCTTCCTATAGAAGATGGGATTGTCATTATAATTTTAAGGAGGCCAGGGAAGCCAGGATAAAGAGATGAAGAGGAAGAGAATTCCAGGCATGGGGAACAGCCAGTGAAAATGGTCTGGAGCACAAAGATGGAGTATATTATTTGGAGAACAGCAAGGAGGCCAGTATCACTGGATCAAAGAATCCAGGGTGAAGGGCATAGCGTACAAAAAGACTGGAAATCTGCGGTGAAGAGGGAGTAGCTAGTTATGAAGGGCTTTAAATGCCAAAGAGAGGAATTTGTATTTAATGGAAGAGGTGATATGGAGCCACTGGAATTTATTGAGTAAGGGGGTAACATGATTGGACCTGAACTTTAGGAATATCACATAGTTGGCTGAATGAAAATGGCACCTTGGTAGTACAGTAGATAGAGTACTGGGTTTGGAATTAGGAAGACATAAATTCAAATCCACCTTCAGGTACTTATCAGCCGTGTGACTCTGGGCAAGTCACTTAACCTCTCTTTGCCTCAGTTTCCTTATCTGTAAAATGGGAATAATAATGCACCTACCTCTCAAGACTATTTTGATAATTAAATGAGACAATAATTGTAAAACACTTAACAGTTCCTGGTACATAGAAAGATCTGTATAAATGTGAGATATCATCATCATCATCATCATCATTATTAAAGTTGGATTGGAGCGGGGAAGGACTTAAGGCAGGCAGAACCACCAGCAGACAGTTGCAAGTTTAAGTGTGAAGTAATGAGGGACTATACTAGGGTAGTATAAATATCAGAGGAGAAAAAGGAGTGTATTTGAGGGAGATTACAAAGGGGAAAGCAACTGGCCTTGGCAATAGATTTCATATTAGAATATGAGAAATTGTGAGAAGCAAAGAATGACTACGAGGTTGGGAGTCTGAGGATGTGGGACAATAGCAAAGCCCTTGATAGTTATAGGGAAGTTAGAAGGAAGAAGCTTAGGGGAAAAGATGAGTTCAGTTTTGAACAACTTGAGTTTAAAATATCTTACTGAACTTTTAAGATTTAAGATGCCTGAAAGCCCTTGGAGATGTGAGACTAAAGGATAGCAGAGAGTTTAGGGAGGGATAGGTAGATTTAAGAATCATTAGCATAAAGATAATGAGGCTAGGTTGCATAGTGGATAGAGCACTGGGTTTGGAATGTGGAAGATTCATCTCCCTGAGTTCAAATCTGACCTCAGACACTTTCTAGATGTGTAACCCTAGACAAGCTGTTAACCCTGTTTGCCTCACTTTCCTCATCTACAAAAGAGCTGAAGAAGGAAATGGCAAATCGCTCCAGCATCTTTGCCAAGAAAACCCCAAAAGGGGCCAAAAAGAGTATAACATGACTGAAACAACTCAACAATAAATAAATCCATGAGAGTTAATGAGATCACCAAGTGAAGTTGTATTAGATAAGAGAAGGACCAGGACAGATCCCTGTGGGATGACTATTGTTAGAAAGGGTGACCTGGATACATTCATCAAAGGAGAAGAACAGTCTTCATAGCTAGAAGGAGAACTATAACTCAGTGGTATCCCAAAAACCTAGAGGAAAAAAAAGAGTATCGATGAGGAGAGGGATCAACAGTATCAAAAGTGGAAGGAAGGTAAAAAAGAATAAAAATTGAAAAAGGGCTATTGAATTTTTCAATGATGCAATCATTGATAATGTTGGAGAAAGCATTTTCAGTGGAATGATGGCATCTGAAGCCAGAATGTAACACGTTAAGAAGAAAATAAGAGTAAACAAAATAAGGGAAGACATACAAAAGGAAACTGAAAAGCAAGGTTAGAAAGGTAAGAAGGGCAAAGACAGTTCCAAATCAGTACGCTTGATGGGAAATGGGGAGAAGATCGTATTAGGCCTCCTTGTTAAATATAAGTTGGGAAGCTCATGGCTCTGCCCACTAGTCCGATGATTCAAGAAGGGTGGCAGAGTATACTGAGGAGATGCGAGTATTAAGATCAATTCAATCTTGTAGGATAAAGAAATTCCCAATATCAAGATATCTCGAGTATAAAGCTGTGATGTTGAAGTCTTCCAAAAACGTCCAAAGCAGTGTAGCTGGTGGGTAAACGGCATTAATTAATGCCCATGCCATACAAATAACTAATACATAAAACCATAAACTATTCCTTGGTTAATAGTATCATGGTGAAGTATTGTCCTATTTTTTCCATTTTCATTATTGATGTCTGTTATACTAATGTACTGTATGCTTTTTCTTTGGTATCTACAAAAGCAACTAGACCAGTACATTATCTGTAGGAAATGTTTAATATAGACTTATTGAATAAATATTTCTCCCTGCTGCCATTAGTTTTCCAGGGATTCATTGTTTCATAATTATGCTTATATTTATTAGAGATCTTTCTTTGCATCATATCACCAACAATTAGCAGAGTCCATGGTAGATAGTAAACACTTAACATACATATGTTGCCTGTTTATATAGCAGAACTGAGGCTAGTAATGTGTTCTTAGGTAGTGCCATCTTGCATTTATCAATGTTCTGTAGGGATGAGAAAAGTCTATATCATTTGTTCCCAAACCCTCTCACAAATGTTTTTTTTCCTCTAATTTAGGCCATGATTTAGTATGAGGACTATATTCTTCTACTATTGAGAATTAGGAAAGAGTAGAAGAAGGTGTCTTATTCTACCAAGTCAGAGAGAGCCTTCCTAAATGTCTAGCACTGTAATTTGACATCCCTTATAGACCAATTACAATATACAAAAAATCAATAACAACAAATCATAAATTAAATGAGATGGCATCAGAAATTTTGACTTCAACCTCAGCTTTCAGTATCCAAATGACAATGAATTTGACGAATGATCAAGTAAAGATATTGACATAGAAAGTAATATTAAAGGACATAATATGTACATTTTGGATCAGAATTGACCTAGAATTGATCCAATGTCTACAATAGGCAAGAAAAGTAAGCATTGAGGTGGGCAAGGAGCATGTTGGTATTGTCCAAAGTGCTATTCTGGAAATAAAAGCAAGTGAAATGTAAGTAAAATGTAGGTTACAATTCAGAGAAAACATGATGAGAATGTGAGATTTGTGAATTTGAGTGAGATTACAGAACTGGAGGGTAAATGTTGATGTTGAGGGTAAATTTACAGACATATGATTAACCATGCAAAAATGGAGAGAGACACACATGTTATGCTAGGAGAAAAATGTTTGGTTATCTCTTTCTATACTCTTCTATTTCTAGTTCTTCTGTAAAAGAAATTAAGGGGGGAGGGGAGGAAGTTCAAGAGGGTTAGTAATATCTTCGCTGTCTTCAGAAGAAAACAACTTGAAGAGATTACTCTGCTAGATATCAGAACTAAGCTTTCTTATGGCAGTTCTTAAGATTTTCAATGTTCCAAAGCAAAACATTTCATTACCCTGCATAATGGAAAGGAAATGAAAGAAAAGAATCTTTTGGGAATCACCAACTACCCCTGATGAATTCAGCCATCTTTGAAGATAAATCTGATCTGGGCTTTTGTGTTAGCCTTTTTTGTGATAACGTGTACACAGGCTATTGAGAATTTCAGACAAATCAAAGTATCTAAGGGCTATGGTCCATCATTAAAAATACAACCATGGGTCGGGGATCTTGAATCCCATTCAGACTAGTGGAATTCTAACTGACATTTAGGAAAGGGTCTAGGCAACCAATAGTATTTTTTAAGAAAGGCTATGCACATTTAAGAATGCTTAGCTTTGATGAGAAGTAGATAATTAAATGTCCATTATAAAAAAGAGGTCTGTTTCTCTGTGTGTTCTTTTGTCCCCCTAGGGATTCTCGCTTATTACTGGAAAATGGAATTTTATTGGTGGGGCCTCAGACCCCCATTCTCAGATGTAATTCTGGCTACACTTTTCAAGCTCTGGTTCCCCCTAGGAGCAGTTCCCATGCCTCAGAAAAGTAACTATCTTAGGCCAGCTCGTAGCACCCTACTCATCCCTCTCATCAACCATACAGAACAAAAAGCAGTAGGTAGTCAACTGGGGATCCATATTACCCTGGAGACACAGATGATGATACTTTCTTCCCTACATGAGTACTTAAGGTGTCTGGCCAAGATGAAATACTGAAAGTTCACATATAAGGGCAAGGTTTGGATGATCACTAGACACTTCTAAAAGGTAACACTCCCTCCATATATACACATACGTACACAGACACACAAATACATAAACACAGGTATTATGCATATATTTGTGTATGAATGTATATATGTTTTACATATATATGTGTATATATATAAATATATATATATATATATAATTTCTTTCAGCCTTATTTATTCAAAGTTATTGTGACTGAGCTCCTAAACATATACAACTAAGCCATGTGGGTGGTATTTTATAAATATCAACAGTTTCATCCTGGAGCCCTCAATCTTTCTACTGGGCATCTATAGACTAGAGTTTCCATAATGGTTTCCAGCCACTCAAATTTTTAATCTCTTTCCACCCACTATCATGTGATGTGGATGCCCTTTTATATAAGTAGGCACAACGTGTTTTTGTCACCTGATAATTCTGGTGTGTGTGTGTGTGTGTGTGTGTGTGTGTGTGTGCAGTACTATCCTAGCAAATGTTTAGTAACTGGCTTGCCAAGAAAAAAAAGTTCCCCAGACAATTTTAAATTTAATCTGAATTATTCGTATTTTTATCACTTTCATAAGTCTAGATAATCAACAAAACAACAAATCAAAACCTCATTTGTATCTTTTGCCAATTTTGGAGGTATAAATGCTCAGACTAAAATTTAACCATCTACTCTCACAAGCTAATTCAAACTGACTCCATCACACTCCTAGTAGGGGATATGAGACCTCAGGCCCTGAATATACTGATCAGTCACTTTCTTCCTGCCTCTGTATGCCTTTGACCTAAACTCATACAAAAGGAGTTATGAAGGTTAACTCTCCCTTCTATCTATGATAATCTCAGAGCTTGTCACTTAATTTAGAAGAGAGGACGGGGCTTCAGTCTGTGATGATTGGAAAGTCAATTGAAGATAAGAATTGGGGAACAAATTAGGGCTATAAATTGTTGGCTAAATATAACTGCTTCATAGGGCCCAATCCTGTGGTGAGTGAGAATGAATAAAACATGATCCCTCCTGGGAATAAAGAACTTGCCTAGATGAATTACAAGCAATAAAGGAATAAAGCTAAATTCATAACTGATGACTGAGAATCCCTGATGAGGAAAGCACTCATTTGTATTTTCCTTCCTTTGTGTGAGGTTGATTTCTGAAATGTAGATTTTACTATGTGGGCTTTTTTCTTCCTGCCTACACACAGATATATTAGATCCAGGGGTGGTTACCATATTTCAACATCATGATTAGAATTCATTTTTACTCAGATGCCCCAAAGTCTTCCAATCTAGGTGGCTTAAAACCTTAAAGCACTTGTATTACTTATGTCAGTTTGCCTTATGAAGCATATTTTTAAAATTTTAATATATTTTAAGGTCTACGAACATGTACACAAGAAGCAAAGTTGTCACAGGTTTTTGTCAGTGACTTGCTTAAAAGAGGCATGTTAATTTTGATGATTTGATCAAGATTTTAAACATGATTATATCTTTCCTTCAATTTCAATCAATTCAGTTCAACTCAAAGAACATTTCTCAGTTACTATGTTTAAAACTCTCATTATGTGGTAAACATGGGATTTTAGATTAGATGTACTCCAAGATCCCTTCAAGATCTAAATTTATAATCCAATAATGGTTGAGACTTTATTCATTCATTCATTTACTCATTCATTCATTCATTCATTTATTCATTGGTAGAGAGGTTGAGAGGGTAGGACTAGACCTTAAGTTTCACCTGTATGGGGAGCTTATGAGTAAAAACTTTTTTTGCACAGATGCATAGCTATATCTCTTATGTAACTTATATACTTAGGGAATAACCTGGGGGTAGTGAGATGTTGAGTGACTTGATCAGAGTCACACAATTTGTATGTGACAGAGGCTGGACTGGAATCTGGATTAGCCTGCCTCCAGGATAGTTCTCTATCCACGTTGCCAGTCTGCTTCTCATATGAGTGAAAAACAAAGAATACATACATACATACATAAATTTTAAAAGCAAAAAATCCTTCTCCACAAGGAGATTACATTCTGCTGGAATATAGAATCTTTGATGTAAAACCATCATGAAGATAAATATAATAAATCCTATGAGGACCAATAAAAAAGAATGGGGTAAAAAACCTTCTTATCAATTAGAGGTGTCCAAAAGCAGACTGGGCTGCCATGATTCCATGAGAAGTGATGGATTTCCCCTCCTTTGAAGTCTTCAGTTAGAGGCCAGACTACCCATTGTCAGGTACTGATTTCCAATCAGTTCAACTAGATGTCTGCTGAGGTCCTATCCAGCTCTCAAATTTCATGACATTGTGTTTCAATGATTCTACAGTTTTGTTCAAGGAAGGATCTCATTTTAATCTTTGTTCTAGAGTTTAACTTTGCTCTAATTTTTTTTAAAAAGCAGTAAGCTAGGGGTGGCTATGTGGTGCAGTGAAGAGTACACTGGCCCTGGAGTCAGTAGGACCTGAGTTCAAATCCGAGCTCAGACACTTAACACAAAACCAGCTGTATGACCTTGGGCAAGTCACTTAACCCTAATAATCCGACCTTCCCCCTCCAAAAAGCAAAAACAAAAAAACAAAAAAAGCAGTCAGCTATATGAGGAACAGATAATGGCCACTAGTAATGATGAAAATAAAATTAAAAAAACAACACCTAAATTGTCACTGACTTTTAAACTCTGAAATAATTTATTTAGTTCCTGGGTACAGATTTTATATGATTTCCTTCAGTAAATTTGTTGACTAATGGATGTGGTGCTTTCCAATAAGCTAAAAGCAGTGTCTTTGCTTCATCAGCTCCAGAGGCACCAGAATTGTGGAGCTCAAGGTTTCTCTGGGCTTGCCTGTGCCTTGCTTCTGGCTGTATCTTGATTTATATCAACATACTTAAAACCTCATTAATGTCACCAGGGGTAGACTGTCAAGTGGAATAAGGATCCTAGCAAATGTGTTCCCACCTCTTCTCACTTTCAGGTTCATCAAACATGGTATATGTTTCTGTCATTGCCAAATTACTGACATGCAGCACATGGAAAGCCCATTACCATTAATTACAGGGCTATGTCAGAAATAACTTGACACACTGCAGTCAGGTAAGGTGCCCATTATGCAGAAACTGATGTTATACCTTGTACCTAACCCCCAAAGCTTAACAACAAACTGCCACATATTTGTCAGAAGTAAGGATAATCACCAGCAAATTTGAGTGAGTTCTGATGTACAAAACTTTTAGAAATTTTTAAATAATTGTATGGTGTACACACTTGAAGAAACATTGTTTTAAAAACATGCCCAGCATTCTGACTCTGTCAAGTAGCAAGCATGAGGGAAACCCCTTACTGTAAATCAGTTTCTATAGCAAAATAGCCATTAAAATGTCTCCAAGACTTCTTGCATAATAGCTGACATTTATATACCATTTAAAGTTTTATAAAGCACTTTGAATAGATTATCTATTTGATCTTCATAACAATGTAGGATAGTATAATATAAAGAAACCAAGATAAAAACGGCTTGAATGAGTCCCTTAGGTTAGTACATGTCAGAGGGAGGAATCAAATCTGGGGTCTTTCTGACTCCAAGCCCAACATGCTTGTCTCTATTCCATGTTGTTGTTGTTTTTTAAAAATGAAGCATATGGCTTGTGTGGCAGTAGAGGGAGGAAATGATTGAATCCTAATGAATAAACAGATACATGTTTGTTAGTTTGCTGCGATGAAATTTATAATTGTTATTTCTTTTTTCCCCTCAAAATTGCCCTAGGAAGTAAATGTTCTATTATCCCCATTTTACAGATGAAACTGAGATGAAAGGGGTTAAGTGACTTGACCAGTGTCACATAGCTATTGTGTCTAAAGCTATATATGAGCTTAAGTCTTCCCGACTCAAGGTCCACCACTCTCTCCACTATATCACCTAGCTGCCTCCAACTGGTACCCCTCTAGTAAAAGCCCTCTCTTTAAAGTTATCATTGACCTTTCAAGCACCAAATCCAATGACCTTTTTAAGTATCCATCCTCCCTGATCTCTCAGAGGTTCTTAATACTGCTGATTGTGCCTTTCTTTTGGCTATACTTTCCTTTCTTGACTTCAGAGGAAGCCCACTATTCTAATTTTCCTCCAATATCTCTGGGTCTCTTCTCCGTCTCCTTTCCTGGACTATCGTGTTCATGATCATTTCACATACAGGTCCTTCAATGGTCTGTCCTTGGTCCTTTTCTTTTTGCTGTGTTCTTTCCCTTGGGAATTGCATTCAGATCCACTACTTCAACTTCTTCCCCTATGTATCCTGAGTCCCAGATCAAAACTTTCAAATGATGTCTCTATCTGATTGTCTCTCTGGAACCTTAAGTTGAATAAACCCCAAACCTAGCTCATTTCTTTCCCCTTTAACCTGCTCCCTCTTTCTGCCTTTGCTATATTTATCTAGAGTGCCACCATTTACCCACTTTCATACAGTTGTAACCCATGTCTTATATTGACTCATCCCTCTCCCTCACATCTTATATTCAATCATTTGTCAAATCTTCCTTGTTATACCTCTATAATATATTTTGTGTCTAGCCCCTTCTCTCTATTATCACTGCCAAGACCTTGGAAGAGGCCACTATTACCTCTCAGCTGGATGATTCAAACAGTCTTCTTAAATATGTTACCACTACCAATTTCTGTCCCTTGTAAATGATCTTTCATATTAGTTACTGAATACATTTTCTTTTGCATGGAATTGGTCAAGTCTCTTTTGTGCCAAAAAATTTAAGTGATGTCCATGTTTTTATTTCATGTTTCTAGGTTTCCCTTTGTTTCTCTTTGATTAAAATCCCAACTGAAGCTCAATGAGCTCCAGTTCCAGTGCTTACCTGCTACTTTCAGGATCAATATAAAATGCAACTGGCATTAAAGGCTTTTCACAACCTGACTCCTTCCTATATTTTCAGTTTTATTATACTCCTTGATGCATTCTAAAATCAAACTATGCTGGCCTATTTGCAATTCTTCAATCATACCACTCCATTTCCTAGCTCCTTTGAGTTTTTGCAATGGCTCTCTCCTATGCTTGGGATTCTGGGCTTCCTCATTTATATATTTTACTTCCCTTGAAAATCTCAGTTTTTATCCCAGCTCCAGAAGGAGGCTCTTTTGTCCTTTCCTCTCCAAAACTTCTAATTTCGTCTCCTTTTTTAACCTTTATTTTCTCTATTTATTTTTGTAAAGGTGGGACTGACTGATATTTACTCAATCAAGTCAATTACCCACTTAACATAAGTAATAAAAGTAAAATAAGTGATAACAAAATGGTCAGTTAATCAGTCTCAAGCATAGGTTTTGGAGGAAGTGAGAAATCTTTGAAAGTTCTTAAATGAAATGAATTGATACCAGAAAAAAAATTAAATTCCAAGTATATATTTTTTTAATTTACTACAACTTCTGGGTGTGAATGTACAGTCCTTGAAGACTATTATTTAAAATTTGCTTTGTACCTCCAATCTATCTCCTCCTAGATCACTCTTGCACAATCTTCATCTAGTTAATTTTCACTCTCAAGGGCTATCCTATAAGGCTATGCCCCAGTTCTTTTCTCTCTCTTTATACTTCCAGTTGGTGACCTAATAAATTTCTATGGCTTCTTATGTCATGTGTACGCAAATGACTCCCAGATCTATATATGCAGACTTTGTATATCTCCAGAATTCTAATTAATCTTCACCAATTTGTTATGGAAGGCTTTGCATTGGGAGTCCTATAGGCAATTCAAACTCAACATTTCAAAAATGGACATCACTATCTCTCCTACAAAACTCATCTCTCTCCCAAACTGCACTCCCACCTCATTTTCACCTCTTAACCTGTCTTGACTCTGGTCACCATCACTTCCATGTAGGTTTTCACAATGGCCCCAAGTTATTCTTCCTATAATCACAGGTTCAGAGTATCATAGACTTATAATTGAAAGGGAATTTGGAGGCCCTCTAGTCCAACCTTATTTGAAAGATAAGGAAACTGAGATTCTGAGTGTAAGTGGTTTGTCCAGGGTCAGAGAGCTACTAAATGTCAGCCATGTGAACACAGATCTTTTGAAATGTAATATAAGAATCTATCCATTATGACATACTTCCCATCAAATTACTTGTCTATCCAATAGAACCCAAGTTCCTATAGGGACTTTGGGGTTTGTGCCTTAGTTTCAGCTTCAGGTGTTTATGGCCTTTCATACAGTAGGCATTTGATTAACATTTGTTGAACTAAATTGACTCTTTGATCTCCTGCCAATCCTAAAAGTGTTCACCAAAACAACCACCAAAAGTTGGCTAACGTTGGACCTGTTTTCCTACAAGCAACATGACATCTTCATGGTTAATTTCCTAATCTAAAACAAAGCAAACAAGGCACACACACACACATCACACCCACAACCCTGTGACTCTCTGTAATGAAGAAGATATATATAGTGGACAGTAGGCAGAAATAACTTGCATTAATTTCCCCCAACAAACTCCATGAGATATGTGCCTTCACACTGAGAACATTAAGAGAAATAATAATGAGCATTTGCTACCAGTGAAAACTGAGCTAATTACTGTTTTCCAATTAAAAACATTTGAGTAAATAGCAAAATGCTTGTAAATGCAATTGATCTGCAATCTTAACCTTCCAGAAAACACATCTGTCCTTTTTTGAAAAGGCAAAGGAACATTAGTAAAGAAATGTTCCCTTAAAATCAAGCAAATGACACTTGTCACACTTCTAAATTAAACTAGTCCTAGTTCTGAAAAGTAACAATTGTATTACATCTTGCAGTATGGCGTTTTGTGCTTTTGTGTTAACTCTGTTCCATGACTTTATCTCATATATTTTTTTAATGTTGATTTTTCTTTCTTGTGCAGAAGGGGTCTAGGAAATACAATGGATAAATCACTAGGCTCAGAGTCAGGAAGATCCAAGTTCAAACCCAGCCACACTTACTAGCTGTGTAACTGTATGAAATTTAACCCTTACTTGCCGCACATCTTCATCTGTAAAATGGGGACACATTGGAGAAGGAAATAGCAAATCACTTCAGTATCCTTGCCAAGAAAACCCATGGACACATAGAGTAATACATGACTGAACTACTGAACAATAACAAATATAGTTTGACCCCCATGGAAATAATTCATGTTTGTGAGGGGGAAAGCTGAATACCTCAGTGTCATTGTGGGTGGTTCTTGAGAAAAGGGAATTTTGAGTGAGGGGAATCTAGGATCTTTTAAAATATCTACTTATTCTCTTCTTCTGCCAAAATCCTTCTTCAGTGCCTCACCATTGGGTAGCTGTTACCATATGTTCTCCAAGGCTATGTTAGCAGAGAACAAGGTATGTTAGATCTCACTCAGCTGAAAGCTTCACCTGATGGTCCCAGGGATGTATTCCTGCATGCCAGTCATCTAATGGCCAGGCTCACCACTATGCTGGTTGGTGGATGATAAATTTGTAGGACTTCATTAGAATAGTTATAGAAATAGTCATAATATGAAATACCAGAAAAAACCTTCCTGTTATCTCTTGAAGACAATCAATTAAGCCATCAAAAGTTTATAATCTGTTTCGGTGAAGGGAACATTCTTACAAAGGAAGCAATGGGCTTAATTCCTATTTAAGTCATTCTCTTTTAAACACCTATATGGCACAGTGAATAAAGGGTTTGTCTTAAAATCAGGTGGCCAAATCCTGATTCAAATCGGATGTCAGATATTTAATAGCTCTGTGACACTTGAAAAGTTGCTTATCATCTGTTTACCTCAATTTCTATATATGTAAAATGTGAGAGTTTGAACTGATAACCTTTAAAGTCTCTTCTGGATTAAATCTATGATTATTTGTTTAAATATATTCTTATTTACCTTATTAAATATTTCCAATTATATATAAATATATTAACACATATTTTAATTTTTTTGATTTACACAATCTCTCCATCCCTCTAGCCCCTTACCCCTTCTTGAGAAGGCAAACAATTTGATATTGAGTATAGATTAAAGTCATGCAAAATATCATTCCGTATTAGTCATGTGACAAAAGAAAACAGACCAAAACAAAAACAAAACAAACAAGAAAAATAAAGATAAAAAAGTGTGTTTCACTTTGCATTCAGAGTTTATTTTCTTCTCTGGGGATGAAGAACATTTTTCACCGTGGGTTCCTTGTAACTGTTTTGGATCATTGTCTTGATCAGAGTAGCTAAGACTTTCACATGATTCTCATTATAATATCACTGTTACTTTGTACAATGTTCGCCTGGTTTCACTTACTCCACTTTGCATTAGTTCACAGATTTTCCACGTTTTTTCTGAAATCATCCTGCTAGTTAATTCTTATAGTACAACAATAATTTATCATAATCATATACCACATCTTGACCAGCTACTTTCCAAGTGATGAGCATCCTCTCATTTTCCAATTCCTTACCACAACAAAAAGAACTATTCTAAATATTATTACTTTTGTACAAATAGATCATATTCCCTTTTCTTTGATATCTTTGGGAAAAGATCTAGTAGCTATATTGCTGGTCTAAAGGGTAGGCAAATTTTATAGTCATGGGGGCATAGTTCTATATCGTTTTCTAGAATAGGTGAAATAGTTCACACCTCTACCAATACTGTATCAGTGTCCCAATTTTTCCACAACCCATCCAGAATTTATTTACTTTTCTAGACAATCTTATAGGTATGAGGTGGTATCTCAGAGTTGTTTTAATAAGAATTTATATAATCAATGTGTTTAGAGCATTTTTCATATGACTAACAGCTTTAATTAATTCTCCTGAAAATAATCTGTTCATATCCTTTCACCATTTATCAATTAGAGAAAGGCTATTATTTTTTATAAACTTGGCTCACTTCCTTATATATTTGAGAAATGATGCCTTTATAAGAGAAATTTTCTATAATACCCTCTCCTCAATTCTAAGCTTTTGTTCTAATTTGGGCTACATTACTTTTGTTTGTACAAAAGATTTCTAACTTCAAGTAATCAAAATGATCAATTTTACTTCCTGTGAGTCTATCTCATTTTTGCTCATAAATTCTTCCCTCATCCATAGACACATTGTTGTTGTTTTTCAGTCATTTAAATTGTTTCTGACTTTTTGTGACCCCATTTGGGGTTTCCTTGGCAAAAATATTAGAGTGATTTGCCAATTCCTTGTCTAGCTCATTTTGTAGATGAGGAACTGAGACAAACAAGGTTAAATTACTTACCTAGGGTCATATAGTTAGTATCTAAGACCATATTTGAATTCAGGAGATGAGTCTTCCTGATTTCCAGCCCAGCACTCTATCTACTATGCAGCCTTGCTTCCCCATACATCTGGAAGATATTTTTCCACGTTCCCCTAATTTACTTAGGAAGTCAGCCTTTATATCTAATTCATTTATACATTTTAACTTTATGTTCTTATATGGTGTGCGATGTTGGTCTATGACTAGTATGTGCCAAACTGCTTTTTAGTTTTCAGAGCGATTTTTATAAAATGATGATTTCTTGCCCCAAAACATTGGATATTTGGGTTTATCAAATAACAAATTACTATGGTCACTTACTACTTTGTGTTGTGTACCTAATCTATTCCACTGATCCACCACTCTATTTCTTAATAAGTAACATATTATTTTGATGATTAGTTTTTGTAATATTGTTTGAAATCTGGTAATGCTAGGTTGCCTTCCTCAACATTTTTTTCATGGATTCCATTGATATTTTTACCTTTTGTTCTTCCGGATGAATTTTGTTATTATTTTTTATCTTTACCAAATAATTCTTTGGAAGTTTGATTGGTATGGCACTGAATAAGCACATTTAGGGAGAACTGTCATTTTAATGATATTGGCTTGGCCCAGCCATGAGAAAATAATATTTCTTTAATTTTATTTGCATGAAAAATGTTTTTTTTAATTGTGTTCATAAAGTCAAAGGTTTTCTCTTGGCGGTTAGACGCCCAAGTATTCTATACTGTCAACAATTATATAAAATGAAATTTCTCTCTTTCTCTCTCTCTCTTCTTGCTGGGTTTGTTGGTAGTGAATTTATATGGGTTTATTTTTTTATCCTGTAAATTTGCTAAAGTTTTTTTAAGGAGATTTTTAGTATTCTTTTCAATGAGTTATTTGGTATGTTATTAGTTTTAGTGGCTCTGTAAGTAAACCACCATATCATTTGCAAAGAGTGAAAGTTTTGTTTCCTCATTGCCTATTATCATTCCTTTGAGTTTTTCTTATCTTATTCCTATATCTAATATTGCTCATACAATATTGAATAATACTGGTGATAAAAAGCAATCTTGCTTCACCTTTGATCTTATTGGGAAGGTTTCAAGTTTATTCCAATTACAGACAATACAACCTCTTGGTTTTAGATAGTACTTATTTTAAGAAAGGTCCCATTAATTCCTATGCTTTTTAATATCTTAATAGGAGTGAGTTTTGTATTTGATCAAAGGCTTTTTCTGCATCTATTTTATAATCATATAATTTTTGTTGTATTTGTTACTTGATATGATCAATTATGCTGATACTTATCCTAATATCAAACCATCCATGCATTCCTGATACAAATCTCACCTTACCATAATGTTTGAAATTTATGATATATCACTATGACTTTTTGCTAGTGATTTATTTAAATTTTTTCACTGATATTCATTAAGGACATTGGTCTATTCACTTCTTTCTCCATTTTTGCTCTCTCTAATTTAGGTAACAAAAAACATTGCCTCATAAAAAGGAATTTGGTAAGACTTGTCACTCATTTTTTTTTAAAGCAATTGGGGTTAAGTAACTTTCTCAAGGTTACACCACCAGTTTTTTTGTGTGGGTGTTGAGTATCTGAGACCAGAACTGAACCTGGGTCCTCCCGACTCTGGGGCCAGCGCTCTTACTCACTGCACCACCTAGCCACACCTCGTCACACATTTTTAATGGTTTATATAGTGTTGGAGTTAATTATTCCTTAAAAGTTTGGTAGAATTCTCTTATAAATTATTCTAGTCTTGTGAAATTTTTTCCTCCTTAGGCAGTTCATTCAAGGCTTGCTCAATTTCCTTTTCTAAGACAGAGTTATTCAGTATTCTATTTCCTACAGTTAATGTAGACAGTTTATTTTCTGTTAATATTCATCCATTTTACTTGGATTGCTAGTTTTACTAACATATAATTTGGCAAAATTACTTCAATCTGATCTTCAACGGTGGTATATTTATCCTTATCACGTTTGATACATGTAATTTTGTTGTCTCCTTTATTTTAAATAAAATTAAACAGTAGTTTATCATTTTTATTATTGTTTTATAAAGCCAGCTCCAAATTTGATTTATTAGCTCAATTTTAAACTTTCAATTTTATTAATCTCTCCTTGATTTTCAGGATTTCCATTCTGTTATTTAATAGAAATTTTTTTATTTTTTCCTAGTTTATTTTAGTTGTATGACTAAATAATTGATCTGCTCTTTCACTCTTTTATTGATGAATGCCTTTAGAGATATAAATTTTCCCCTAAATACTGTTTTGGTTGCATCCCACAAATTTTGGAATGTTATGTAATTGTTGTTCTCTTTAATGAAGTTATCTATTGTTTCTATGGTTTTTTTCCCCCTTGACCTACTCATCCTTTAGGATTAGATGATTTAGTTACCTATTACATTTTAATCCATACTTCCATAACCTTTTATTGCAAATATTTTATTACATTATGATTGGAAAAGGGTGCATTTGATATTTCTGCTGTTCTGCATTTGGTTGTGAAGTTTTAATGCCTTAATACATGGTTGATATTTATGACAGTGGCATCTACAGATGAGAAAAAGGTATACTCTTTTCTATGTTCATTCAATTTCTCCAGAGATACAACATACCTAAATTTTCTAAAATTCTATTCATCTCCTTAACTACTTTCTTATTAAGGTTAGAATTTTCTAGGTCTGAGAGGGGTAAATTGAGGTTCCCCACTAGTATATTTTTACATCTTATTCCCTTCTGCAATTCATTCAACCATTCCTTTATGGATTTAGATACTCTCCTATTTGGTGCATATATGTTTAGTAACAATATTAATTAATTGTCTATAGTGACTTTTAGCAAGATGTAGGTTCTCTGCTTATCTCTTTTAATTATGTACATTTTTGCTTCTGCTTTTTCTGAAATCATATATTGCTGCCTGACTTTTAAACTTCAGCTGAAACATAAAATAAATTGTCATCCAGTTCCTCATTTTAATTGTTTTTCTCTCTTTTAAAAAAATAGTATGTTTCTTTTAAATGACATTGTTAGATTTTGGTTTCTAATCTGTTCTGCTACCTGCTTCTGTTCTGTGGGTGAGTTCATCCTAATCACATTCACAGTCATAATTGCTAACTATGCATTTGCCTCTATCCCATTTTTTCTGTTTATCCTTCTCTCTCTCTCTTTTTATCCTGTCCCTCCTCTAAATTCTGTTTTACTTCTGGCCACAGGCTTTTTATATTTGCCTTCTACTTTTTTCACCCCTCATTTCTCTCATCCCTTTCCTTTCCTATTCCCCTGTTTGGTAAGTTAGATTTCCATTACCAATTCATTATGTAGACATGTTTTCTCCTGTTTGAGTCAATTTAGATGTAAATGAAGTTCAAGTGTTGCCCACCTACTCCACCATTTTCCCCTCCTCCAATAAAAGCTCTTCTTTGCAAGCCTCTTTTATATGAGATAATTTTCTCCATTCTTCCTCTTTCTTCTCCTATCTCTCAGGGCAACCCTTTGTCTCTCCTGTCCATTTCCATTAGTCATCTCAACCAAATCAACTTACTCCCACACCCTCTTTTCATGTAGAATCCTTCTAACTGCCCTAAAAATGATAAAGTCCTTAGAAGGACCATATATCATTTTCACATATTCACATAAAGTCGAGTTTAATCCTATTGTGTCCTTTATGATTTTTTCATTTTTTCTAATATTATTCTCTTCATTCATATTTCAAAGTCAATATTTTTTATTCAGCTATGTTCTTTTCATCAGGAATTTTTGAAAGTTCTCTGTTTCATTAAATATCATTTTTCCTCTTGAAGGATTATACTCGTTTCCTGAGTAAGTTTGTGTGGTTGTAACCCCAATGTTTTTTATCTTCTGGAATGTCATTCTCAGACCTCTGTTTCTTTAATGTGTTTGCTGATGAACCTTGTTTGATTCTGCCCATGGCTCAAGATATTTGAGTAGTTTCTTTTTTGTTGCTTGAAGTATTTTCTCTTTGACCTATGAGCTCTAGAATTTGACTATAATAATTCTGGGTTGGTGATCAGTAGATTCTTTCAATTTCCATTTTACCCTCTGGTTTTCCTTGACAATTTCTTGAAACACGAAGTCTAAGCTTTTTCTTTGATCGTGGCTTTCAAGTAGTAAAATATATATCAAATTATCTCTCATTGATCTATTTTAAAGATCAGGTTTTTTCCCAATGGAAAAAATTTTACATTTTGTTCTACTTTTGCATTCTTCTGATTTTGTTTTACTGATTCTTGATTTCTCCTGGAGTCATTAGTTTTACTTGTTGTTACTGTTCAGTCACTTCAGTCATGCCCCATTCTTCATGACTCCATGGAGGTGGGGAGACTCTTCTTTGGCAGAGATACTGGAAGAGTTTCTCATTTCCTTTTCCAGCTATTTTTACAGGTGAGGGACTTAGACAAACAGGATTAAATGACTTGCCTAGGGTCATATAACTAGTAAGTATCTGAAGTCAGATCTGAACTCAGGAAGACTCATCTTCCTGAGTTCAGACCTGGCAGTCTATCCACTATATCACTTAGGTGTCCTGTTTCCACTTGCCCAGTTCTAATTTTTAAGGAATTTCTTCTTCAGATTAACTTTTGTGCCTCTTTTTCCATTTGGCCATTTCTATTTTTCTAATTTATTATTTCTTCATAATTTTTTTCTGCTTCCTTTACCAGGTTTTAAGTCATCTTTTCATAATTTTCTTCCTTTGCTCTCATTTTTTTTTACCTATTTTTTCTCTGCCTCTTATTGGATTTTGAAGAAAAAAAACTTTTAGCTCTTTGGGGAATTTTTTATTGGCTTATATTGAATTCAAAATTGTAGCTCTTTTTAGTTCATTGTCTTCTGAGTGTGTCTTGATATTCTACCAGCAAAGTATCTTTTTGTGGTCAGGTTCTTTTTTGTTACTTGCTCATTTTGCCAACCTATTTCTTGATTTAGAACTTTATGTTAAAGGTGGGTTCTGTTCCTTTTGCTGGGGAAGAAGCACTTTCTCATGCTTCAGGCATACTTCACTGCTATTCTCAAAGCTGGTTCCTGAGGTTTAGAAGTTTTCATTGCTTCCAAGATAGTGTGATCTGAGTAGAGGTGTTGTTACTGCTCTCCTGGTCTTCACTCTGGTCCTTACCCAGGAAGGTCCCTTGATCCTGTAGAATTGAAATTGATGCTGAATCCTCAGAGTGCCAGCTCCCTTGGACTCAGAAGTGATACAGCCTCTCTAGTCTCACCATTGGTGTTTCAAACATATGAGCTCTGGGCCAGCCAATTTTCTGTTGTGAATCTCTCTTCTCACCCTCTTAAGTTGTCTTGGGTTGGAAGAATGACTTACCCTCACGTTTTGTTGTTTCTGAAAATTAAAATTCAATTGGAGATATTATTTTTAAGTTGTCCATAGGAGAATATTTTGAGATCTTAACTGAGTGCCTCTTCTACCCTACTTTCTTGGCTCTGCCCCCAGAAGTCATTAAATTTATGATTCTATGATAATCAATGAATTGTTTTTCATATAATATTTAACTTTAACTTCTTTTTCTGCCCTCTTGACTTTGATATCATCATCAGTGTGTGGAATTCCCAGTTTTCCCTCACTTACTATACATGTAGAATCATAGAATATTAAAGACAGTACATATTTAGAGCTTATCTAGTCCAGTTCCTTCTCAGATAGATGAGCAAACCGATTCCCAGACATCATAAGCTTTTTGCTCAAAGTCAGACAATTATAATTGGATACAGAATTAGAACCTATATCCCCTAATCTTTAACACAGTGCTCTTCCCATGGTAGCAGACAACTACCTATAGTCATTTAGCTTTTCTATATTCAAGTAACTCAGCAGGTCAGTCAACATGCTTTAATTGCATGCTTACTACATGACAGGCATTGGGTTAAGCTTTAAGAATAAGAAGAAAGGCAAAATGTTCCTACTCTCCAGAAGTTTACATTCTAAAGGGAAAAAATGTAAATAACCCCAAACATATAAGATACATATAGAATAGATGGAATGTAATCAGAGATGAGAAGAAACTGGCACCTAGAGAAAATTGAAAAAGCTTCATGAAGAAGGTGTGATATGAGCTGATTTCTTTTTTAGTTTTTAACTTTCACTTTTATAACATTCTGATTTCTAAAATTTCCCCCCTCCCTTTCCTCCCACCTCTCCAAGACAGCATGAAATGTCATATAGGTTATACATGTACAATCATATTAAACATATTTCCAGATTGTCAAAGAAGAATCAGAATAAAAGGTAAAACCAATGAGAAAGAAAAAAAATGAGGGAAAATAGTATGTTTTGATCTGCGTTGATATTTCATAGTTCTTTCTCTATATGTAGACAGCATTTTCCATCATGAGTCTTTTGGAGATTTTTTTTTTATCATTGCATTGGTGAGGAGAGCTAAGTCTATCAAAATTGGTCATCACACAATGTTGCTGTTACTGTGTATAATGTTCTCCTGATCCTGCTCACCTCACTCAGCATCAGTACTTTCTAGATTTTTCTGAAATCCACCTGTTCATCATTTCTTATAGAACAATATAGTCCATTACATTCAAATACCATAACTTGTTCAGCCATTCCCCAATATGGGCATCCCCTCAATTTCCAATTTTTGGCCACCACAAAAAGAGCTGCTATAAATATTTTTGTACATGTGTGTCATTTTCCCTTTTATGATCTCTTTGGGATACCTACTAGTGGTATTGTTGGATCAAAGGGTATGCAGTTTTCATATAAGCTGATTCTTGAAGAAAGTTAGGATATCTTGATAGTTACATGAGTAATATATTTATGGAGTTTTCACAAAAACTCAGTTAAGTCTTAAGGTCATCTCAGTTAAACAGCCACAAGGCTTTTCATTTGATAAGGATGGAGGGAGATGAAGATTATCTCACATACTTTGAAACCTTGAATGGTTAGAGTAAGTGACCCATATGTATTTGGTGTTTTAATTTAGTACCCAAGAAAAACTTTTGGCCACCCAGGATATTCAGTTGAATTTACATTTTCCTTCATCCTTCCTTCCTTCTTCCTTCTTTCCTCCCTCCCTCCTGCTCTCCCTTCCTGAATTCCATTTAATAAGTGCCTTCCAGCCACTTATTAAGCATCTATGCATTATGCCAAACACTGCCCCAGTAGATGGAGATACAAAGACAGATAAAAATATAACCTGCTCTGAAAGAGGTTTGTCTTCTACTAGGGGTTGGGGTGGGGATAACAACATGTAAAGAGATATATTAAGATAAAGTGGATACAAAATGGACATAAAGAAAATTCAGGGAAAGAATGGACACCTGCAACTGGGGGAGGACCAGCATAATATTTGTTTAGAAACTGACAGAAGCTGAGAGTCTTAAAGGAAGCTAGGGATCTTAAGATATGGTAGTAAGGAAGAAGTTCAAGCCAAGAATTAGGGACATCCTGTACAAAGGAAATAGGTGCAATGCCTTGTATAGGAATGTATGCATAGGTCGCTTTGTCTGGAATCAAGACTGAGTAAAAGTAAATATTGTGGAATGAGCTTGATTGGAGCCACTTGAAAACTTGCCATGCCCAACAGAGGAGTTTGGATTTTATTCTAGATTATTCTATCTACTTATATAATGGTGAAAGTAATTAAAACATTAATAATGAAGGATAACTTTGGCCAACATTTGGACACTGGTGTGTCATAAAAAGGATATATTTATTTTCTGAAGAATTCTATTCAAGGAGATAACTCTGGAGGCAGCATTCTGCCATGTGTTCATGGTTTAGCCAGTCTCTAACTGCCTTAGCAAAGTCTGCCAAAA
The DNA here is from genome assembly GCF_028583685.1 of Petaurus breviceps papuanus. Classification (NCBI taxonomy): domain Eukaryota; kingdom Metazoa; phylum Chordata; class Mammalia; order Diprotodontia; family Petauridae; genus Petaurus; species Petaurus breviceps. The sequence goes on along the minus strand of NW_027185798.1, from coordinate 50,877,278 downwards.
AGACACCAGTGAGTGCCAATTGTTATGGTGGTTTTTATAAAGTATAATCCATTATCAATTAAAGCATAATGTGTTAAGTGATTTTCTTAATCTCCTTGAAAGAAAATAGCGGAGAAGAAAAAGGCCAAGATAACATCTCTGGCAAGCATTTTGGAAATCTCCCACCATGAATTATTTAAAACTTTGCAAGAGGCCATTATGTATTTCTGAGGAATATGTTGCATTAAAAAATAAAAATATTCTTGCTCCAGATGGATTATAAACAATATGACAGTCACTTCAAGTTATTTTCTAGAACTAATAGAAATGGAAGAAAATATGTATGAATCCCCTTTGCTCTCCTCTTTCTCCCATAAGATCATTCTGATTATCTAGGTAACCAATTCTTCAAAAAGAGGATACTTTTTTCACCTTAAGGTGGAAAAAATGACCATGGGATCATTCATAAAATAAAGAATGTCTGCTTAGGGGATGGAAACACATACATGTGATCTATAACTCCCCCATTCCACTTCCATGTCAATGAAGTTGGTCTCATTGTCCCTCAAACATACCACAAGGTTAATCTCTTGTTCATGATGTTTCCCATGGATGGAATATTTCCAACCCTCCTGCTCTTTATTCTATTTAATCATATCGTTACCATTCTGCAAGACACAGTCCAAAAATTACATCCCCTTGTAAAACTTCCATGACAAAAGGATTGGTACCATGGAGAGTCAAGGGAGGGTACTGATGAAATGAAGCCATCTTTAAGATGCTAAGCTGAATTCTTCCCCCTTCTTCCCAAATTAATCTCTATAACTCGATTCAATTTAAAACTTGAAGAATCTATCATTTCATCAATACAGTTATTCTCTGGAAAAATGCATACACACACAAACACATACAAACACATGCACACACATAAACACTCTACAATTTAGCGGATTATCATTGAAAGTCACTATGACTACAGAATGCACATATATGCATACTCCATTTAGCGGATTATCATTGAGAGTCACTGATTGCAGAATTCAACACTGTCACCACCAAGGGATTAGCCTTTCACAATTTAGCAACACTAAATGATACACTCAGTCTCTTGCCAGGCCTTTCTACTCTTTATCTTCCTTTTGGGCCTTCAGCAATGTAGCATTGCTTCCTTACCACAATCAGAAGAACTTCAATGGGGAATTTCTCCAACTACTGCCTATGTGTACAGCATCATGATTCATTACTAGTTGGCAATCACCCCCCTCAACTTCTGTTCACATATAAGTTGCAAATGCTCCTAGGTGGGACAATTTATCATTCTCAGTGTGAACGAGTCTATCAAATTACTTTTCCCTAGTGGTGACATGTCAGCAACAAGAGGAGAGAGGACCCAGAAAAGGGAAATAGAACAGAAAGAAATGACCAAGTATACCAAAGATCAATTTTACATAATATACAATTTTCCTGGACTCCTGCAGTACACATTAATTTCTGCCCTATTGCGAATATAATCTTTACTATGTAAATTACACTTTCACAGTCACACTGTCAATAATATGGGCCACAAACAAATATAAACCATAGCACTAAAATTTAATCTTTTTGTGAGAGGAATAGACACAGATATAGATACATGTGTATGAATGAATATAAAAGCATTCATGAAACACTTGGGTGTTGAGCAATGTGTATGTGTACATACATTTCTTGGCATGTAGTATACACTCATACATACATAAAAATAGAAATACATGAACATATAATGCATACATGTATGCATATATACATATACTTAAAATAGCAAACCAATTTTTATACATGCAACATCTCAGTGATATTCACATAAAATTATATGCATATAAAATATACATGCGTGCATATTTACACACTTAAATGTGTCTCACATGTGCACCTGACAAAACATATGTGTCATAAAGTACTGTTTTTGAATATATATATATTCATGGAGGGGCAGCTAGGTGGCACACTAAATAAAACACTAAGCCCAATGTCAGGTAGACTTGAGTTCAAATACAACCTCAGATATTTACCAGTGGTGTGACCCTGGGAAAGTCATTGAACTCTGTTTGTTTCCGTTTGTAATCTATAAAATGAGATGCAAAAGGAAATGGAAAATCACTTTAGCATCTTTGTCAAGAAAACTCCAAATGGGGTCACAGAGAGTTGGACAAGACTGAAATGAGAAAAAATATGTGTATTATAGGTAGATAGATATGTAGAAAGAGACAAAGACAGAGAAAGAGGCAGCCTAGTACAATACATAGAGTTTCTCTCTAAAGTAAAAGACCTAGGTTCAAATCTAGCTTCTGACACAGACATACTGTTTTATCCTAGAAAAGTCATTTAACCTTGCTAAAACTGTAAATTGTAGAGAAGATGTTGATTTATATTGGTAGAGGGAGTTCCTTGACCTGGGAGTTCCATGTTGCAAGGAAGTCATGTTAGTTATCCTCCCTCTCTCTCTCTCTCTCTCTCTCTCTCTCTCTCTCTCTCTCTCACACACACACACACACACACACACACACACACACACACAGTGTCCTAGGCACATAAGAACAAGTCTTTAAGAAACAATTTTATTTCCTTTCAAAATTGATCTAATATCTACACACTTCTAGCCTAGGGAAAAATTTCTGAACTAGTATAGATAAAAGCTATGGCTTTTAACTTTGTTACCATGCTTCAGTTGCCTTCTCATATACAGTCCTTTTCTCCCATTATAAAGAAAGGCCTAGACCAGTCATCCATTTCCATCTCCTGACCTTTTCACTTCCCTTTTATGGATTCTCTTCCCCTGTTAGAAAATAAGGTCACTGAGGACAAGGTAAAGTTTACATAGTATATAATTTGAGGTTATATCTTGAGTTCAGGTGAAGGGCATGTTCTGGTAAGACTAATACATTGGGTGTGACAGCTACTGAGTCCTTTCCAGGGAAGCTTTCCACATTTTGCATCCCTCTGATTCATCTAATCTGAGTCACCTGTGGCTCCAAGAAGCTCTGGCATGCGCAGAGGGCCATACCCTGCTAAACTGTTTCAGCAGACATGCTAAGTCAAGTTAAAGGTAACTGAGAGGTTTCAAACACATCAGTGAGTTAGGGAGGTGTCTACTCCAAGCATGTGAAGACTTCCCCTGATGGAATGGCCAATGAGAACAATTTGTTCTGATGACCATGAAGGCAGTGGAAGCAGGTGCTGTAGAGTAATTTGAGTTTGGTTAAACATAGAAGATGCCAGGGCCATCCATTGCATCTCAAGCCATCACCAGTCATCTTGACTCACTAGAGCTGAAAGACAAACAGTTCTTGTTGTGAGAGAACTAAGCAGGTATCACACCCAAATAGCAGCCCTGGATGAAACAAGACTGGTAAATGAAGGACGCTTACTGAAGTCAGAGCTGGTTACATATTGTTCTGGAGTGGCCATAGTGAATGGAGAGTGCTGCGAAACTGGTGATTTTGCAGTCAAAACTAATCTAGTCAACAAACTTGTATACCTACAAAATGAGTGAATTACAGCATCATGACAATGCAATTGTCACTTGCATAAAAATGTCATGCCACAATGACAAAGCCTGATGAGATCAAAGAAAAAAAATTATGAAGACCTGGAGACCCTTATAATTAACATGCCAAAAGAAGACAAGCTTATAATTCTGGGTGATTTTAATGTTAGAGTAGGTGCAGATATGGCAGCAAGTCCTTGGGAAGAATGGAATTGGAAATAGTAACAGCAATGATCACTTACTACTGAAGACTTGTACATCTTATGATGCATCTTCTCATCAGGAACATTGTTTTCCATTTATCTAAATGCAATAAAACTTTATGGATGTACCCTTGAAGCACACATTGTCATGTAGTAGACTATGTAACTCTAGGGAGAAGAAACAGAATGTGAGAGTTATGAAGACAATGTGTGGTACAGAATGCTGGGCTAATCATAGACTAATCCTCTCCAAGCCAACTATTCTCATTCAACAAAATTAGTGATCCCAAGCTAAAATTACTACCAGAAGAATTAAAATCAACATATTAGAGTTCTCTGAGTGGGAACAGTTTGTGGCTAACTTGGAGGAAAATTGAGCCAAAATAAAATTGGCAACAGCAGAGCAGAGAACACTGCATTTGCCCATCTGAGTCAGAACACTCACAAACATCAAGACTGGTTTGACAAAAATGATGGGAAGTTCAGAAGCCACTAAATGAAAAATTAGAACTTCATAGGGTTTGCAGCAGGATAGTTTAACCATCTCTAAGAAGACGCATTTAATTCCATCCAAAGTAAAGCACAAATGAGTGCAGAGATGCAGGATTCAGTAAGAAGTCTGATGAAATTCAGTTTTATGCTGACAGTAACAATACAAAGTGTTTTATGATGTCCTGAAGACCTTTTATGGGCCAAAGACCTATGGTGCAACTCAACTACTCAGTGCTGATGGAGCCACATTGATTAGTGATAAGGACCTAATACTAGAGAGATGGACTGAACACTTTTATAGTGTTCTCAACAAACCATGATCAATCAATGCTGAAGCCATTAACCATTTACCTCAGGTTGAAGTCAATCTCTCCCTAGCTGAAGTTCCAACTAAAAAAGAGGTTTTGAATACCATTAGGCTCCTTTCATGTGGCAAAGTTCCTAGTTCTAATTCTATTCTAGCTGAGATTTAAAAGGTGGGGGTCCATTGTTCATACTAAAGCTATCTGAAATTTTTCAGGTTATATGGCAAGAGGTGCTTATTCCCCAAGAGTTCAAGGATGCCTTTATAAAGGTAAAGGAAATAGATTATCCTGTGACAATCACAGGGGTGGCAGTAGGGTCTCTCTCTCAGCCATTGCTGGCAAGATTATTTCCAGAGTCCTCCTTAATAGGCTGGTCCTTCACCTGGAAGATGCTCATCTACCTGAAAGCCAGTGTGGCTTCATGATGGCAGATACGGTGTTTACTGTCAGACAACTCTAGGAGAAATGTCAGAAGCAGAACAGAGGTCTGTACATGTTTGTAGATCTGACCAGTCACCTTTGATACTGTCAACTGCAAGGGCTTCTGGAAAATTATGTCAAAATGTGGTTGCTGAGGGAAGTTCATCAGCATTATAAGCCAATTTCACGACATCATGCTTGCCCGGGTTCTGGATAATGGACGATGCTCTCTTGCTTCCCCACTCACCAATGGAGTGAAACAAGGCTGTATGCTTGCTTCCATGCTTTTTAGCATGATGTTTTCAGTCATGTTGTCAAACACCTTCAATGAAGACAGGTAGGTAGGGCAGCTACTGCACTGATGATAAATTCTTCACCTTGAAAAGGCTGCAAGCCAAGACTAAAGTAGAGGGAGTATTGGTGGATGACTTTGTAGATGATTGTAGACTCAATGCAGCCTCTGAAACTGAGATGCTCCACTATTTGTGATAATTTGGGCCTAACAATTAACACCAAGAGAACACAGATGCACCACACCATCCCTTTGTATAATCACTGGTTACAGCAAATGGAGAAGTTTTGAATACTATGGATAAGCTCATTTAACTTGGCAGTATACATTCCTGGATATACACACTGAAAATGAGATTGACACAAGGATTACCAGAGCTAGCTCAGTGTTTGGGAGGCTCCAAAGGTGAGTGTGGGAGAGGAGAGGTCCCACACTGACTACCAAACTGAAGGTTGACAGAGCCTTATTGTTGCATACTTGTGAAACCCTGGACAGTATGCCAGTTCCATGCAGGGAAACTGAATCACTTCCATTTTAATTGATTTAGGAAGTTTCTGAAGATCACCTGGCAGAATAAAATACCAGACACTGCAGTCCTTTCTCAAACTAAACTGCCAAGTATTCAAACTCTACTGCAGAGAGCGTGACACTGATGGACTGACCACATTGCTCAAAAACCAAACATACCATTGCCAGAAGGACTATTTTATGGAGAACTCACAGAGGGTGGGTGCTCACATGGTTCTGAGAAACAGAAATACAAGAATACTCTTTAAGTCTCTCTTAAGAACTTTAGAATTGGGGGGTTGCTAGGTGGCACAATGAATAGAGCACCAGCCCTGGACTGAGAAGGACCCGAGTTCAAATCCAGCCTCAGACACAACACAAAAACTAGCCATCTGACCTTGGGCAAGTCCCTTAACCCCAACTGCCCTCCAAAAAAAAAGCCAAAAAAAAGCACTTTAGAATTGGTTGTGGGACATGGGAGACATAATAAGGTTGTCTCTTCTGTTTTGAATATTTTGGAGTGACTTACCAACATAGATTCAATTATTTTTGTATTATGCTAATTACTTCTTCTGTACAATCAATAAACTCTGTCATTTGTTCCCATTTAATGTCTTTCAAGATTATGATTTCTCTTGAGTCACTGGCAACATCCTCCTTTGGTATGTGTTTAGACATTTGTTCAATTTACATTGTGTTGCAATATTTAAAGACATTTGCAAAGACAGCAATAGCATCAGAGAAATTGGTAACTGAGCCTCAGAACAAGCCAATATATGAAGTTGTGAGATGAGTTGGGTTATATGTTTTGAAAGAGCTTAGGGGCTGTTTGAGCGAGGATAGTGAGTGAGGGTGTTAGGGATTAGCATTCTTTGCCATTAGTTTTTTTAACGTCCTTAACTTATGAAACTTCTTGTTTTCTTGGCTTACACAAACAATTAAAATTCTTCTATTTGTAGCACATAATTCTTCCTTTAGGGAGTTTTTCGGAGTTTTTGAGGAATGGATAAAATGCCTAATCTTCCAACTTGCTGGTCATGTGAATAGGAAGTAGTTTATATATTCCATACCTAAAACTAAAATCTCCTTTTATTTTCTACCTGGAAATGCTAGTTTTCCCTCTGAATTCAAGCTGAATAAATTTCATCTCTTTTCCACATGAGCACTCTACTATCAATAGAAGAATAATATCATCTTTGCACTTACATCTTTTCTTTCCTAGGATAAGCATTTTCAGTTCCTTTGACCTTTCATGATTTAATTTTGACTCCCTTCACCATCCTAATCTCCCTCCTCTGGAAGTATATTAAATGGTCAATGCAATTTTTCAAAATAGTGCTATCCAGAAGCAGACATTACTATATAGGTGATCTGAGTAGCAAAGTAGCACACATAGCTATACTCCCTCTCATTCTGACAAGCTTTCTTTTAATATAGCTTAAGATCACATTACATTACTTTGACTGCTATATCACACTATTGGCTCATCTTGGAACTAAAATACTTCAAAGAAAGAAAAACCTAGTCCATCATTCAGTCAACAAATATTTATCAATTCTCTAATATGTTCCAGGGACTGTGCTAAGTGCTACAGTAAAAGCTAAAGAACAATATCTGCACTCTAGGAAATGGGGAAAAATAGGTAAATAGCACACATAAAGAATAAATTAGAAATAATCAACAGAGGGAAGCACTAGAATTAAAGTAGGTTGGGGAATGCTTATTGTAAAAGTTGTGATATTGACTGGGATTTGGAGGAAATCAGGAAACAGAGATGAGGGGAGAGCACTATAAGCCTTTAGGACAGTCAGTAAAAAGTCTAGATTTCTTTGAGGAAATGTTTTGTTTAAGGAACAGGAAAAAGATAAGTATTACTAGATTACAAAGTATGTGGTGGGGCAGGGAGGAAAGGAGTAAGGAGTCTGGAAAGGGAAGGGAGTTTAAGTTGTGAACTGTTTCAAATGCCAGATAAAGGAATTTATATGTGATCCTGTAAGTGTCAGAAAACTACTGGAGATTATTACATAGGAGGTGACTTGATCATGTTTTGGGGAAATTACTTTGACAACTTTGACTTTTGACAACTAAGTGGAAGATGGACTACAGTGGAGAGAGACCGGTGGAAGGTTAAAAAACCAGCAAGCTATTATCATAGTTCAGGCATGAGGTGATGAGAGCCTATACCAATAAGTCAAAGGTGAGAAGGAAGTGTATGTGAGTGATGTCATGAAGGTAAAAGCAACAGGACTTGGCAACAGATTCAATATGGAGAGTGAGTGACGAGTCTAAGCATATAAATCATAAGCCTGGGTTACTCAGAAAATGGTGGTACAATACTAATAGGGAAGTGAGGAAGTAGGGAAGGATGTTTTAGAGAAAATTAATTTAGTTTTATACACTTTGAATTTAAGATTTTTATAAGTTATTCACTTCAAGATCAATAGATATGAGTTGGACGAAAGAGACGTTGAGATGTCAGATGGAAGAAGAAAGTAGGGAAGGAAGGAAGGAAGGAAGGAAGGAAGGAAGGAAGGAAGGAAGGAAGGAAGG
>NW_027185798.1:50771488-50868604 GCF_028583685.1 Petaurus breviceps papuanus | reverse complement strand
AGGGAGGAAGGGAGGAAGGGAGGAAGGGAGGAAGGAAGGAAGGAAGGAAGGAAGGAAGGAAGGAAGGAAGGAAGGAAGGAAGGAAGGAAGGAAGGAAGGAAGGAAGGAAAGACTTTTTAAGAACCAACTATGTATCAGAAACATTATACCAAACACTTTGCATATTTCATCTCATCTGATTCTCACAACAACCCTTTTTGGTAGATACTATTTATTATCTGCATTTTACAGTTGAGGCAACTGAAACAAAAAGACTTGACCAGGGTTGCATAGCTGGAATCAGAGGTCAGGTTTGAATTCCATTATTCCTGATGCCAGGCCTAGGATTCTATTCACTATGCCACCTAGCTAACTCTGGAGGTCAGCAGAGGTTAAGTCTGTATAAGTAGATTTTAGAATCCTTAGTTCAGAGATCATAACTGATTTCATGGGAACTGATGAGATCAACAAGTGAAATAGCATAGAGGGAAAAGAAAGGGGGGACTCAGATGTGATCTGGATAAAGATCAAGCCAAGGAAATTAAGTAATAGTCATATAAGCAGGAGAAGAACCAGGAGAGTGATGTCATTAAAACTTAGAGACAAGAAAGACTTTAAAAAGAGGGTAATTGGCAGGGTCAAAAGATGGCACATTTTTAAAACCCAAGAGCAAAACTTATACTTAGCCCAACTAAAATTCTTATTTTTTCCTATTATTTCATCTTTTCAATGTCAGAATCTTTATGCATCTTAATTCTTTCAATACATTAATAAGCTCTTTTTCCTTAACTAGTTATTTATTATCTGTAAATTTGATAAGCACGAATCAAAGGATTCTAGATTTTGACTCAAATGTTATCTATTCCAAACCCTCATTCTACAGATAAGGAAACTGCGTCCCAGGGATGGGAATTCATTTGCCAGAGGCCAGACAAGTAGTAAGCAGAAGAGCTGAAATTTGAACCTATGGTCTCTGATTCCAAATCTAATGCTTTACGTCCTGCATGCATCTCAAATTCCCTATGTCCAAAATATAACTATCTTCCCTCCTAAACATTCTTTTTTCCCCAAATTTCCTATTACTATCAAAATTATTACCCTCCTTGCAGTCACCCAATCTCCCAACCTCAGTATCATACTTCAATCCTCACTCTCACTAACTCCACATATCTGATTCTCCATCAACTCATGACTACCTTCATTTACCTATCAAACTCATCCTTCTCTCTCCTCACATGGCCACTATCCCAAAAGGTCATTATGACATTTTGCCTGTATCATTACAACAGCCTTCTGTTTGGTCTCCTTCTTTCAAGGCTATAACCAATCCAGTCCTGTTGTCACTCAGTTACCAAAGAAATCTTTCTAAAGTACAGCTCTAATCATGTCACCTCTCCATTTCAATATATCGCAGTTGCACTTTTTAAATTCTAAAATCAAATTTAACTTCCTCGTTTTTGACATTAAATACCCTTTAAAACCAGGACCTTACTTGATTTTCCATTCTCCTTACACAGCCCTTCATAGCCCCTACAATTTAGCTACACAAGCCTCCTTGCTATCACTCACACACACACACACACACACACACACACACACACACACACGATACTCTTTATTTTTGTCTGCATTCTTACTATCTGTCCTTGACATCTGAAATGGACATCCTCTTCACCTCAGCCTCCTAACTTTACTGGCTTCCTCAAAACCTCTGCTCAAAATGCACCTTCCATATAATGCCTTTCCAGGTCCCATTAGCCACTAGAGGCTTCCCTCTGGAATTATCTTTCATATCATGGTATGTAATTTGTACGCAAATAGTTATTTGCATGTTGTTTCTCTCATTTTGATGTGATCTCCTCACAGGCAGACACTGTGTAATTGGCTTTCTTTGTATCCTTAGGACATAGGACAGAGGCTGGCACATAATAAGTGCATAAATCCTCATTAATTTTCTGATGATGCCACATCTATACTTTCATGCAAGTCACTGAAAAAAATATTGAACGGAAGAAGGACTATATTTGATCTCTCTCTCAGGAGGACATTAACCCATTAATGAAGTCACTTTTGGCCCAATCAGTAAACAAGTTCTGAACTCACTCTATTTTTTTAAATTTTTATAAATTAATCATTTATTTATTTTTAGTTTCCAATATTTATTTCCACAAGATTTTGAGTTACAAATTTTCTCCCTGTTTTGCCCCTACCCCCACTTCGAGTTAGCAAGCCTACTGAATACACCTTCCCCAAATCTGCTCTCTCTTACATCCTCTCCCATGCCCCTCCCACTCATCCCCATACCCTGCTAACTTTCTAGTAGGGTAAGATGGATATCTATACCCCAGTGCCTGTATATATTATTTCCCAGTTGCATGTGCAAAACAATATTTTTTAACATTTTTTTAAACTTTAATTTTAAGACTCTTTCCCTTCTTCCCTCCTCACCCACCCCCACTGAGAAGACAAGCAATTCAATATAAGTTGTACATGTGTAGTTATGCAAAATGTTTCCATAGCAATTATATTGTGAAAGAATAACTATATTTCCCTCCATCCTCTCTCGCCCCCCCCCCCACTTATTCTATTTTCTACTTTGACCCTATCCCTTTTCAAAAGTATTTGCTTCTAACTACCCACTCCCTAAATCTGACCTCCCTATTATCCCCTTCCCCTCTACTTTCCTGTAGGGTAAGATACACACTCGAGTGTGTATGTTATTGCCTCCTTAAGTCAAATTCAATGAGAGTAAGGGTGATCCATTCCCTTTTACCTTCCTGCTCTTTCCCTCCAATGTAACAGTTTTCTCTTGACTCTTTTATATGGGATAATTTGCCCTATTTTATTTCTTCCTTTGTCCTCCCATTATATACATCTCTCAACTCTTAATTTTACTTTTTAGATATCATCCCTTACTTGTCAACTGACCCTGTGCCCTCTGTCTATGTATACATGTACACACATATACACATACTTACATATGTATTTATATACACATACACCCTCCTATATATACATATATATTCCCTTGAACTATCCTCATACTGAGAAAATTCTCATGAGTTACAATTATCATTTTTCCATGTAGGAATATAAATAGTTCAACTTTAATAAGTTCCTTATGGTTCCTTTTTCCTGTTTACCTTCTCATGATTCTCTTGCTTCTTGTATTTGAAAGTCAAATTTTCTGTTCAGTACTTGTTTTTTCATCAAGAATACTTCAAAGTTCTCTATTTCACTGAATGACCATATGTTTCCCTGAAGCATTATACTCAGTTTTCCTGGGTAGGTGATTCTTGGTTTTAATCCTAGCTCCTTTGACCTCCAGAGTATCATATTCCAAGCCCTTTGATCCCTTAACATAGAAGATGCTAGATCTTAGGTTATCCTGATTGTGTTTCCACAATACTCAAATTGCTCCTTCCTGGCAGCTTGTAATATTTTCTCCTTGACCTGGGAACAATGGAGTTTAGCTATGATATTCCTAGGAGTTTTCTTTTGGGTATATTTTTCAAGAGGCTATTGGTAAATTCTTTCAATTTTTATTTTGCCTTCTGGTTTTAGAATATCAGGGCAATTTTCCTTGAGAATTTCTTGAAGGATGATTTATAGGCTTTTTTTCACAATGGCTTTCAGGTAGTCCAATAATTTTTATATTATCTCTCCTGGATGTATTTTCCAGGTCAGTGGTTTTTTCCAATGAGATATTTCACATTGCCTTCTATTTTTTTTTCATTTGTTTGATCTGTTTTATAGTATCTTGATTCCCCATGAAGTCATTAGCTTCCATTTGCTCCAGTCTAATTTTGAAGGAATTATTATCTTCAATGAGTTTTTGAAATTCCTTGTCCATCTGGAAAATTTGGCTTTTTAAGTCATTCTCCTCATTGGTTTTGGGGGCCTCTTTTGCCACTTCAATTAGTCTACTTTTTTTAAAGCAATCTGGGTTAAGTAACTTGCTCAAGGTTACACGGCCAATTATTTCTGGGTGTGGTACTAAGTATCTGAGCCCAGATTTGATCCCCAGGTCATCCTGACACTGGAGCCAGCGCTCTTACTCGCTGAGCCACCTAGCCACCCTTAAGCAATTGGGGTTAAGTAACTTGCTCAAGGTTATATGGCCAGGTGTTTCTGGGTGGGTGCTAAGTGTCTGAGCCCAGATTCGATCCCCAGGTCATCCCGACACTGGAGCCAGAGCTCTTACTCGCTGTGCTACCTGGCCGCCCCATCTACTTTTTAAGGTATTTTCTTCAGTATTTTGGGAGTTGTCCTTTAAAAGGCTGTTGATGTGCTTTTCATTATTTTCTTGCATCTTTCTCATTGCTCTTCCCAATTTTTCCTCCACTGCTCTTACTTGATTTTCAAAGTCCTTCTTGAGATCCTCCATGTCCTGTAATCAATTCATATTTTCCTTGGAAGCTTTTGATGAAGGGGTTTTGACTTCATTGTCTTCTTCTGTTTCCATGTTTTGATCCTTTTTTTCCCCAAAAAAGGTTTCTATGGTCTAACTGTGATTCCTCTGCTTCCTCATCTTGCCAGCCAATTACTTGACTTTTGAGCTCTTTGCCAATGTAGAACTCTGCTTCCAGAGTGGAGAGAGCTGTGTCCCAAATTGCTGGGGTTGTTGCAAATGTTTGCAGAGCTATGAGGAGGGTGCCCCATCTACAGCCACCATGAGCTCTGGCACACTGGCATTCCTCACCCCAGGAGCACCACCGAAGATTGCAACTCAGATCCAAGCAGGTCAAAGAAAGAGCAATTACCCTGTGAATAGCCACTGGGTCCCCCTACAATGTGCAGGCCAGGAACTCAGGAGGCAGCCATGGGGCAGCAGCTACAGCTGCCCGGCCTCTGCGACCTCTTGCCCTGGGGTCAGGGGCCAGATCATGCTCTTCTATTACTCAGTTTCAACAGACCTTTTACTTTCTCCTTGCTGTTTATGGGTTGAGGAGTCTGGAAACAGCCACAACTACTGGTGATTCACTCTCCAGAAATCTGCTCTGGCAGGTTTGTGCCACTGATTGGGGCTGCCCCAGGTCTCAGTCGGCATGGCTCAAGCAAGAGTCTGTTTGGCTCCCTGCTTAGATAGACCCTTCCTGTCAGCCTGCTGGGCTACCTTAAGGAGGAGATTAGTTTCTCTCTGTTACTTTGTGGATTCTGAAGCTCTAAAATTTAGAGTCATATTTTACAAATATTGGATGTGGTTGGAGCAGGGCTTAAGCAAGTTCTGGATTTTACTTTGCCATCTTGTCATAAAGACAAGCACAAGTAGTTTTCCAGAAAAATGCTACTGTGAACAGCTTTTAACGTTCTGATTACACGGTATAGTGAGTACTCTATTTATTCAATAACAAATCAGAGCAAAACATTCTCAGTAAATCAAGGTATAGCATTGACAATGTTACAACTTATCACAGATAATCAAAATACAGCATTCACTTATAATGAAAAGGGAATGAATTCACTTATGATGAAAATGGCCACATAGTTTTCACCACAGTGGTCACACAGTTTTGAACAAAGCATGATCATTTAATCAAGCAATCATTTAGTAACTCAATCATTCAATCAACTCAAGAATTCAATCATCCTTAAGGAGTTGCCTCCTTAAGGGTCACAAAATACAATAGTCAAAGTTCTCCACTCATGGGGCACACCAAATTACAATATCAGTCACTACTCAGCACTCTCTTAAGGGGTAGTGTAAAACACACAGGTCATCTACCCCTCAATTACAAATAAGTTACAATCTTCTCAGTCAGTACACAGTATCCAAGCAAAGTCTATTTTCAGCTTGACTCTAGGTAGTCTCTCAGATTACCTGGATCCCCTTCCATGGTCCCAGCTCCTACCTGGAGTCACCAAACTATCATTGGGTTCAAAGGCAGACAGCTCCCTGTTCATTGTACAGCTCTCCATGCTGTTCCTGTTCCATACTGAAACTCACAGGATCCAGTCCACCTTAAATCCTTAAAATCTCTGTTCCCAGGAAGTCAAGGCTTAACAAAGCCACAAACAGATTCATACAAAGTACCAGTATCACAGTCATGCTTCCTCAGTCTGCAACAGCTCCAGCTGGCCCTTGGACATCTTCGGCAGCAACCAGAAGCTCTGGCTAGCCCTTGGACTCAGAAGCTCCTCAGCAGCTCCAGCTTGTTCCCAGAATCAAAATCGTTTCACCCAGATTCCGAAAATCAAAATCATTCTCTCCAGCCTGGGCCTTTCCTCTTCAGCCTCCTCAGAAGCAGATGCTTCTGCCTCCATGAAGCTTATCCTAAGGAGTTCTGACTCTCCCTCTTTGGGGTTTTTCCTTATATACAGTATTGCTCCTCCCTTTTCAGCCCCTTTCTGTTACATCAGCAACAGAAGTTCATACCTTCTGTTTCTTTAACAGAGGCTTAAAGATCCCTTAGGAAGGGATCTTTAAATTTCATTACCATCACATTTGGCTCTGCCCCTGAACTCACTTTAACTACTATTTTATTTAATACATATTTATCTATTGACCACAAGTGCATCACGTAAAACTTTAACAACAATTTTTGTTTGCTTTCTTTCTCTCTAAATTTCAGGTATACCATCTCCACTAAATTCTCCTAATCTGATACTTTAATAAGTTGTCAATAACTAAAATGTGTTTGACATCACTTATTACCAAATCAGGCTCATAGTAACCATATTAGCAAAAAACATAGGTCTGGCCATACCTCCCAATTAACATTTTTTATGATTTTAGTAGCTTCCAATTCCCTCTGGATAAAATGCAGGTTTAGCTTTTTTTTGTTCTTTTACCCATTTACTTTCATTTCATTTTAATTTTTTGGGTTTTTTTTATATCAACTTCATTTTCAAGTTCCTTACCATCCCTTTTCCATAATCAGTAAATATTCCCTTGTAGTAGAATTTAAAAACAAAAGGGAAAAAAAGTTTAGCACAAGTGACCTGGTAAATTTTTCAACGTTCCATACCCATAGTCCTTCACAAGCTCTTCAAAGAAAGGAGGAAATTGTATTTTCTCATCGCTTCTCCAGGACTAAAGTTAATCATTATAATTTAGCCAATTTAAATTTCCTTTCCTTTTTATCTTTCCATTTACAAAATTTTAGTTATTATGAATGAATAAAGAATGAAAAGACATTTATTAAGTTTTTACTTCGTGCCAAGTACTGGGCTAAGTGTTGGAGATACAAATAGAAAAGCAATTACAATGATTGTCTATGGTATATATGGTTTCCTGGATATGCTGACTTCACTGTAGCCAAAGTAGAAGGAGAGGAGATTGTGATCAGGGAAGATAATTGCAGAAATCTGAGTCTTGAAAGAGGTACATATTTCATATTGAAGTCATCCCTATGTCCACAAATTCAGCAAGGGAGAGTTGAAAGGTCAAAGTGAATTAAAATTATTTTTTTTCTCTCTCTCAGAAATTCAGTACAAAATCTGATACAACCTTTGATTTGGGATAAGCAGGGTACTGGAATCATTGAGTCCAGCAGCAAAGGCCAAGGAATAAATTACCAAATATAACAAACATATGGCTTGTAGATCTCATTTGCTTGCCATTCATTTATTCTTTAGTGGCAAGAGATACTAAGCAAAATAAACAGATAGTCGGAGTCTCATGGTTCTAGTTATTCTATTTATTTTTCCTTCAGCACTTTAGAAAGATCATCATTGTTCTCAGTGAGAGACTTTGTATCTAAGTATTTAAGGACACCCCCAGTGAATCATGGGATCATAGAACTTGAGGTGGCAGGAAAACTTTGAGGTATCTTATCCAACATTCTCATTTTACATAAAAGGAAAGAGTGAGCCAGAGAGATGCTACTTGTCACTTTTCCTCAAGCATACAATTACAGATGAAAGGTAGGAAAGCAATCTTTATAAAAAAAAAAATTAGATGTGATTATACTTAGGTTTTTTCATCAGTTATTAAGGATGGAAATCAAAATGCCCTGAAATAAATGGTATTTAACAAGACATTTATTGCTGCTTCCCTGATCAAATACATGCTAATTTTCAAAATTGTCCCCAATATTGATCACTTTCATTTATACCTTATATCCATAAACATATTTAGGAGAATCAAATCATACATTTCCCAGCAATGTTGCTGTTAGAATTATGTACCCTTGATGCTCACTTGATCTTATCAATTTGTAAGTTGTGAAAGGAAGTTGTAAAAGGTTTACATGTGACATACTCCTTTGAGGTGGGAAAATTGATGATAAATTCACTCAAAGGCAATTTGCTTACCATAGTTTTGCTTTAAACCTCAAATTACATTCTGAACAACACAACTAATTAACAAAAGCAGCAACACAATATCAATTAAGTTGGTGTCTGGAAACTGGGAAAAAAAAATAAGCAAAATTAAATCCAATCAGTCTGAGAATGAAAAATCCAAAATGTGTCATAACTAGAAATGATTGTACCAGGGGGTTCATGGGATTTGGCAACCTTGTTATTTTTCTAAATATTTAGAAAACTTCAAGAAGGCTAGCATTCTTATACTTCCATCATCATCTTTAAATTATATACAACATATTTAATTTGAATTGAAAAAAGTATTCTACCTTTCAAAGGAAAAGAGCTTTGGAATATGCCCCAAAATACCTACTTGGTTGGTTTTGTTCAATATATAAATCCATGTGATTGGAATCAAAGAATATTAGATCTACAAGGGAACTTCAAGATGTTTTTGTTCAAAAACCTCTCTTTAAGGGGAGAAGAAAGCCTAGAAAAAGGAAGCGATTTGTCTCTAATAAAAAAAAGTACAGGAAATCACCGGCAGATTAAGGTCTAGAACACAAGTTTGTTTGTTTCTTAGTTTAGAAATCTTGCCACTGTACTCAACCATGGAGCCAATACTTGAATTTTCAGTGTGAGAATTTAAACACAAGAAATTGACAAATGGTATGTCAGGGTTGGTTTATTATTGTTTTGTGGATTATGAAGTCAATCCTACAAATGAGAAATATAAAGAGGCTCTGCCCTCAAAATGTTTACAATCTGATGGGAAGCTGAAGTAGTGGGAAGTGGGATTAGGATTAGAGTTAAGAAAGAGATAGATAAAGAAAATGGAAATAATGTAGATTAAATTTAAAAGTATCATCCATACTTTTTTAAAGAGCCAATTTTAAAC
Organism: Petaurus breviceps papuanus; assembly: GCF_028583685.1. Lineage (NCBI taxonomy): Eukaryota > Metazoa > Chordata > Mammalia > Diprotodontia > Petauridae > Petaurus > Petaurus breviceps. The sequence goes on along the minus strand of NW_027185798.1, from coordinate 50,859,480 downwards.
ATTTCACAATACTGACTGCATTATATTAATGCAGATGTCATTTCTAAAAGTTAGAAAACTTGGAAAAACTGTTATATCAAGGAACATTTTTTAAATCACAAAATAAAACAATGAGTTTTTCTTCTAATAGAAAAAAGAATCCCTACCCATTTTAAGGGTTCATTTATCTTATCACTTCTATAATGCTCTTTCTACTAACACAGTTCCAGAGTGATCTCACTGTTCTTTGACCCTCCACAGGCCTTACTGCATATTTTAGTTACTTGGCCACAATACACTGCCTTCTGTTGTTATTTATCTGTTCCACAAGGAAATATCTCCTCTCCCTGATTACAATGATAAAAATTTCTTCAGTGCTGAGATGTTATGCTTTGTTCATGACTCCCACATTGCTTAGCACAAGAATGATGTATAATCAAAATAAATACTCAAATGTTCATTGATGAAACAACAAACAGCTTTTTGAGGAAAATTCCTAATAATTACTGACCACAATTTTATTGAACATTTATTAGTCAAAAAGTATTCATTAAATATCTATTATGTGTCAGACATTATGCTAGGTGCTTTGTATACAAAGACAAAATGAAATAGTTTCTGAAATTGAGTGTATAAGTGTGTGTATTTATATGTGTGTGTGTGTTATTGCTTGTAAAGTTACATCACCTTCAAATTATCCTGTATGGGGCAGCTAGGTGGTACAGTGGATAGAACACAAGCCCTGGAGTCAGGAGGGTCTGAGTTCAAATCTGACCTCAGACACCTACTTGCTGTGTGACCCTGGGCAAGTCACTTACCCTTTATTGCCTCCAAAATAGAAATAAATTCTGCTGTAGAACTTTCTGTAAAACTGCATTGGGTTGTAAAGTAATAAAGACTATTTTGTGAAATACTTCAGCCCTTCAAAAGATCTTTGAACTGATCATCTATTAGTATACAATGATGAAGATAACAATTAACGCTGGCATATTACTTTTAAGTTTGCAGAGTATTTCACAGATAGTATTTCATAGAGTTCTAGACAATTCGAGAATTTCATAGAATTCTAGACAAACTAGGATTTTAGTTTAGTCCTACAAAACTTATTCTGAATGAACTCATGTGGTTTGAAGTGATCACCTTTTACTTTCCAAGTGATAACAAATCATGCCTTTGATTATAAGGTTGTGAATTTCATAACAAAGGGACATTGGAATTTTGTCCTGGAACTTAAAGTATATATCTTCATCATCTTTTGCAACTAAGACAAAGTTTTTCTTTCTACAGTCCTATGTCACTTTTTAATTTCATCATTTCTTAATGGGCCCCACTTCTGGTTTACTAATGCCATATACAAGATCCTTCGGTGTTCTGGGATATAGTTCTGGATTTAGTGGCTTCAACTCATTATGGGAACTGGTATGTTCTCTTACCTTTGCCTTAATCCCATGTTAACAACACTTTTCTTACCCTACAGTGTAGGGCCTACACAGCAGAAAAATCATTATCCTTGGAATAAAAAGGAAAAGTGTAACTCAGATGCGGCACACACTCTCACTTTCTGGGCTGGCTCTGTAGTGACCACCTACCTTCAAATTATCACTTGTAAAGTTCCCAAAAGGTAATACCACCACGCAGTTACAACATACTCTCACATGGTCTGTAACCCTGTTTTAGGGAGAACATTCCTAGTTCTTTCCACTATATTTCCTGAGATCCTACCAGTATTCTTCTCATTTACATAAAGTCAGTTAATCCCAAAAATAACACTAAAATAATAAAAATACTTGTGTATTGTACTAAAAATTTCAAAGTGTTTTACATATTATATTCTTATTTTATCATCAGAAAACACTGGGAGGTAGTTACTTACATTAAATCCATTTTTCAGATACAGAAACTGAGGCAAACAGAAATGACTTGCCAAAGATCACAAAAGCTAATAAGAATCTCAGATACAGTTTGAATTCAGGTCTATCTGACTTGAGATCCAGCACTCTTATCAACTATATTATCTACCTAATTCTTAAGCACAAATCTTTTACTTGATGACAATTCAATAGCAGGAATAATCATAACATCACAATGACTTAATGTGAGGCAAATTAGGAATGATTAAATCATTACAACCCACTCACAACCATTTTCCCCGTAGTATCTGTGGGGGAGAATTGACACATACTTAGAGAATCCAGCAGAGAGACACAGAAGAAAATCATTGTGCTTGTGACAACTCATACCACTGGACTTCAGCCCTTAATGATCTTGGTCTACTTAGCAACAAATTGAAGTGGATATGCTTCTCTGGTATCCGAGCCCTTTCTCATCCTCAGTGCTCTCCTGCTGAACAAAGCCACTCCATTTCTGATCTCAAACTGATATAGCAGTAACAAGCTTTTAACATCCTTAACAGAACACCAGTGAGTATTATGCTATTGTAGTAACAATCAGCTGCTTTAAGCTAGAGAACTACAAATGCCCTCAGGTTGCTTCTCTGAGCAATGAAGAGAATTCAGTTAGCTTAACTCAGTAATATTCAACTTTATCCAATCAGCTCTCATCCTGTCAAGCTTCTTCTCATAGAAACACAAAGCTCATAGCAAAATGGGTGCAAAATCTGTTTTACCCACCTCTGTTTCTATCTCTTAACTCAAAAGGGCCAATAAAGAACAATCAGATGTGTCTAAGAAATTTTCCTTCCCTCAAGCTGGAGATGGCACTGGAGATCACTAAGTTTAAAAGATTCTGTTCTCTTCCAAAAAATCCAGCTGCTCCTGACTTTTCTTCAATGAGCAAAACAATACATCTCTTCCAATCAACAGGCTTCCAGGAAAGCAGATGAATCCTTTCTGTCAGCTTACTCTCTTCTTGTTTGTTTGGATTTGTTGTTGTAGTTTTTATACTTTTACCCATAGCTATATTTTCCAAAGCTCCTGGAGAATTAAATAGCAAAGCATTCATGTATCTTTGCCAAGAAAATCCCAAATGGGGTCACAAAGAATCAGACGTGACTGAACAACATTTTCCAAAACTATATTGATATTCCAATTCTCCAAATTGGTCGATGTAACTCAGCTTCACCTTATGAAAGAAATCCAACTGTGTAAGAACACAGTCATCCTTACTTACTCATCCTGTACTCTTCAAGAATTTCTATGTTCCACAATTTTGCCAGTAATAGCCTTTAAAACTCTAAAACCAGTCACATAAAAATGAACTGATGGAACACAATGCCCTAAAATACTTATTCCCTCCAACATTACCCAGCTTTCCAATGGGCAGTACATCCATCATAGGGATAGTCTTCTCTCCCATCCTCCTACATTATCTATCTTTATTCAACATTTCATCTAAAAGATTATCCTTATTCGGAAGGGGCAGAGTCAAGGTGGCAGAGTAGAAGCAGGACTTCCCCGCGGCTCTGCCTTCCACCTTCCCAAATCAATGTAAAAAGGGGACTCTAAACAAACTTTGGAGCTGGAGAAGGCACAAAATGAAACAGAGAATCTAACCTCCCACTGAAGAGAGCCCGGCAGGCCAGCAGGAATCAGCCAGCAAAGCACTCTGGGAGCTGAGCCCAGGCCCCCTTGAGCCTGAGGTTTTAGCCCCAGGGCAGGTCTGACCAGCCAACTGCTGAAGGGACTCCAGATCAACAGCAGCTGTGGTGGTTTCCAGAATTATCAACACATAGATGCGAAGGACAAAATGAGCAGTCAGTGTAGTCTGGACTTTGGGACCCAGTAAGTGGGATTGCCTTGGCTTTTGCCCCCAGAGAGAGAAGTCTCTGAGACCCTGGCACAATCAGCTAGCGTCACGTGGTAGATTCAGCCCCTGGCATGCAGAGTGTAGGGGGGAAAAGCAACAAGTCTGAGGGGTAATCGCTCTTGCTTTAACCTCCTTAGATCTGGATTGCAGTCTAGGGTGGAGGTCCTGGGGTGTGTGTCCAGCTTGCCAGAGCATGTGGAGGGCTCAGAGAGGGCACCCATCTAATACCTCTGGCAGCTGAGAAAACCCCAGTGTTTGGGACAAAAGCTCCCCTGTCTGGTGGCAGAGTCCTACTGTGGCAAAAAGCCCAGGGGTCAAGTGACTGAGGGGCGACATGACCAGGCAAAGGAAACAAAGCAAACAGAAGGTTCCAACATTAGACTCCTATTTTAGGGACAAAAAGGAGAAAAGCATGGAACAGGAGGAAGACAGTGAAGTCAGAGCTCCTATACCAAAAGCTTCAAAGGAAAATACAAACTGGTTACAGGCCATAGAGGACCTTAAGAAAAGATAAGAGAAGTGGAAGAAAAATTGGGAAGAGAAATGAGAACAATGCAAGAAAATTATGAAATGAGAGTCAACAGCCTGACTGAGGAAAATCACAGCTTAAAAAATAGACTAACTCAAATGGCAAAAGAGGCTCAAAAAGGCAATGAGGAGAAGAATGCCTTAAAAAGCTAAATTTGCCAGATGGAAAAAGAATCTCAAAAACTCACTGAGGAGAATCATTCCTTCAGAATTAGATTGGAGCAAAAGGAAGCTAATGACTTTATGAGAAATCAAGATGCTGTTAAACAGATCCAAATGAATGAAAGAATAGAAGGCAATGTGATATATCTCATGGGAAAAACCACTGACCAAGAAAATAGATCCAGGAGAGATAATTTAAAAATTTTTGGACTACCTGAAAGCTATGATCAAAGTAAGAACCTAGAAATCATCCTCCAGGAAGATCTCAAAGAAAACTGCCCTGATGTTTTAGAACCAGAGGTCAAAATAGAGGTTGAAAAACTCCACTGATCACCTCCTGAAAAAGATCCCAAAAAGAAAACTCCTAGGAATATTATAGCCAGGTTCTGGAATTCCAAGATTAAGGAGAGTATATTACAAGTAGCCAGGAAGAAACAATTTGAATGCCATGGAAACACAATCAGCATAACCCAGGATCTGGCAGCATCTACACAGAGGGATCGAAGGGTGATAGAATATGATATTCCAGAGATCAAAGGAGCTGGGATTAAAACCAAGAGTTACCTACCCAGCAAAACTGAATATCATGTTTGTGGGGAAAATATGGTCATTCAGTGGAATAGAGGACTTTTAAGCATTCTTGCTGAAAAAAAACCAGAGTTGAATAGAAAATTTGACATTCAGATACAAGAATCAAGAGAAGCATGAGAAGGTAAACAAGGAAAAAGATCATAAGGAAATTATCAAAGTTGAACTATTAACATTCCTCCATGGAAAAACAATAATTGTAACTTATGAAACTTTTCTCAGTACTTGAAGGGAATAGAAATAAATAGGAGGGTATATGGGCATATGAATACATATGTGAATGTGTGTACATATGTTTACAGGTATACATAGATAGAGGGCACAAGACCAATTCATCAGGAAGGGATAATATGTAAAAGGTGAAATTAAGAGGTGAGAGAGGAATATAATGAGAGGAGATGGAGAGAGACAGAATGCGGTAAACTATCTCATATAGAAGAGGTAAGGGAAAATGGTTACAATGGAGGGGAGGAATAGGAAGGCAAAAGGGAATGGGACAACCTTACTCCCATTGAATTTGGCTTGAGAAGGGAATGAAATACACACTAAATAAGGTATCACCCTCCAGGAGAGTAGAGGGGTGTAGGGGGTGAGAGGAGGGATGATGGAAGTGAGGGCAGCCTGGGGGGGGAGGGAAGTTGGAAGCACCCACTTTTGGAAAGGCATGGGATCAAAGTATAGAATAAAATAAGTGGGAGGTGGGTTAGGAGGGAGGGAAATATAGTCAGTCTTTTACAATATATCTACTATGTTAGTGTTTTGCATTTGCCACACATAGTCAACTGCTTATCTTCCCAGTAAGGGTGGGTGACAATGGAGGAAGGGAATGAATCTGGAATTCAAAGTTTTAAAATCAAATATTCAAACATATACTATTTTACATGTAATTGGGAAATAAGATATACAGGCACTGGGGCATAGAGATCCACTGGAAAAGTCGAAAGGGGTATGGGAGAAAATATGGGACAGAGGAGATTGGAGGAGCAGATATCCTGTGGGACTATTTTGGGGCAGTGGGTAGGGGAAAAATGGGGAGAAATTTTGTGATGCAAAATCTGGTGGAAATTAATGATATAAATCAGAAGTTAATAAAGCATTTGAAAAATTAAAAAAAAATCTCAGCTCCTTTGTCCTCTGCAAAAACATATTTCAAACCCTTCAATCCCTCAGTGTATAAGCTGCCAGATCCCATTTTATCCTGATTGTGTTTCCACAATATTCAAATTGTTTTTCATGGCTGCTTATAATATTTTCTCCTTAATCTGGGAACTATAGAACCTGACTATACTATCCCTAGGAGTTTTCTTTTTGAGATCTTTTTTCAAGAGGTGATCAATGGATTCTTTCAACCTCTATTTTGACTACTGTTTCTAAAATATCAGGGTAATTTTCCTTGAGAATTTCTTGAAGAATGATTTCTAGGTTCTTTTTTTGATCATGGCTTTCAAGTAGTTTAATAATTTTTAAATTTTCTTTCCTGGATCTATTTTCCTGGTCAGTGGATTTCCCAATGAGATATTTCACATTGCCTTCTATTTTTTTCACTCTTTTGGATCTGTTTATGAGTATCTTGACTCCTCATAAAGTCATTAGCTTCCATTTACTCCAATCTAATTCTGAAGTAATTATTGTTTTCAGTGAGGTTTTGAGATTCGTTTTCTATCTGGCAAATTTGGCTTTTTAAGGCATTCTCCTCATTGCCTTTTTGAGCCTCTTTTGCCATTTGGTTTAGTCTATTTTAAGGTGCTATTTTCTTCAGTAAGGTTACTGACTATCTTTTCATGATTTTTTTCCATCATTCTCATTTCTCTTCCCAATTTTTCCTCCACTTATTTGGTCTTCAAAATCCTTCTTAATCTCCTCTATGGCCTGTTACCAACTCATATTTTTCTTGGAAGCTTTTAGTACAGGAGTTCTGACTTCATTGTTTTCCTCCTGTTCCATGCTTTGATCCCTTTTGTCCCCAAAAAGGGTGTCCAAAGTCGGATTGGTCTGCTTGATTTGCTTCCTTTGCTTGCTTATGTTGCCACTCAATTACTTGACTTTTGAGGTTTTTGCCACAGTAGAACTCTGCTACCAGAGAGGAGATCTTTGTCCCAAATCACTGGGGTTTTCACAGCTGCTGTAGGTATTAGTTGGGTGCCCTCTCAGAAGCCTCCACTGGCTCTGGCACACTGGTCATGCATGCCAGGACCTCCATCCTAGATAGCAATCTAGATCCAGCAGGTTAAAGCAAGAGTGATTAACCCTCAGACTGTTTGCTTGGTCCCCCTGCAATCTTCAGGCCAAGAGTTCTGAAGCAGCCATGCAGCTGTTGTGCCAGGCCTCAGCCGCTTCTCCCTCCTGGAGGCAGAGGTCAGACCACACTCCCAAACCCCCTGTTCCCAAACTCCACACTACACTGTCCTCTCACTTTGTCTTTGGCATTTATGGGTTGATAATTCTGCAAACCACCACAGCTGCCAATGCTCTACTCTCCTGATGTCCCTCTCTAGCTGCGGCTGTTTGGGCTGCCCTGGGGCTAAAACCAGGGACTCACAGTGGGACTAGGCTCTGCTCCCAGAATGCTGCAATGGCCCTATCCTGCTGGTTTACCTGGCTATCTTCAGTGGGAGGTTTCTCTCTGTCATTTTGTGGGTTCTGTAAACCTAAAGTTTGTTTATAGCCATTTTTAATAGGTATTTGTGGTGCTTATGGACGGAGTACAGGGAGTCTTCCTGCTTCTATACCGCCATCTTGGCTCCTCCCCCAGTCCCATAATTGTTTTTAAAGCAATTGGGGTTAAGTAACTTGCTCAAGGTTACACAGCCAGTTATTTCTGGGTGCGGTGCTAAGTTTCTGAGCCCGGATTCGATCCCCAGGTCATCCCGACTCTGGGGCCAGTGCTCTTACTCACTGTGCTACCTGGCTGCCCTCCTAGTCCCATAAATTTTTAAGTAACCTGGCCCAGGTTATGCATTTGTTACATTCACAAGATTTTAATTTAACATTCTCTGACTCCAATGTCAGTGCTCTTTCCACTCTACTACACTGCCACTAAAGGTTACTATCATTATCTACTTCACTAAGCCACTTCCACTTTATAGATCAGAATGTAGCCCAGAATAGAAGTTCTAGTAATTGTTTCCTTTATTTTGAGACAGATGTATTTATCAATATCTTAAAAAATAAAGCACAGTACACCTTTTTTGAGAAAGAGATAAATTTTATGTGTGTGTATATGAATGTTTACACACATATACATGTTGTTGCTGTCTAGTTATGTCCAATTCTTTATGACTCCATGGCCCATACTGTCCATGGGATTTTCTTGGCAAAGATACTAAAATGGTTATCATTTCTTTCTCCAGTGAATTAAGACAGACTGAGATTAAGTATTTTACCCAAGATTACACAGCTAGTCAGTGTCTGGGGCCAGTTTTGAACTCAGGTTGTCTGGACTCCAGATTCAGTACTCTATCCACTCCACTGAGCCATCTGGTTGTTACATATAACATATCTAGGTAGTCACAATTCCTTGTCACCATTATAACCTCCTTGCAAGACCAATGATCTGCATAAAAATTTGTCATTTGATTCCTTCAGTTAACCTAGTAAACTGTTTTTTGCCCCTGCTAATTATGTTTTCAAAAGGCTACAGAAATTTTGAATTTGAAACTCCTGACCTAAGTCAATAACTTTTAATCCTTTATATTTCTCATAAATTATATTTTGTACCAAATTGGTTTTCATTTACTCAGCTTTCTGAGAAGAGAGACCAATTAGATAGATCTATTCTCTACCAAAATGTGTTCCTCGAAGGGAACCTTTGATACAGTTTACGAAACTCATAAATGAGGCTATTTTTCTACATTAACTAATCTGATTATTCTTGGTCCTACGACTAGAATATATAGGTAAGGAACATAATTTAGAGATACACCTAGACTAGAGAAGGCTAATTATTTTCATTTACCTATGAGTGTAGTTTTCTTTCTATTAGAAATCCCATGTATATATCATCTGCAAAGTTATCAATATTAATAAATGTAAGTAAAGAAGTGTTTTGTTCTCACATATTTTGTAAACAAATTAAAGTGCCCTGAATGGTATTTTTCCAAATTGGCATCAATTCCTTTGGAAAGTATTTGTGTTCCTTCTTCTCTGAATTTGGCATGTAGGAAACATGCACCCTACACTTCTACTGCAGGAAATAAATTTACATATATTTCTAAATCATTCATTCTCAAATATTACTAAAAGGTGAGGTCCCATGGGATAATAAAGCCTTCCAAATTATAAATAGACTGGTGTATGTTTACTTAATCAAAACTAACTGGTCTCTTAGATCTTTCCTATACACATAATTCCCAGCAGGTCCCTAATATGGAGAAGAGACTCCATTCCTTACCTTTATCTCTTTGAATCATTAGTTTCCTTCAAAGCTCTTACAAAAGCATTTTCCTATTCCAACTAAACTGTTAGTACTCTCTCCCTCTGGAAATCAATTTTTATTCTTTTTGGTACATTTAGAATTTATTTATCTGTCTATATACCTTCAGAATAATGTAAGGTCATTAATAACAGGCAGTACCGTATTGCTGTTGTTTTGTCTTTGTATCCCCAGCACCTGCCTCATAGTAGGTACTTAATAAATGATTACTGAATTGAAAATTAATTTGAGTTGGCAAAAAAACATGCTGCTGCTACTCACTGCTTGCCTATCATCTCTAGGAGCTATGGATGTTTAATGGGTAAGCTTAGATCAGAGGTACTCAAATGTATTTGGGTCTATTGCCCTCTTTAAAAAAAATACTCAGTAGGAAGAAATCTACTTTCTTTAACCCTTTAATTTTTTTTAAATTTGTGTCATTTAAAAATATATATAATATATATTTTTAAATGACACAAATTAAATAATTTATTGTAAATTTGTGAGTTTTTCCCTGCATTGAAATTTTGATAATGCCATATTACTTCATGTAACCATACAGTATTGTATTGTAAACAAGACATTACATACATGACCCTGCCAATGCATTTTGGACTTCAGACAATGCTAGACAGGCTCACCTGTCATCACTTGCTTGTTAAGACCTGTCAGCAGACTTGATCACTGAACAGTTATAACTTGCATTTTGTTAGTTTATTTGGAAACTAATGGAATCACTATGACTTTACCTCTAGTACATAACAGATGAAAAGTGTACAGATGGCTTTTCAAAACTTTTGTATATCCTCTTCTTTCATTATGTTTCTACCACCCCCTTATTTTTATTCAATGTCAACTAATTGCACCTGAGGCCACTACTGCCTCACGGGACCATTCCAGTGCCCCACAGTGGGCAGTATCACCCACTTTGGGAACCTCTGAAGATGTTTACATTAAAAAATTAAGGATGGGAGGCTGGAAAAACTATTTTTAGTTTTCTGCCAACCCATGGGATTTACCCCACCACTCACACTTTTACACTTTAACTTTCGCACATGAAAGATCAAAACCAGAATTAGAATAAAAGATTCTTAGATGGTATTGCTTTGCCAATATATATATATATATATATATACATATACATATATACATACACAGATACACACATATATTTTTTCAGAAGAAAATAGTTAACACTTTTCAACAGACAGTACAGAAAGTTGGTTTGATCTGTTGATTTAAAAATAAAAAGGAAAATTCATCACCAATTCATGTGTCCTTTTTAATGAATAGGAATGCAAATTCTATATAAACTGAAATACAGGCATGCTTTTTTGTTATTGTTGTTGAGAAAATGGAACATAGCCATTGCTTCTATTAACCTTCTGCACAAAATAGTATATAAGGCTAAGAAGGTGACCCTATGCTTAGCATACAAACTGGGGGCAGAGGAGGGAACAGCATATAATTTTAAAATGCAAAAGAGGCTCTTCTAAATATACCAAGACACGATTGAGTTTATCAAGTATGATAATCAAAGCATTTTTAAAGAATTTGGGATTAACATATAAAAATAAGAGCTAATCTAGCAGTTTTAATTGCTGTAACTGTCAATTATGCAATTATTTTAACTAGATAATTTTTTGAAAGATTTAAACACTAAGGACTAAACCTTTTTATCAGAATTGTAGCATGGATCAGGGATTAATAGCTTTGTAAAGCAGTTCTACTTGTCTGCTGAGTATAAATGGAGATATTGAAGAATATTCCACATGTGTTTTTTCTTTCTTTTTCTTTTTTTTTTTTTTTGGATGTCAGTTGGGGTTAAGCAACTTGCCCAAGGTCACACAGCTAGTGAGTGTTTAGTGTCTGAGGCTGGATTTGAACTCAGGTCCTCCTTACTCTAGGGCCAGTGCTCTATTCACTGTGCCACCTAGCTGTCCTATTAGTTTTTTTTTTCTATTGAGTATTTATCTGCAGAAGAACTATCATTCCATTTCTTATTTTGCTAACTGAAATGATACCCAAATGATTCTACTTCCTTCTTAATGAGAACATTACCTATAAGTAAGTTATCTATCCATGTGTAGCACCAACGCAATATTTATAGCACCAACAGCTACTATAAATATGCTGGCATAGTGTTGGGAAGGCTAAAGGGTGCTGTTGCTCTCTGTGCTGTTATGGTTTCAAATAATATTCAGACATCAGAAAACCAAATCCCCAAACCAGTCAGCCAATTCCATCATAGTACCAGTGAAGTTAATAAGCCATAACAGCACAGAGAGCCACAGTATCCTTTAGCCTTTCCGCAAACCAACATTTACTCACAAGCCTAACGGTCTCCCTCAGATGTGTCCTCTCCTCCCTCCAGGATCTAACTGCTCTAATTGCATGCTTCCTGTGGGCTCTGCTCCACCCTTCAGCAAACTCTTCCCACCACAGGCTCCATTGTGATTACATTCAGTCTAGTAGGGGGTAAGTTGAAAAGCAGGGAAGGTCTTCAAATTTCCATTACCATTACTCCATGTTGTAAGACACTGACACTCACATTTCAGAAACTAACATGCTATGTGATTTATAGATGAATTCTGGCTGTGGTCTTTTTTTCCTACAAAGCTAATTAGTTAGTGAAGAAGATTTTATCAAAAACATACCTGGTTCTGGGAAGCTAGGAGAATGGGATCAATGAAGTGTCATTTTATGGCACACAGAGTAAAATTAACATGATGGCTTCACTATCTGTTTAAAAGAAGGTCCGGGTAGAGTATTCTTTGTCACACAACAATGTCTTGCTGATCAGTTGTGTGCACTTCTAACATTCTTCTGCCTTTAGGACTCTTAGTTTACATGCTGATTCTTCCATCACTTGTTTCGTCTTTGACTATATTTGATAGCATTTCATAGTAGAAAACACTGGCTTTAAAGTGAAACCATATGGATTTAAATCCTCATCATGCCATGACATTGGGCACATTATGGAAACTCTCTTTTTCTGTATAGTAGTGAAATAGATGGCCTAAGAACTCCCTTCCCAGCTCTAAATCTATCATCTTATGGTTTTCTTGTTTCTCATCCTCTTCCCTCAATGCCGCGACTGCCATTATTAAATAAATCATACTTACACCAATATATCTTGTCTCAGGTGTCATTCTGACCTAGGTAGCACGATGAGGAAGTTACATGGTACATTAGAGGGAATCTTAAACTTGGAGCCAGGAAGACTTGCCTTAGATTTATACTAGCAGTGTTATCCTTACATGTTACTTACCATGTGTAATGTAATGCCAAGGAAAGGCAACTTCCCAAGGTTCAGAATACCAGCATAGGTGCTCTCCATTTTATTCAGTGACAAATTAAGAACAGAGGGAATCAAAATATGACATCATTCAAAATACAGCATTTACTAAGTGTGATTAAATAATCTCCAAGTACTACCCCACCCCAGGACCTTACATTCATTCAATCAATTACAAAGTCCCTGTTCTAAATACTACTCCACCCCTAGGCTGTACCTTCATTTAGTCCATCACAAAGCCCCTCTTCTCAAATGGAGATTAGTTTCCAATCATAAGTAAAGTACATTCATTTGTTCAATCATAGAACACAAAAAGGTCAAAAGTTCCCCACTCCTGGATCACAATTGCATCTACCCCAGAGTTACAGCAAGTTTAAGCATAGCACTTAATACCCAAATGGAGGTCTTTTCTTCATCTTGACATGAGGCAAGTTCTCAGCAATCTTTGTTCCTGGGGAGACAAAGCTTAGCAAGGCCACAAGATACATTGCCAGTCTCTTCATTAATTCATCCTCTGTCTGCAGAACAGTCCTAGGACCCCTGAAAACATAAGCAAAACCCTCTCCCAGGATTTCTGTAAACATACAACAAGAAAATCCTTCTTCAGGGCTTCTGAACCAACATAAAGGTTCCCAGACCCCTGCAACAACAGCACTGCCCTTCACCAGTGGACAGTATTCACTCTCTGTCTGCAGGACAGTCTTAGTAGCTCTGAACCAAAAGAAAGGTTCCCAGACCCCTGCAACAACAGCACTGTCCTTCACAAGTGGACAGTATTCACTCTCTGTCTGCAGGACAGTCTCAGTAGCTCTTAACCAACAGCCCAGCCAGGTTCCAGGACTTCTTCAACAACAGGATTGTCTTTCACCAGTGGACAAATCTGGCAAAACAACATCAAAACAGACAGACAAAGTACCAGCAAAACAGCCATGTCTCCTCAGTCCTTGGCAGCTCTGGGGGCAGGTCTCAAAAGTCCAGGGCAATTCAAAGTAGCCCTCAGCAATCCTCTCAGTCTCTCTCTGCCTCCACAAGGGTGCTGCTTCCAAAAAGTTCTTCTGCCTCCTCTCGTGTCTCTCCAAATCTACATCACCAGCTCCTCCCAGTTCAGGACTCTCTTTTCACAGTCAACAAGTCCATCCCACAGGTGGGATTAACAAACTCTGGGTTTTAACACAATCAATTTGAAAACCAAGCCAATACAGGGGAATCTTTATATTCCATTACTATCACACCATGTCACAGCCTCAGTTTCCTTATTTGTCAAATGATAGAGTCAGGCTAAGTGGCCTCTAAGTGCCCATTTTACTCTAAAGCTATTATCTTATGATCCTTCCATTAATTTAGATACCTGTCATTAACTCCTAATGACATGACCCCAAATAGATGGATTTAATACAATATAATCAATTTTGGGGGTAGCTAGGAGACACATTGGATAGAGTGGCAGGCCTGGAGTCAGGAAGATTCATCTTCCTGAGTTCAAATCTGACCTCAGATCCTTACTAGCTATGTGACCACAGGCAAGTCATTTAACCCTTGCTGTCTCTGTTTCCTGATCTGTAAAATGAACTAGAGAAAGAAAAGGCAAACCACTCCCATATCTTTGCCAAAAACAAAACAAAACAAAACAAAACAAAAAACTCCAAAGATGTCATGAAGAATTGGACATAACTGAAAAACATAAAAACAAAAGCCTTTTTGGTTTCCATCTCACTAAAGCAAGACAGAACAACATTCTTTTCAAGCTCAAATATCACTGAATACAAATATGTGCCCTTCCTCCTTTCAAATTAAATATAGCACCACCTCCCCAGGTAAATTTGAAGAGTCACTACAATTCATTATTCTGATATACATATCCATAATCAAAGAGATTTAAAAAATTTTTTTTCATTATAATTATGTCCCATGCAGGTCAAGATCATCTGGACAAGATTTGTCCCCAGAATAATGAAATAAAAGGCAATTCCTTTCATCCTCATCATCAAAGTACAGACTGTTAAGAAATTTGCCAATGGACCAAAGAATAGCAGTGACTCTGATTTTTCTGTCTATATTATTAAGTGCCCCAGGATGGGTTAATGTGTGTTGCTGAGATGCCTCTGTTTTATGAAGGTCAGAATGTGAGAATACAAAATAACACTGAGGGAGAAGATGAAAGCTTGCCAGTGGCAAAGCATTTCATACAAAAAGAGACATCTAGTAGCAATGGTAATGAAATTTATGTGAAAAGAACATATCCCCAGGCATTCTCAGGAAACTCAGAAATAGTATAATCTTTAGAAGGAGTGGCTTTTTTGCACTTGTTATTAATTGAAACATACGTTGTATATATATGGATGGAAAAAAGAGTTCAGTCCATACTTATTTAACAAAGGTGATATTTTCTGTTGATCAGAGATTAAACATCTAAACAAATAATAACAAACAGCTTGATCACACACACATCCCTTTATCTGTAAGATTTGCTAGACCATGTTCACATTTTAAAAAAATGTTTTCCTTCTAATTTTTAGTTACCTTTGTATAATTGGTTTAATTAGCACCAGTTTCAAAGAAAGACTTTCACTTTGATAGGGACTTTAGGGGAGAAAACATACCTGTATTTGGTAAATATTAATTTTCATTTGATCTTTTCCCACCTCTAGCTACATTTAAAATTATCTGAGAGACAACATGATATAGTGGATAAAGAACTGCCTTCAGATTCAGAAAGAGCTGGGTTCAAGTCCTCTCTCTGACACAAACTGATTATATGACCCTGGATAATCTATTTAATCTCTTATATTCCTAAGCAGATCTCTAACAAGCAAATTGAAGATCCACATTAGTAGAGGGCATTTCTTCACTGGGATTTCCTTGCTATAAGACGGAAATCTCAAAGATGATGCTAAATTATTCTGAGTAGTGAAATACAAAAAAATAGAAAAGGTTAAAACTATCTCATTAGTAAAACAGAAATCAGGGGAATGGGTTTCATTATTGAACTATGCGGCTGGAATAGCAAATCTTGCTAAGAAGAAATTATCTCTATCAAAGTATGGGAAAGTACTGTATGTCAAGAAAATATTCATCTTAATGGAAATCCATGAGCCCAAGACTGAAAAAAAGTTGGGAAAGTTGGTGTAATCAAAAGAAAGAAAAGAAGAGTAATTTAATTGTGGGAATATACAAAACAGCCTCATGCCAGTTAAAGAATCTAGGTGATTCTTTTCTAATATATGTTATGAAACTCCTACAGAGACATGACATAATTAGCAATTATGTCAGACTTCAATTAATTAAGTATAGATGGTTAGGGTTAGAATTAAATTCATTCTGCTGAGAAACAACCATTATCACGAGGTCACAACACTTCTTGACTTACTTTTCTGAAAATTTTATTCCTTAAAAAGGAAACTACTACTCTGGAAATAAAAAGAACCCATTAATGATAAAAGGGAACTGATATCACAGGAGAAATTTATCAAGTTATTTTTAAAGTTTTTAATTTTCAATGAGACAACGCCTCATTTTTTTAATATGTGTCCTAGGCTTTGAGGAAGATTTTTTTTAGAAATGATATAGAAGATATAGTTCAAAAATATGAATGTAAATTAAACAAATTTGACTTTAATATCATTTTAGAAATTTAATACATAAATCGTAAGTGCTCAGAAAGCATATGAATAATTGTTAGGTTCAACAAATAATTGTCAGCATTTGCCTGAAGAGATCTAGTAAGAGAAATCTAGTTCCTCTTTAAACAATCCTTTCTTTTTTAGGAACAGATTGTGCTACATTATGTTAGTAAGAAATACATAGTGATCAATATATATTTTACACAGGGAAATAGGAGATAGCGCAATAGATAATAATGGGCAATCAAACCTTAGCACCTACTAAATACTCCTACCAATATGATCAATGGCTAAAATTATATCTCAAAAGCTCCTTAACTTTCATTGACTGAGAGAAATTATTACCTCACAGTATTCTAGGGAACTCAACCAATAAACTGCACTGGAAATATACCATTGGCAGAAATTGAACTGTTGCCCATATTCTCCTGGATATGACAATAATTCATAAAAACTTAAGAGACTGCCATTGTATGTACTCATAATCTCTAACAAAATGAAAAAAAACATTCAAAATATGGAGAACTGGCCAAGCAGTCAAAATTGTAAGAGAATAAAGTCCAGGTTATCTTTCTTGTCCTATCTGTATTATTTGAGTCATACCAAAGATGATTTCAGTGAGTCTACAAGAGGATGAGCTTTTATCTTGATATATCAATTAAAAAAGAAATTATTTTATTGACTTTGCAATATCCCACAAAAATTAATCTAAAGGAATAATAACAGGGTAACAACTTGTATCAGAAACATTTCTATCTAAATGCAATATAAAAACATGAGAATGAGAAATCAATAGTAATAATAAGTAACATGATTACAATGGTTTAAGGTTTGTCTGGCACTTATTTGATCTTAATAACAACTCTATGGGGTGGCTAGGTGGCACAGTGAATAGAGTGCTGGCCCTGGAGTCAGGAGGACCTGAGTTCAAATCTGGCCTCAGACACTTAAAAAACAGAACAAAAAAAAAAAAAAACCCTAGCCATGTGACCTTGAGCAAGTCACTTAACTCCAATTGTTCTACCTTCCCCCCTCCAAAAAGCAAAAAAAAAAAATAGCAAACCTATGAGTCAGGTGTCATAATTATCCCCATTTTACAAATGTAGAAACTGAGGATCAGAGAAGTTGCACCTTCTCAGGGTCAAAAAACTGGTCAGTATCTAAGGAAAGTTCTCTACACAGGTCTTCCTGACTTCTGATTTCTTGACTGCTGTTCTCCATGCCATGTTGCCCCCAGTGAATGGGAATCTAGCCTTTACTTGAAGAACTATAGTGAGAAAAGGTCCTAATACTTCATGGGGCTTTCTACTTTCCTTTTCTATGGTTTTCATTGGTAAAATTCTTAATTATGTTACAAACGATGACATGTGGCATCAAATGGTTCTATTCAGGAAATAAGTGACCAGAAAATGAGATAAAATGTGCATAGACAGAGTAAGGAGAGAGATTATACAAATGCTGCATTGGTACCTGCATACTGTATGTATGTAAAGTGTATGTGTGTTCCTCTGTGTAAAGTTCTACAGTGTCTTGATTAAGGCCACATGGAATAATACAGACCATAACTACAAATAGTTTTGTGCGTATTGTCTTTCCCATTATAATGAGTTCTTAGAGGGAAGGGTTCTAGTTTTCTCTTTCTTTGTATTAGTAGCAATTGTCACAATACCTGTCACAGAATAGGCACTTAGTAAATGCTTTCCCCAAATATAGATATATCTATAAATAGATATCTGTATATATATATATATACATAACATACATTAGATATAAATGATATAGATATAATTAGATGACACCTTCATTGAAGCATTATTTATGAGATATTAACATTTCATACAAAATATTAGCAATGTACATAGGAACCCATTCATTTTCTCTCTCATCCCATTCAATTCCCATATTCTCTGATAAACTCTCCAAGGAGGATATACTCATTGAACTAGGAGATTTTCTCTGTCTCTGTAATTCCATGAGTACCAGTGAAATGCTCAGGTTATCCAAGAAAGCAAACAGAAGAAAGTGCATGTGTGTTTTGTGGCATTGATTTTTTGTCACACACTTATAATTTATGGAATAAAACAAGCATCTCCACAACTCAGTATTATTAAAAAGATGATTGCTCTTAAAACTGTGGATTTATTATGTACAATTTGCTATTCCTTTTAAATACATAATAAAGTTATCATGTAAATTACTTTTTTTTTCTTTATTCTTCCCTTCTTCCTACCCTAGAGATGAGATGCTACTATTAGACACAAATAGTTGTGTGTATACTGTATATATGCATGCATGTACGTGTATATGTGTGCAGACACATATATACACACATACCTAAAATCATTCTATACCTACTTCTACTTCTCAGTTCTTTCTCTGGATGCAAATAGCATCTTTCTTTATATGTCCTTTATGGTTAATTTTTTAATATAGTCCCTGTCATTAATATTATAATAAGAAAGAAAAAAATGTCTCAATAATTCTAACATTTAGTTAGGATATTTAATGTTTATAAAGTACTTAAACTACCTTATTTTAACTGATCCTTGCAATAAGCCTGTGAGGTACATACTATAGATACTAATATCCCATTTTATAGATGATGAAGTTAAAGTTTGGAGAGTTTAAGTGACTTGTCCATGCTCACATATCTAGTAAATGTGAAGCAGGATTTAAATCCAGGGTTTCCTGAGTCCTAATCAAGCACTTGATGGGTTATGTTAAACTGCCTCTAATCAACTGCTAATATATAAGGGAAATTCACAAGGAATGGACCATAATATGTTTTTATTTCATCAGATATTTTTAAAAGGATCATCAGTTAAAGATAGAGGCAATAACATTGGAAAACTGTGTTAGCATTTTATTTTTAGATATGAAGAATATTATAATATATAGACAGGATAAATGGTATTTAAATATCTAATATTGTAGTATCTCTACTAGACATGGTATGTAAAACTAATTTCCCCACTGGTGAATGAAAGCATTATATCACCACCTGAAAAATTTTTTAGATCAAATTTCATACTGTTTATTTTTGGCTCATAGTTGGAAGTGGCTTAAACTGATTGGCATAGAGAGTATGCAAATATTCTCAAAATATAGAATAAAGCACTGTAAAATGGCATACTAATATGAAAGCAAAGAAAAATTTCAGCTAGGGGCAGCATCAAATATATTTGTTACAGGAGAAATTCTCAGTGTCAATGTTTAAACCCGAGGATGATATGAAACAATATTTCCAAGACTTTGAATTATGCACTAGGGATGATGAAACTGAGCATGATGTATGTTAAAAAAAGGATTCCAGAACTGAGGCATAAAAATGGATTTTCTGCTACTATATTTCCATATTATTTCATTGATTTTCATGACTACACCAGAGAAACCCCACAACTACTATTAACAAAGGAGGACAAAGTTTCACAGAGATGCTAGACTTTATTTCATGTTCAATTCATCTATCCAATACCATGAAGATATATAAAGTTATTTTCTACAAAACCAAACACATTTGAGCCTGTCTGTAGATAGCAAATGCTGCTAATACCCATTCATAGTAGTAATAACTCAGTTGAATGAAATTCAACCAACATTTATCCAAAGCTTGCTGCTTGTGAGACATCATATTATGCAGGGAGGCATATAAAAATAAATAATCAAACTGAGATTTGTTCTCATGGAGTTTACAGTCTACTAGGAGTATGTACTACAACAATACATATATAATTATAATTCAAAAATAGAATAAGATACTGGCAATGGAATTATGAAGGAAAAGCTATCTGAGCAGCAAAGGGGGAAAGACTCTACAAGTGAGATCAGGCAAGGTTTCCCTGAAGAAGTAATACTTCTAATCTTAACAATTAGGTAGCATACAGAAATAGTGGAAAGGACATCTCAGGGAGAGGAAGTTAGTGAGCACGGGCAAGAAGACAGGAGACCAGGGGAGGCTGAAGGTCTGTCTTCCCAAGGCTGTGCTCCTAACTCTCTAGAGTCTCTACCATGCTATAGAAACCACTTCACCTTGGAAGCTCATTCCATCCTTGGACTTCACATAATGGAAGATGTCTTTTTTCCCCTCACCATGCCTCTCCTTGTTCCCCCCTAAACCTCCATCTAAAGGGATGCCAGGATAATCATATCTTCATTCCTCCCCAGGTTGCACTTTGATCTTTTCTCTACTGAGCCCCCTCTCCATGGTCTCCTTTTCAGCTTCCTTCACGTGTTGTATTTTTCATTAGAATGCAAACTCCGTGTGGCCAGGGACTTTCTTTCTGTTTACATTTATGTCCTGAGCACTTAGGATGGTCACAGGCACATAACATTTACTACAAGCTGAACAACTTGTCTCAAGAAATGCCAAGTGGGCCAGTTCGGCAGAAGCATGTGTAGTTAAAATGCTGAAGAAAAAAAAATGGAAATGCAGGCACGATCCAGATTCTTGAGGGTCTGAAGTACTAAAATAAGGATTTTAAACTTCATTAACTCATTTGTGGGTATTTGGAGGAATTTTGTGGAAAAGTGACATGATTATACCTGTGTACTTACCTATGACTAAGACATCAATTTATACCAACACTGGGCATGAACTGATTCTCTTAGCAAGGGGTACACGGATAAGGAATATTAATCTGACTGCACTGTGAAGGATTATTTAGCTTTGGGCATTAATACAAAGTTAAAGAGATTATGAAATTTGTATGGCAATTCTGTGAAAGTCACCAAAAGGCTTATTACCAGTGTAGTTCAAATTATTGAACTGGGGGTCAGAAGACAATATTTTTGTTGTTTTCCTTTTTCACACTCAGGTGATGTAACCGTTTTGAGCATCAGTTCCTTCAACTGTGCATGAGGATAATTATCTCTAGTACCTGTTTTGTAGGGCACTTATGTAACTCATATGAGCCAATGTATATAAAGTATTTGCCAATCTAAAAGTGTTCTAAAAATGATAGAGGTCAGCACAATATCTAGAACAATCCCCTCAATCTTTCTACTCTCTTCTTTGTTTATCTTTGTCTGTTTCTGTCTTTTTCTCCATGTGTCTCTGTCTCACAATTTATCTGTTTCTGTCCATCTCTCTTTGTCTCTTTCTGTCTCTCTTCCTCTATTTTGCCCAAATATAGATAAAAGAAATCAAAATCCTATGAAAATGGTATAAATGGATTATTTCAATCCAATTAACATAGATGCTACTGTGCACTTTTATGTTCCAGGAACTGTGCTAAGTGCCAGGGATGTAATCATTTAAAAGAAAAATAGCCCCTAACTTCAAGAAGCTCACAATCTAAGGGATGGTGGAGGGACAACAAAGGGAGGCAGGAAAGCAGGGAGGGGAAATGGTACCTGGATGTGGGGTCGTCTTGTTTAGTACAGTTGAAACCAGGAAGAGCAGCAGGTGCAGAGTTGAGTGCACCCTCCAATCAGAGAGGAAGGAAATCTGAGTGAGGTGGTTTCAGTCACTGTAATGGGTATGTGGTATAAACCTAGCAGCATGTTGATGATACTAGAGGTGATGAACTTAACCTGGGAGGCATATCTTATTCCTTGGAGTTGAAACCACCATCTTCCACTCTACCACCCCACCATCAATTCCTCAGTTCCAACTTTCTTTAAGTGACAGAATAAGATACAGCATAGATAACCATTTTCTTTCACATTTTACCAGTCTCTTTCCCATTTGGTTCATCTTCAAATCATCCATGCCCTTCCTCCAATGTGGTGCTCAACATTAAACATTATTCTCCACATATTATCTGACCAGTGTAGAATACCCTAGGTCCATCTCTTCTTGATTCCTGAAAGCTATCAGTCAGTCATAGTTACGAAATTGATTCACAGACCTATATATACAGCCCTAGACTGTGTACTGAGCTTCAGTCCAGCATCACCAACTACTTTTTGGGCACTTTATTCTTACAGAAAAAAAAAAACAGAAAGACATAAAATTAGCATTTCTAAAAAAGAACTCACTATCTTTCCCTCAAAATTCACCCCTCTTCCAAACTGTCCTATTTTGGTAAAAGATACTGCCATTGTTATAGTACCTCAGGTTTGGAAAGTCAATATTATCTTTGGTTTCTCAATCTGTCTCATCCCACAGTTCCATTCAGTTGCCAAATCTTGCCATTTCTACCTTTCAACATTTCTCAGATCCCAAATTTTCTCTCTGTTCATACAGTTTTACCTTATCTGAGACTTTTGTTTCCTTCTAATTTATTTCCCTGTACCAAGTCTCTCCCAATTCCAATATGTTCCCATATAGATTTCAAATATTTTGTCTAAGCACATACCTGACCATTTTAATTTCCTACTCGGGATACTCTAGTGTTTCCCTGATTATTTCTAAGACAAAATATAAACTCCTGTACTTGGTTTTCAAATTCCTTCACAACCTGACCCCAACCTATCTTTCCAACCTCATATGCATACATATATATGGATTTATGTGTATATATACACACACATATATACACAAATATTACATGCATATATTATACATTATACACACACATATTGTCCCTAGGATACTGAGAAAATCTGAATGGTATTTCATGATAGTAACTCTCTTCTTTGGAAACTCAAACTTGAAAGTGAGAAGAAAGGATAACTGATTCAGTCAAGAGAAAGTAGGTGGTCCCACATCCACAGTGAGGGGCTCTAGTGAGAAATCCATATAGGATTATCTCACAGAGCTATTATACTGGCATAAAAATTCCCATAACCCAATTCTCCATGAATATGTCTGAAGGCTAAAAATATAAAGTTATACCTAACTCCATACTTATGCATAATTTCCCACATATGCAGAGAACAAAGAGAAACCACTACATAAGTGTTTCCTTCTGTTGTTCTATGGTCTGTGATTTAATTAATTTGAGTACTCCTTAAAATAGTGAAAAATATTTTAGTAGTGTATTACTATTTGTTAATGAGAATACAATTTTTCCTCTTTTGTAAATTGCAATAAAAAGTTTCTGTTTACTTTTTTTTTTTAAAGCAATTGGGGTTAAGTAACTTGCTCAAGGTTATACGGCCAGTTATTTCTGGGTGTGGTGCTAAGTATAGGAGCCCAGATTTGATCCCCAGGTCATCCCGATACTGGAGCCATGCTCTTACTCACTGAGCCACCTGGCCGCCCCTTCTGTTTACTTTTTTTAAAAATAAAGAATTTGATTCAGAGTCCTCATGTGGTCAAAAAATGTAGATCCTAAGATCTAGTCATTTACAACTACTTTGATTTTTGACCCAAGACAATTCACTGCACCTCAGTGGGTCATAGTTTCTATATGCATACCAGAGGCAGGAAGAATAGTTCATAGTGAAGGTAATTTCCAACCATAATAATCTATATTACTCTATTATTACTCTGTTGCATTCAAAAAAATGAAGAAATAAGGTTATTATAACTATATTGGAGTTGTATCAGTACAAATTTTTGTCACTTAACTCACTGCAGCAAAACAATCTCCTATTTCTTCCCTAATTGTTTTATGACTCCATATAACAACTTTGCAAAACTTCATCTTACTTTACTGAAGAAAAAGAATCAATACCTTACAAACTCCCTCTATTCCCCTTTTATGCATCTCAAAACATTTTAATATCATTCCCACTCTTTTTTTCCCCTTTCCTTCTTTATCTGAAAATGAAATGGCCCTTCCCTTTGATAAGGTTAATTCCTCTACTTGTGCCCTTGATCCCACTATTCCCTATCTTCTTCAGGTTACTTACCCTTAGGCCACCCCACCTTCTCTCAATAATCTTCAATTTTTCCTGTCTATTAGTTATTTTCTTGCTGCCTTCAAACATTCCCAAATCCCAACCCTCAAAAAAAATCTTCACTAAACTTCATCATTTTCTCAAATTATCACAACAAATTAATTTTTTCTCATTTTCTCAGTCAAATTCCAAAAAATTCTATTTTTCCCAGGGGAAAAATATCTATACTCTTCATCTTTACTTCCTTACTTTCACTCATTCTTCAGCCTTTTATAATATGGATTCTCATTTCACTATTTCACTTGAGAAAAAAAAATCACCAATAATATTAATATTAAATCTGATGATCTTTGTTTTTAAATCCATTTTTACCTCTTTGCTGCATTTAACACTATTTGCCAACCTGTTCCAGATGCCCTTCTTTGGTGAATTCTAATCTGGATTCAGATATCTGGCTGTATGACCCTGGGCAAGTCACTTATGTACCTGTTTCCTCATCTGTGAAATGAGCTAGAGAAGGAAATGGAAAACAACTTCAGTATCTTTGCCAAGAAAACACCAAAAAGGGTCACAAAGAGTCAGACATGATTAAAATGACTGAATGATAAATGAATCAGCACATACCTTGAATCCCCAGTTTCTCTAGGCATTGACATAGTGATTTCTTGGCATTGTGTTCTTAGTGTAACATTCTGGAATCAAGGAAAGGATTGTGTAGGCATCACCACATATACTCTTTTCAAAATCCTAATTCTTCCTGCAACTATGAGAAAGGAAAAACCTAGATTCTGTATTGCAGATTACAAAACTCCCAAAGGACTCACTGTTTCTTTAGCATTTTGAAACAAGGCTTCTAACTGAATCCAGGGAGAAGTTTGGCAAATCAAACAATTAAAAATTCAGAATCATAGATTGTAAAGATAATTTTTAATTCCAACCCACCCTTGCCTTTACAGCTTTCTTTAATGTGTTGTCTTCTTACATTACATTATAAACTCCTCCATGGCAGAGCCTGTCTTTATTTTGTTTATTTTTCTCTCCAGTGCTAAGCACAGTGTCTTTACACAGAGTGTTAGCTTAGAAAAATATATTTATTGACATATTTCTGTAATTCAAACATCATTTAAAATGGGGGCTCATTTTATTCATTAACTTCTTTAAAATTCTTTGAATAGGGCATAATGCATGATCAATAACATCTTAGAAGATACTGTGTGCAAGTTTTGTTTTAAATACAAAAATTAGTTTGCAACATATTTCATAATAAAATATTATTATTGATTTTTAAACATACTAATCAATCACTTATTTTCATCTCATAGACTATTATGAACATAACAACATTGCAAGTATTATTGTTCTTCCATCAAAAACTATGGGGCCTAGATGTTCAACTCTCTAATATAACAAATTGTGGGAACACAAAATCTTTGACTTTTCAGAAATCATGAAATATTAACACCTCTGGGCTATGGGGAGTGATACCAGTAATATTCAGTCTTTCTTTTATGCATGATGTGATTCATCATACAAAGTGTACCCATCTCTTAATTTTCTATGACCCCTGCAAAAAACTCATCAAAGAAAAAAATCCTGGTTGACTTCAAAAGGAGTTCTGCATTTGGATAAGACTGATAGCAAATGGGAAAGTTGAAATAATATGCCATATTTCTTTCTTCAGGACAAATGCTGCCCAAGTTTCACATTCCCATTATTAGTATAAATAAACAACTTATTGAAAGGATATCTTCTACTCTAAGGTATGGTTGGTTTTTTTTTATTTAATATATACCACTGGTGTTCTAAGAACTTTTTAAAGGTAGCTGGTCATATAAAAATTCAGCAAGACAAATTTTATTACTCCCTGTTAATATTTTCCCATGTCATTTCTCCATAAGGAATCTCTACAAGTTACAATAGTTCCCATTTCTCTAGGCTAATTTTTAATCTTTAGCAACATTTACAAAAAAAACAAAAACTATTTTTTAATCCATCACTATATATTAACACAGCACGGGAGGCAGCAAAGCAAAGGATTTTCCTTTGGGGGTCTTTCTTAACAACCATACCATCTGACATCAAGGCATAATTCATTCATAATCCTTGAAATAAATGTGCCCACTCCACCATCCTGCAGTCAGCATGATGCCAGAGCTAAGTGATTTAGCCCCAATCCCACCACATCCTTAAATTTCTTCAGCCTCTACCCAGACAGTCCTGAGCACTCGCAAAGCATATAAAATCTTAGCTTTTCTAGAGTCTTTCCACAAAATCATGAAACTGTCCTGTTTCCCACCATTCTAGAGCATGGCACAGGTGGTCTGTCTGAGTGACATATCATGGTTATCTTAAATCTCCAGCAGGTACCTACTAACCATATTTCCTGAGCCTTGGGGCACCCTCCTTTGTCTCTCACCCCTGAATTTAATAAATAAAAAAAAGTTTTGAAAGACTAGAGAATTCTGATCAAAACAGTGACCAATGATTCCAGAGGACCAATGATGAACTATGTTACCCATCACTCAATAGAAAGGTAACTGAGTCAGAATGCAGAATAGAACACAAATTATTGGATATGGCCAACACAGGGAATTTTTTTGCTTGATTTTGCATGTTCGGTAGAAATTTTTACCTCTCCTACCTATCTCTACTCTCTATGGAGAACAGATATGGGAAGGAAAAAAATAAAACTGAAATTGAAAAAATAAAGGGAATGCATAGAAGGCCTTTTGAGATATTAAAAAACAACAGCAACCAAGTTTCTTACCTTTTTTCATTCATATATTCAGTTCAACAACTTGTAGTTCAGTCACATAGCACTCTAAGTGAGTTTCATAGGACCATAACAAGTTGAAATGACTTACTCAAGGTCATACAGCTAGTATATGTTAGAAGTAGAACTTGAGCCTAGGGCTTTCTGATTCTTAATTTCTGCTCTCTATCCACTAACCCAGGCTTCCTTGTATCACATATGAATGCATAATATATGTATGCATATATATGTGTGTATGTGCATATATGAACATATAGGTGGGTATGTGTGTGCATATATATTGTATATGTGTGTATAGACATACATATACACACATATATACATGTACTATCTATACTCATAGATATATATGCATGCATACATATATATACACATTTCTTCTAGTATAAGAATTTTTATAACACAAAGTTTTATAAAGCATTTAACATAAGCTATCTCATTTGATTCTCACAATGATCCAGTGAAATAGATGCTGCTATTCCCCCCATTTTCCAGATGTGGATACAACTTCAGAAAAGTTTAAAAGACTTACCCACAGTCACATAGCAAATATGTTCATGACACAGAATTTGAAATCAAGTCTTCCTGAGTTCCAGTTTGGTATTTTATTCACTTTATAGTGTAGGTGCTTCTAACAGAACATAGCAACATCACAAATTTAATAAAAAGTAAAGAAGCCCCCAAATTATATTTACCCAAGATAAAAACATCCTGTCTACTTGGCCTTGATCTGACACTTCCCCTATTAAAGCATTTGCTATGGGGTGGAGTTGCTCTGATTAGCTTTTGAGTAGCATAAATCTCAGGATAAAGCAGAAAGTCCATTCAACAAGAACTTCATCAATCATTTGTTCAATAGAGCTGTACCTAAAACAACCTGGCATTTATTCTAACCTAGAGAGAACTAGAGGATCAAATAAAAGGGTTAAATTCCTGTAAACCCCTCAAAAAAGGAAATATGAAGCTTCTCTGAATTTTATGAAAAGGGAACCTCTACTGCCAATAATCGGACAAAAAATTCCCTATATAATTTGCCTTGCAGGAACATACATATTTATTACAAATACTTTTTAATATATATACATATATACATCCATGTCATCTCTATATGCAGATGGATAAAAATTGATATAAAAAACTTGAAATACAGATGGTGATATAGACAGGAAGAGAGAAAAAAATCAAGATAGAGAGATAGAAGTGGAAGGAGAGAGCTAAGAGTCAGAGATAGAATCAATAGAGATATAAAATGTTTTGGACTTTTCAAAGCCCTTTGGAAAGGAAGACACTGGATCGCATGAATTCCTTGAGGTGTAAGTGAAGGAACAGGGACAGAATGCACATGCCTAACATGTAGACAAAGCGTCCTCCAAATGAATTCTGACCTCATGAAGCTGTGACAAGGAGACATCACAAAAGTAAAAGAAACATGAAGACCAGTCAGGTGAGATAACTTTAAGGAAGACAGTTACATCTTTGGGGGGAAAAATAAAACAACTCTAAGTCCCGTGTCATCCTTATTCCCCTCTTATTCTCAGAGTCCTTGACACTTTATGCAAATGTGCAGCTGCTTGCCACATTTCTTCAGGTTCCTCCAAGCCTGGACAGCTCCCTGCAGGGTGATGGCGGGGAAAGACCTCTTTCAGCCTCCACAGTGCGCATTTTGGTAAAATAAATGTGCTTAACTCCAGTCCTATATTGGAATTTAAAAGCAAAACTAAATCAGGAATAAGTAAATAATTTAGATTATTATAATATCACAGCTCTAGAGCTGGAAAGGATGTTAGGGGCCATCTAGTTCAACTCTGATTTTACAGGTGAAGAAACTGAAACCCAGAGAAGGGAGATAATTTACCCAAAGTGCTGTAAGTGATAAGCATATCAGGCAGAATTTGAAAACATGTATTGAGAGCCAGAGGTCTTTCACTGTACCATGCTTCACTATAATGAAAGAAAGACAGATAAAGGAAAACAGAGAGACAGGGAAACTATCACCATTGTGTTGAATGGTAAAATCCCATTAGAATTGATTTGGAGTTTCCATTCATTAAAGAAAAACACAAGCCAGAAGTGGGCCCAATCATAGGAAATGAATCAGTCAAGACAACCTCTATTTCAAACCATAATTCTAATCATCTGATGATTCAGTCTTGCTTTAGCTTTGATGAAGGTGCCCTTTGGTTGAAAGTCTAGATTAAGCAGCTATTGATAGATATGACAGTATGATAGAAACTCTGATTCCACAGGAGTTATTGTCCCTGTGGATTGACCAAACAGGAAACTAACAGCTGTCTCGCATCAGGGACATTGCAAGACCCTTATCATTCAGATGCATTTCCCCCACCAGTACACAATAGCCCAATTTCCCCCTTCAAAATAACCTGAAATACTCAAAATGTAAAGGCTCTAATGCAGAAAATATACAATGGGGAAGAATTCTGTCCCCAGAAGATCATAGTTTAAATTGCTTAAATTACCTAAGTATGACTGAATAAAGAGTACTGGATTTGGAACAAGAGAATTTGGACTCAGATTCTATTTCTGCTTCTTTCTAAATGTATGACCTTGGATAAAACCCTAAACTTTTGGGGGGTGGGGCTCTTTTTTTCTCACCTATCAGATGAGGGGATTGGACTAGATACCTTCTAAGGTTCCTTTTGGCTTTAAGGATATAACCCTGTGATCTGGAAGGGATGCCTCTCTGCATTCTGTGAGCAAACCAGGAAAAAGCAGTTAATCACATTAACCTAGATGAAGTACAAGTCGAGAATGTTATGCAGAGGGGGATGAAGAGGACAAAGTCATAGATCTAGAGCTGGAAAGAATAACAGGGGCCATCTCGTTTAAGGCCCTTATTTGAATTAGGATGAAACTGAGGCCCATTTAGGTTAAGTGAATTCTCCATGATCACACAGTCTGTAAGTGTCTTGGTAGACTCTGAACTTCCTCCCTGAAGAGAAAGTATTCATGCCATTTTACTAACTCGTGCTCAAAAATACATTTTTATGTTACTTTTAGGCCATCCTGTCCACAGTAATTCTGCAATTATTGTCCATCCAATGATTGATTAATCCCTTGAGTATGCCCAAATAGGAGGCACCATTCAAATCATATTGATGAAAAAGGTAAGTGACAAAATACAGTAGAACTAGATTGGGTTCTTAATATTGCTATCTCCTGGGCAGATAGGTGGCAAGGTGGAATCAGGAGGATCTGAGTTCAAATGTGACTTCACTTACCAGCTGTGTGACCC
Organism: Petaurus breviceps papuanus; assembly: GCF_028583685.1. NCBI lineage: Eukaryota > Metazoa > Chordata > Mammalia > Diprotodontia > Petauridae > Petaurus > Petaurus breviceps. The sequence goes on along the minus strand of NW_027185798.1, from coordinate 50,829,375 downwards.
TGGGAAAGACAACATGGTTTGCCTCATTTTCCTCATCTGGAGAAGGAGATGGCAAACCATTCTAATATCTCTGCCAAGAAAACCCCAAATTGGGTCACAGAGTGTCTGAATTGATTCAACAATAAAAATTACTATCCCCTACCTGCCAGATCTTAAATAAGTAAAAAATCCTACTTTTTATTTGTTAATTGATGATGGCAATACATTCCTTGCTTATCTCAAAGTGTTATTGTAAAAATTGAACATGTGGAAGTGATTTATTTTTAATCCAAAATCAAAAGCAGAGTAGTATTATTCTTCTTAGGGATAAAGCAATCATCAGCATATGTAGGATTTTAAAAGCTAACTGAGGCTACCAATAGGTGGATCCTTCCTGCTCTGAAAATCTGCTTATTTTTTCACAAGGAATGAGAGTCTCCCAAAACCTGAAAAAAAAACAGCAATAATAAGCTGATAAAAATTACAAGGCACAAATTTTCATCAGTTCATTTTTAAGGGAAATCATTTGGAGCAAAGGAACAGGTTGAACTAATTTAATTAATGCTTTAACAAAAAAGGATTCCAAAAGAGTTGTCATTATATTTTCTTAACCCCTCCAGGGCTATAAGACTATGAATGTCTGGAACAATCATAAAGACAAAATCATTAGAAAATTTCAGGGAAACATTGGCATAGTATAATGGGAAGAGGGTTGGATTATAGTTACAAAACTGCTGATGTGACTTGGAGGAAGTCACTTTATCTCTTGAGGATTCAATCAATCAATAAACACTGATTAATTCCTACTATGTGCAGACAAATGCTAAGGTGCTAAGGATATAAAAAGAGAAAAAAGGCAGTTGAGACAACTCAAAGAGTTTACAATCCATTGTATTGGACGGCAGCTTGGAATAGACAATAGTCAGATTTGGGAGTCACATTCAAATTCTGCCTCTCACACTTACTAGCTATGTGGCTACAGACAAGTCACTTGACCTCTTGGAACCTCAGTTTCATCATATTTAAGATGATAATATAGACTTACTCTTCTTACTTGTACCTACATTAGCATATCATGTCCCCAGAAGAAGGCTAGGTATTTCTCCCCAAGACTTTCTATGAAGGGTGAGCCTGAAGGTTTGGGATGCTTTTTCCACTATTGTAGCTCATGACAAACCATCAATGTGATTTGCCCCATTGATTATCAGTTCTTCTCAACTAGCGAGCCAGAGTTTACTAGTTTTTAGAAACTGTTATTTACTAAGGTGACATAGTAAGAACAGATGATACAAACATCCTACCAATAGTCTGAGACTCACTCTCCCACAAATGCTCATGGAATTCAGAGGAAAGTCTGCAGGAAAGAGGAATGTAACTCATTCCTCCTTGAAGTTTTTTGCTTATACACCATTTTCTCCTTTACATGGAGCACTCATAGGGTTATTTTGTATGATGGATCTTTTGGAATTCTTGTGGAACTATGAATTTGCATTTCCTTAGTTTGTCCAATTTGTCATTGCTTCCCAATGCAGATATCAACTGTTCCAGTGACACTGACAGGACTCTCAAGGACAGTCCAAAATCATCTAACCTTTCAAAGCTTATAAAGTCATCTTCTGCTCAAGGGTTGGCAAAATAAGACAGATGATTCCTCTTTCCACACACCCCTTCCCAAATGATTACCTTCCAGAAATTTGGCTGGAACCACTTCTACCACTGGCATACAAAGGCTAACCAACCTGCCACTCCAATGCTAGAATCTGAATTGACTTGCCATTTTATACAAACCCCATGGGGCATGATTGAATCTCCTCAACAAGACTTAAAATATTCTATGTGCAAAATTATTTCACTTCATTCATAAGCTTGAAACACTCACTTTATTTTGAACTTGATTGGCTAGGTTGTTTGCATTCACTTTCATGTCCTTACTTGATGCAAAGGAGGCATTAATACCTACTAAGATACTGGAACTATAGTAGCTTATTGTTATTTTTATTGGATAGGATGATTAGATATAATCTAATAGTATCTATAGCACCCATCTAACAGGGGGATAGTGAGTACCAAATTACATCAATCAATAAATCAAGAAGTATTAAGCATAATGTGCCAGTCCACATAACACATTCTGGAGATATAAAAACAGAGATAAAACTGTCCTTACATTCAAGAAGTATACTTTCTGTTGGAGGAAAGAGCAGAGATATAGTATGTATAGTGATTTGCAAAGCTTAAAATATTATCAATGATACCTATTAGGACTATTACTAATTATATAAGCTTACATAAATTATATGCAAAATAAATGAAGGTCAATGCATGGAGAGCACTAGCAACTGAAGCATGAGGAAAAGTATCAATTAGGAGGAGGCGCTTCAGCTGAACTTCAACAAATTCAGAGAACTAGAAGTGAAGGAGTTAATTCCAAGGATGGGGACCAGTCTATAGAAAAGCTCACAGAGAGGGGATAGTATAGTGTATGTGAATAACAGCAAGAAAGTCAATTTGTCTCAACCAAAGAGTGAATGGAGACGAGTGTGTAATAAAATTGAATTCCAATATTCCAGGTGGGAGACAATAAGGAAGTGACATTAGGTGGCAGCCATGTGAGTGCAGAGAGGCAGCTAGATAGAAAAGATGTTGGAGGAGTAGAAAAACTAAAATAAACTAGTCAGCAACTGAATGGACATGTGAGTTGAAGGAGAGTTAGAAGTAGTGTATGACTCTACCAGTGTTAGCCTCAGTTACTGGAAGGATGGTGAATGGATGGATAGATGGATGGATGAACAAATGAATGAAGCATTCATTAAGTGTAGATTACTGTGGTGGTCCCCTCCAAGAAAATAGGGAAATTTGATGGGGCAGCTAGCTGCACAGTGAATAGAGCACCAACCCTGGAGTCAGGAGGACTGAGTTCAAATCCAGCCTCAGACACTTGACACAACTTACTAGCCATGTGACTTTGGGCAAGTCACTTAACCCCAACTTCCCTCCAAAAAGCAAAAAAAAAAAAAAAGAAAATAGGGAAGTTTGAAAGAAAAGTTGGTTCAGGGGAAAAGCTTTTGAATTCTATTTTAAACATACTGAAATTGGAGGCCTACCTTATAATCTAAGTTGAGACAGCCAACAGAAAATGCTTTCCAAACTTTATCAAATGCTTGCTTTTTGCCAGATATTGTGCTAAGACCTAAACTGATAATATCCCAGTTGATCTTCATAACAACCCTGAGAGACAGGTACTATTATCATTTCTATTTGATGGTTGAGGATATTAGTGGAAGTTAACTTACCCAAGGTCACACAACCAATGTCTGAGGCTGGATTAGAACTCAGGACTTCCTGGCTCCTATTCTGTATAACCAGTTACCTGCAGAATTAGATGAGCTATAAAGTATTTTCTAGCTGTAGCACCCACTTGATCTCTAGTTCTGACAATATTTCTCTCTTGGTGTCATAAAAAAAAAAGATATGCTAGATGAGAGAGCTATAAGCTCTGGCACTTACATAGTTAAGTGAGTCTTTGTGAAAGTGCTCCATGGAAATTGAAATTGCTGTGATCCTTTCTTTGTGGATTGGCATGGCAAGCAAAATACAAAAGGTAGTTTTAATGTCCTGATATATTAAAATTGAAGGCTTAACATCTAATATCCTCTCTCCAATCAGGTACGGATTTAAGATCCATTTTACCACTGCTGTTATTTCTGCTCAGCTAAAATGCCCAGTGAAATCCACCTGGCTGAAAGATTGTTGACTTTCAGCAATTTGATTTTTAAAATTACTTTCCAAGTCATATTACTGAATATAATCACCACACTAGGTCAGGGACATGAGAACTGAAAAACTCAATGAATAATATGGCAGGGGTTCAAGAAAGTGCAACATTAAATAATTAAGAAAACCCATATGATCATTTAATGAATAAATGGCTCTCCTTCATGGCTAGAGAGTATTCTTCTTTCTTGTCAAGGTGTTTTATCCCTTGTCAGTTTCTGAACATGAATAGCACTGCTGGGTAGCCAGAGGTATCTGTGGAAATATATCTGGATGGGCTTAACAGGATCTAGTTAACCCAGGTGCCCATGCTATTATTTTCCAACCATGAATAGCAAGATCAAAAAAGGCAAAAAGAGAAGAGATACTAGAGACTTATAAGAAGAAATGTTAGGGGAATACTCTCAAACTTGTCATCGTTTCCCCCCATAGAGCACCTTCCCCTGACTGTCTCATTTCTGTTAATGATGCCATTATTGTCCCAGTTACCGATTTATCAAGTCAAGGAGTTTCAAAATCAAAAATGTGAAAGTTATCTTAGAGTTAAACTAGTCCAGTTGCTAGAAACCAGTCCAATTGCTAGAGGAAGCATTAAACTCTTCCTTTACAAGATATTTCCTCACCCCCACCACACTGATCATCTTACCTTTGAAAACATCCAAAAATGGGGTAATCTTCCTTTCTGAAGTACTCCACTATGTTTTTGTTTTTGCTGATATCTTCTATTTCTTACATGATCATTGTTATTCCAATTATCTCCCCCCTTCCCAGAGAGTCTTCTCCCATAACAAATAGTATTATTTACAGATTAAAAAAATTAATTGATATACAGAAAAAGTTTGAAAACAAGTGCAAAGTAACTCTCATCTTCTTGAATTCAAGTTTGGCTTCAGACACTCACTAGCTATGTGATGTCATATGCAAGTCATTTAACCCTTTTTTTCCTAGGTTCATCATCTGTAAAATGAGTTAAAAAAGAAAATGGCATTTTCCAGTATCTTTGCCCAGAGAACCCAAATAATGGGATAATGAAGAATTGAATTGAAAAAATTACTAAGGGGGTGCAGCAAGATGGCGGAATAGAAGCAGGACCTTCCTGTTACTCCGGTTTCCACCTTCCCCAATCCATGTAAAAAGGGGACTCTAAACAAACTTTGGAGCTGAAAAACCCACAAAATGACACAGAGAAGCTACCCTTCCTCTGAGGACAGCCCAGAAGGCTGGCAGGAATCAGCCAGTGCAGTGCTCTGGAGCCAAGCCCAGCCCCATGCCTAGGCTTTAGGCCCAGGGTGGGCCTGACCAGCTGCTGGCTGGAGAGACTCCAGATCACCAGGAGCTGCTGCCGTTTCCAGATTTATCAACACATAGATGCAAAGGACAAAGTGAGAGGTCAGTACAGTCTGGACTTTGGGACCCAGTAAGTGGGAGTGCCTAGGCTTTTGAAGCCAGGGCAAGAAGTCGCTGAGACCCCAGCACAGCCAGCCAGCACGATGTGGTAGCTTTAGCTCCTGGCCTGTAGAGTGTAGGGTGACAAACCAACAGTCTGAGGGGTAATTGCTCTTGCTTTAACCTGCTTGGATCTGGATTGCAGTCTAGGGTGGAGGTCCTGGGGTGTGTGTCCAGCTTGCCAGAACTTGTACAGACCTCAGAGAGGGAACCCATCTAATACCTCTGGCAGCTGAGAAAACACAAGCTTTTGGGACAAAAGCTCTCCTGTCTGGGGGCAGAGTTCTACTGTGGCAAAAAGCCCAGGGGTCAAGTGACTGAGGGGCTACACGACCAGGCAAAGGAAACAAAGCAGACAGAAGATTCCAACATTACACTCCTACTTTAGGGACAAAAAGGAGCAAAGCATGGAACAGGAGAAAGACAGTGAAGTCAGAACTCCTGCACCAAAAGCTTCAAAGGAAATTACAAGCTGGTTACAGGCCATAGAGGACCTTAAGAAGCAGATAAGAGAAGTGGAGGAAAAATTGGGAAGAGAAATGAGAACAATGCAAGAAAATTATGAAATGAGAGTCAACAGCCTGACTGAGGAAAATCACAGCTTAAAAAATAGACTAACTCAAATGGCAAAAGAGGCTCAAAAAGGCAATGAGGAGAAGAATGCCTTAAAAAGCCAAATTTGCCAGATGGAAAAAGAATCTCAAAAGTTCACTGAGGAGAGTCATTGCTTCAGAATTAGATTGGAGCAAATGGAAGCTAATGACTTTATGAGAAATCAAGATGCTGTTAAACAGATCCAAACAAATAAAAGAACAGAAGGCAATGTGAAATATCTCATGGGAAAAACCACTGACCTGGAAAATAGATCCAGGAGAGATAATTTTAAAATTATTGGACTACCTAAAAGCCATGATCAAAGTAAGAATCTAGAAATCATCCTCCAGGAAGCTCTCAAAGAAAACTGCCCTGATGTTTTAGAACCAGAGGGCAAAATAGAGGTTGAAAGAATCTACCAATCACCTCCTGAAAAAGATCCCAAAGAGAAAACTCCTAGGAATATTATAGTGAGGTTCCAGAATTCCCAGATTAAGGAGAGAATATTACAAGCAGCCAGGAAGAAACAATTTGAATATTGTGGAAACACAATCAGGACAACCCAGGATCTTGAAGCTTCTACACTGAGGGATCAAAGGGCTTGGAATATGATATTTTGGAGGTCAAAGAAGCTGGGATTAAAACCAAGAGTCACCTACCCAGCAAAACTGAGTTATCATGTTTCAGGGGAAAATATGGTAATTCAATGGAATAGAGGACTTTCAAGCATTCTTGTTGAAAAAAAAAACAGTTGAATAGAAAATTTGACATTCAGATACAAGAAGCAAGAGAGGCATGAGAAAGTAAACCAGGAAAAGGAATCACAAGGAACTTATCAAATTTGAACTATTAATATTCCTACATGGAAAAACAATAATTGCAACTTATAAAACTTTTCTCAGTAGTTGAAGGGAATATATATATATATATATGAGGGTATATGGGCATATGTATACATATGTGAATGTATGTACATATGTTTACAGGTATACATAGAGGGCACAGGACCAATTTAACAGAAAGGGATGATACTTAGAACTTGAAATTAAGAGGTGAGAGAGGAATATAATGAGAGGAGATGGGGAGAGACAGAATGGGGTAAACTACCTCATATAGGAGAGGCAAGGGAAAATGGTTACAATGGAGGGGAAGAATAGGAAGGCAAAAGGGAATGGGGTCAACCTTATTCCCATTAAATTTGGTTTGAGGAGGAAATGAAATACACACTAAATAGGGTTTCTCACCCTCCAGGAGAGTAAAGGGGGAAGGGGATGAGAGGGGGATGATAGAAGGGAGGGTTGGCTGGGGGGGGGAGTTGGAAGCACCCACTTTTGAAAATAGATGGGATCAAATTAGAGAATAGAACAAGTGGGAGGTGGGATAGGAGGGAGGGAAATATAGTCAGTCTTTTACAATATATCTACCATGTTATTGTTTTGCATTAGCCACACATGTACAACCTATACTGAACTGCTTATCTTCCCAGTAAGGGTGGGTGACAAGGGAGGAAGAGGATGAATCTAGAATTCAAAGTTTTAAAATCAAATATTCAAACATATGTATATATATATATATATATACTATTATTAATGCTATTTTACATGTAATTGGGAAATAAGATATACAGGCACTGGGGCATAGAGATCCATTGGAAAAGTCGAAGGGGGTATGGGAGAGAGCAGATTGGAGGAGGGGATATCCTGTGGGACTGCTATTTTGGGGTGGTGGGTAGGGGAAAAATGGGGAAAAAAATTGTAACTCAAAATCTGGGGGAAATGAATGATGTAAATCAGAAGTTAATAAAGTATTTGGGAAAAATGTTTTAAAAAAGAAAGAAAAAATTACTAAATAATAACAAAAATGATTTGATTCTCTGAACAAGTCAATTTTGTTTCAAATGGAACAACTTAACCATACCTTTAAACCTAAGTTACTCTGGTTTTCATTGAACAACCAATAATAGCCCCTAGTACAAACTTCTATCGCTAACTGTTTAGATTTGGATGGCTTTAGAATGAATATAAATAGCAACAACTGTTTTCTGTTCTGACCAAAAACTTTAGGAGTCTTCCCTTCTCATCCCAATATTTTTGTGCTACTAAATTAGGCCATCAGTTATTACCTATCTTTTAGTCACTGAATGGGTGCTGCTTCAAACTGAAAGGCCAAGCTTTAGAAAAATGAAGGTCATCCCCTGCATCCTAGTCCATAGTCAATCATCTTGATTTTTCTCTTGCTACTTCACTTTGATGACTCTAAAGGAGTCTGAGGCCTAAGGAATTGGTGCAGCTCTGCCTCATTCAAATTCAATTCACACTCAAGAAATCACCCCTGTGATGTCATTGGTCCTCTTTAAGAATGAAGGAGAAAAATTGAAACAATGATACCTATTGACCTTCCAGCTCCACAAAGGGGTGAACTGGGAGTATCTACTTGTATCTCTTCATTTAAGTCAATTTTGAACTTTATAATTTAATAACAATTATTTTTGAGTTTTTGCTGTGTACTTGCATTGTTGATATGCACACACTCATGTGCATGCACATACACATGCAATTTTGCTGAAGCTATTAATTTTCCCAATTTGTACCTTCACTTATACTGCAGCAATTTGAAATTACACCATCATATTATCAGCAAATAGGGATAGCTTTATCTCCTCTTTAACTTTGTTCCTTTAATTTTTTTCTCTTGTCATATTATTACAATTTATAAAACTATATTAAATAATAGTGGGGAGAGAATGTACCCTTTCTTCACTCCTGTATTTACTGGAAAAAAATTCTGATGTGTTACTTTGCATATGACATTTTGTTTTGTTTTGTTTTAGGTATTTTTTATGATTAAAAAATCCTGCTATGTCTATAATTTGTAGGGTTTTTAACAAAAAAAGTTTGTTGTCCTTTGTCAAGGGGTTTTGCTGCATCTATTGAGATCATCATGTAGTTTTGGATGTTTTAATATGATTAATATGTTGACTTGTTTAATATTAAGCCATCCTAGCATCCCATTATAAATCCCCCTTTAATTATAATGAATGATTTCTTTAATAAACTGCTATAGTGTTTGATGGGATTTTGTTGAACATTTTTCAGTTAGTGTCCATTTATGACATTGACTTATGTCTGTTTTTTTTTCCTTTCCCTGTTTTAGGAAGTAGAACTTTATTTGTCTCATAAAAAGATTCTAGCAGGGTCCTTTATAAATTATTGAGAATAAATTGTGGAGTATGCGTACTAACTGTTCTTTAAAAGCTTGACAAAATTCTTCTCTCAATCTATCATGACAGGAATTCTCCCTCTTTGGCAGTTCCCTTACATCTGAATCTATTTCTTTTTATAATATTGGGCTAATTAAGATCTTTATCTAGTCTACTGATTATTTGGGTATTTTATATTTTTTAAACTATCCCTCTATTATTTTCTGTTCTCAGTCCTGTTAGCGTATAACTGTGCATAATATAGTTTAATTATTCTTTTTATTTCTTCTGGTTTTGCTGTGATTTCATTTTATTTATTTTCTATTTAATTTGTTTCACTTTATTTTCTGCTCTCTTCTTTTTAAACAGATTAGTCAAAGGCTTATCAATTTTATTAGACTTTTCAAACAAGCAACTTTTAGCTTTATCTTTTCTGGTTTTTTTTTTTGTTTTCAATTTATATTTCCCACCTAATTTTTAATCTCCTCTTTTGTGATGATTTTAGGTTTGTTTGTTGGCTTCCTAATTATTAAATTCATTTTCAGTTCATTATCCTTTCCTATTTTGCTAATGTATATCTTAGGAATACGTTCCCCCCCCCCATACCCTGAGGACTTCTTTTGCTTCATCCTAGAACATTTGATATGTTGTTTCATCATTTTAATTTTAATTTTTATAGTTATCAATTGTTTCTATGCTTCATTCTTTGACCCACTAGATAGTTAGAGAATTTCATTGTTAAGTTTCCATTTAGGTCTGTATCTTTTGTTTTTTTTTCCCCATACCAATTAGTATTTTTTGTCTTTGCATTATGGGCTATAAAAGATGTATTAACTATTTCTGTCTTTTTACATTTGTTTTTGATATTTCTGTGCCACAGGATAGGGACTGTTTTTTTTTAATTCATGTGGTACATGAAATATGAGAAATATGTTTCTTCCTTTGCAGTTCATAAGTCTTTTAATTCTAGTTTCTTCAATAATCTGTTTGGCGCTATATTTTCTCTCTTATATATGTGTATTAGAATGATCCTTAGGTTGTCTCTACATATCCTTTCTAAGAGATGCATACATTGTATCTACATAGTGAACATATTTTCTGTTAACATAAAAATCGAAGTCATACTGCACTATACTCTCTGGCCATCCTCATCAGCTGCCTTGATGCCTCTTCTACCTTCCCTAATCTCTATCCACTTTTCAGCTCTGAAACAGTGGTGCATTCAATACTGCCATTACAACTGGAAAATGTATCTCAATATAATACCTTATGGATCACTTATTCTATAACTTTCTAAACCAATAAAATTTCCTCTGGTGGCCACAATACTACTATAATGTATTTGTTGCTTCCCCCTGTGAAAATATAGGCTCCTTGAGGGTAGGGAATGGCATGTCTTTTGTAGCGATATCTCCAACCCTTAACATGCATCTTGGCATATAATTAGTACTTAATAAGCATTTTTTCATTCATTAAGTCATTCATATTCCTGTAATTCCTAATCATGTTTTATATCAAGTAAGTACTTAGTAAGTATGCTAAATTAATAAATGAATCCCCATTAATTAGAAGGAACTGTCTTCTTTTTGAGATCCCTAAAACTGTTATCCATAAGGGAAGATAATACTGATTAGACCCAACTGGAAGTGAACCTGTGAGCCATAAAGATACCTTGTCACTAAGAAGGACCTGAAGACCATAACAATGCAATATTGTTGACAGCCATCTCGAACCATAATTGAAATCACAGATAGATAAATGTGTGTATACATACATGTGTATAAATACACATACATAGACATGTTTGTATATTTTATATGTATATTTTCATGTCTGTATTTTTGTTTATGTGTATATGCATGTGTGTGCATACATGCAAGATGCACTTGTGAGGAGGAATGATAGACTGGCAAAGAATAAATATTAATTGAAAATCAAGGAGAGTGTTGAGCAGAGGCAATAAATAATATACCTTAACTTGATTGAGACTTTTCATCAATCCCAAATCTATAGTGGAATATTTAGTTCTTATTAAGCACCTATTGTATATTAGGATCAAAGTAGCATTGTATAATGGACAGAGATCTAACCTCAAAGCCAGGAATACCTGCAGGTATTTGACACATACTGACTGGATAAGCCAAAAACTCTCAGTTTTTATAAGCAAATGTCTAAGTCTCTAGGTTGCACAGGTGCTGACCTAAATTGGTAGAGGGAGTCTCCCCACACAAGAATCACCTATACTAATGTAATCACAAGCCTAAACTTCTGCATCAGGAACTGTACTAGACAGAGGGAGCACAAAGATGAAAACTAAGGAGTCTCTGCCCTTGAGAAGCTTATATTTTCTAAGAGGGTAACAGCCCACTTGCTGATGTGATTGAACCACAAAGGATGTTGTATCTGGACATCAGAAGCCCTGAGCCCAAATTGCAGTGCTACCAACACCTACATGTGTGACCTAGAGCAAGTGATTTAAGCTCTCTAGGCTATGCTTTCCTTAACTGTAAAATGAGGATATTGAATTAGAGATGATTTTAGGGTCTCTTTAAGCTCAAAAATCTATGATGCCATTCTCTCTACAGTATAAATAGATATCACTATGCACATACAAACACGAAGTACTACTATTGGGAGAGGAGAGAAATAGCAACTGAAGGGGATGATATTGAAGGATAGGGAATATTGGGAAATTCCTCATGGATGAGATGGCACTGGAGCTCATACCTGAAGCAAACTTGGCATTCTAAAAATAGAGAAGTGAGGAAGGGAAGTATTCTAGGAATGGTGGACAGCCATTAAAAGGCACAGGAATGGAGATAAATTGTCATGGATGGGAAACAATAAACAGTTTCATATACTTAACCAGTCCACCTTGTTTTCTCTTCAACTCTTTCTACCCTAAACACATATACATTTGCTTTCCTCATAATCTTTTTCATTCACACAGTTTTGGAAAAGAAAAGTAGTGTCTGCTTCCCACTTAGCCAGAGGAACATGATCGCAACCAGAAGCCCCTAATCAATGACTTTGTTCAGCTATGCTTGGTGGGGGTCAAAGGGAGAAAATATTTTAGCTAACTAGGAATCTGCTTCCAACTTCTCTACCTCTACTCATCATTGAACCACACAATAGCCTGCCAGTCTCCCCTCTGCACACTTTGCTGTTTTCCAACAAGGTATTTTTGACTCCCACAGGAAGACAGATTTATTCATGTCAATGATATCATAAAAGTGGAACAGCGCATCACCATTTCTCACTCTCTCATTTCTCAATCTCTTCCACTTTGTCAGCTACAAGCCTCATAGTTAAATGTCATGAAAACCAAGGAAATGTGTTGGAGCAGCAATGGCGTTAGTGAAGACTACATATAGACGTCTTCCTCTAAACAGCATAAGTCTAAAATATCAAGAATATGTTTCTTAGAGCTTTCTTATAAATATACTCTTTCAAAGTGAAAGGCCTAGGGATTGCCTGGTATTTCAATGACCTATGTCCAATGAGTTCATCAAGCAGACAAATATCAATGTAACTGACAGTAAAAAAAAAAAAGTTCTCGGGAGTAAAAAGGGAAGGGAATAGTATGATAATTTGTTGTGGGATTGTTGACATATGGAAGTCAGCTGAATGCTCCCCTTAATGCACACAACAAGTCAATAATGAAATTGGGACCAGAAATCAGGTGTCCAGATTTCTAGTCAAAATTGTATATCTTTAATACAAGGGGCTTCCAATCCAATGTCCATAAAGCACATATATTTTAATTCTTTTCTTCCTCCTCTTTATGCTTCCATTGTCAAAAATGTAATGAAAAAGCCCTGGGGAGGAGGGCAGAGAGTTTATTCTCATCATACACAAAATCTCACATGTGATCATCATTTCCTATATCAGGATACAACCTCACTTATCAGAAGTAATGATTTTAATGGCAATATTGATGATTATTGGTTGGTGATTTTTCTTCCTTGAAATACACTCTATGACACTTCATGACATAAATAAAAAATCACAATATTAGTCAATAAGGTGTTCATTGAGTAAGGAGACATGGATTCTTCCCTCCAATATCTTATGACCCATTAGTGAAGCCAAGCAGTTTGTATTTCATTACCAGAAAAACAAATATAAATATAATGACTTCTAAAGAAAAGAGAAGAAGACAGTCAGTACATTGGTTCTGTACAAGAATATTAGTGAGATTGATGTAGGGAAGCTTCTTTCATGACACACTAACCTTGTATCCATTTTGGACAGGGTCACAAAACTGGTGAATCAGGAGAAAGCTAAAATCTTTCATGCTGTTCTTGCAGAAAAGATGGAGAATTATGGGCTAGATGATTAAAGAATTGGATATTTAATTGGTTGAACAGTTATATAGAAAAATGTCCTATGAATCTAACTTTGACTAGGTTCTATTCAACATTTGCTTCAATTACTTGGACAAACATATATATTTGCTTGCCAAGTTCTAGATGAGATGAAGTTGGGACAGCCAACAGACACAATGGATGACAGATTCAGAATTCAAAAAGATTAGAGCAAACTAGAATATTGGGCTAAATAAAAAAAACCCAGAATTTAACAGGGATAAATATTAAGTCTTCCACTTGAGTTCAAAAATCACCTTCTCAAGTCCAAGATGGTGAGACCTGGCTGGATAGCAGTTCTAAAAAAAAAAAAAATCTAGTAGTTTTAGTGAACAAAAATCATGAGTCTGAAAAGTTAATAAATCTTAGACCAATAGAATCAAGGACTTTTGAGGTAATAGTCTTTTGAACTTGTCCCTGAAGAGACAATCTCTGGGGTATCAGGTTAAGTTATAGGCAACATGTTTTAAGGACACTAAGAAGATAGATATTGTTCACAGAATAATAGAAACGATAAATCTAGAGGTTTAAAAGAACACACAAGGATAATGTTGAGGTAATTTGAAGATCTTCCCTGCTCCTTAATAGACCTTTGTGATCACATGGAACCCACAGTAGGAGGAGTTTGCCAAATGGATGAAGCAGGAAATGTGGGTGAGGCAGAGCTGAGAGAGAGTGAGAAAGAGCTGGAAGAGACAGTAGGCAGAGCAGCTAGCATGTGTGAGAGAGGGAGTGATTTTGCCTAAGGGAATTTGTTTTGTGGGGAGGTCTAAAGAAGGAAAGGCTTGGGATGTTGGTGTTTCCTGCACTGGTGATGTGCATAGACTTTGTCTTAAAAAGAACACTTGGGGTGTTGGTGCTCCCTGCATTGGCAATGTGTACAGAATTCTTTGTTACTATGACAGATTTGGTTTACTGGTGTTTGAATGAATGTCTTGGTTTCATCTTCAAGGAAGAGAGCCTCTTATATCTTACAATTCAAACCTGGGAATGCAGCTGCAAATTCATAGCAGTTGCTGTGTGTATCACATTGGCTATATAACAAATCATGTAGTCTAAGATCTGCATTGTACAGAAACAGAGGGCAAGGAAAATTGTGATTTGCTTAAAGTCATAATGCAGATGTTAAGCATTTAAGGTGGGATTTGAACCCAGATCCTTTGATGATAACCAGTTCGCTTTTCCCCCTGAGAAAAATGAGGATGAGAAATGGTTTTTAATTCATTCCGTATGAAGATAAGTTGAATAAACTGGGATTGTTTAACTTGAAGAAGTCAAGCTTTGATAGGGAAAATAATTGTCTTCAAATTTTTGAAGGGCTATCAGAAAAGGTATTAGATTTTTGTCTACCGAACTATATTAGGCATAACTAATAGCACTAAGTCAGGATTTCAGAGAGATATAAAAGGAGGCAGGGTCCATAATGGAAACAAAACAAAAACCATCCTAACATTAGTTACATAAAAGTCATTAAATATTTGAGAGGTAAGTTTTCTCACTTTAGGTCTTTGAGAAATGGCTGTTTGGTCACAAATCATATATGATATAGATATAGGGGGCAGATAGGTGGTGCAATAGATAAGAGTTCCAGGCCTAGAATCAAGATGACCTGAGTTCAAATCCAGTCTCAGACACTTACTAGCTGTAACCCTGGGCAAGTCATTTAAACACTTTTTGCCTTAGTGTTCTCATCTGTAAAATGGGGATTAAAAATAATGATGGGGTGCTTGGGATCTATATTTGTAACATCAATTTGTAAAACCAGTATGTAAAATTACATTTCCCCCTCCCCAGTCACAGAGCATTAACTCTGCCCCTTCCTCCTACCTGCACTCTGCCTAGCTTCAGAGCATGAACCCTGTCCAGCAACAACTCATGAATTGTTTATCTCAGCTTGGAACTATAACAAACTACACCTATCAATCCTTCACAAAAGTATCTATAAACATTCCACCTTAGGCAACTATTATCTCCCCCATGTATAGTGTCCCACTGCCCCCATGAATCCTTCCATACCCCATCTCTAGGTTAACCCCTTAAGCAATTATCTTTCTGCTAGCCCTGGTTCCCAGACATCAATCCTGTCAAGCCTGACACTAATAGGTGGCAGACTGGGCACTTCTCCATCAGCCCTTGACCAATAGCTGACTTAGTGACATTTCAAGCCTAAAACCACATCTCCAGGTAGCTCCCCCCCCCCCCACCTTGGGCTTTTTCCCAGTGAAACATGGGCAATACGCCTTCGCAGTTACATTAAAAATGCATGTTCCTTTAAACACTGACCCCACCTTAACTCCTCCCTAATCCTACCTTTAATCACCTAGTTAGCATAATTGGCAGGGATTCTACTATGGATTACCCTATAAAAATCTTAATTCTACCCCTTTAAGGTTGCAGGTCCTTTTAAAGGAATCTTGCCCACTGTACAGCCTAACAATAAACTTGCAGGTCCCCTAGGGACCCTTGCCTGCTGTAAAGTGTACAATAAACTTTTACAACTGTGACTCCAAGTTAGACTGAATCACAGGTTTTCTGGTCTTAAGATAAGTTACAAAGGGAATTTTTTTTCAACCTGAAAAACATGAGCATTTTGACCATTACAAACTAGAAACTCTCCTCTTTCATGCCCCTTCTCAAAATCTAATCTTGAAAAAATATTTTAATCCCCCTTAAAAACCATCCAACTGGAATATCGACCTTTGGAAATCAATCCCCAGTTCTCCCTCATCTGGCAGCATAATTCTCAATTTTTAGCTTACTTTTTTCCCCCATGCCTGAAAATGGGAAATATAACTTCTTAAGGGAATTGTACAGTGTGAAGAAAAGACTAATTGGTGGGGGGAAAGCTTTTGTATCTTTCTAATCACTTCTCTCTCTCTTTTTTTCTGCATTATCTCACAGGGGACATAGCCCCTAGACCTGCATACTCTGGGCAGAAAGTTAGGGGAAGATTAGCAGTCACAGAGTAGGGCAAAGGTAGATCATGTCCAAAGACTTTGGGTCAGACTCTAATCACTTGGGGGTCTCCTGAAGAGAAAATAAGAGACCAGGTGCTTAACAGAGGTTCACTTCCATGTCAGAGAGTTGACATAGGCCTATACCCTGGATCACCTTGTTTGGGGATACAGAAAAGGTGCTGCTGGCCATTCTGTAGTATCTGGAGGTCAAACTAAGACCAAGTTCCAAGCCTCTGTGGCAGACATTCACTAGCAATGAACTAAATTCCTAAGATGAAGAAATGACAATTCATAAATGTCCTCATACACATTTCCTTTGAAACTAAATTTAAGTCATGAAGGAGAAAAGAAGAGGGGAGGAGAGCAAGGGGGTGATTAAGAGTATTAATGAATTCCTAGTCACTCACCAAAGCCTACAAAGTATCCACAAAACATTGTGTCTACTTGCTGCATGTTACCAATAACATGTTAGCCATTTGTATAGGGTCCTCAGGACAGGGAGCTTGGGCTCTTCATTTCACATATCTTGCATCTTATAAAATGTCACGTGCTACTCAGAAATGGAATTAATAAAGCTCCTGAATTCACACTAATAACAACAAAACCAATACAAATTACTGAATTTGGTAGATTAATGAGAATGCAGAGACATACAATAACCAAATCAGACCCACTTCATCGAGCGGATGTTCTTTGCTGAACAATAACAAAGATAATTGAAGATTGTGCTGGAATGGAGCCGAGCAGTCTAATAAGTACTTGGCTGTGATTCACTCACCAGTCACAGACTGAGACCTGACAAGTGCTGATGCCTACGCAAAGTTGGGTTTGCACACTCTCCTTATTGTTTATTGATTTCCAATTTAGCAGAGAAGGATATGTTAAAATCCAGCAAGAACCACGTTGTCAAGGGAGGGACACAGCAAAGACTTTGGATTTAACCCAAGCTTCCAACATGACTTGCATTCATTTTCTTAATATGCAAACCATTAAAACAACCAAGCAATTTGTGATTTCTAGATTCTGAGGGGTGTCTTTTAGGGTAAGAATAGCTCTTGGGGAAGAGAATAAGCAGGTTCTATAGAAAAGATACAGTCTTATATGTCCTTTGAAGACATAGTGGCATCAATTCAGTCCTTCTGACATCAATGAATGTTTATTGAAGGCTTCAGTCACAAAGCTACTGTCCTCTCTTATAAACTCTCAAAGGGCAAGAACACAGCTCTAAGGCTATGAATGAAAGAAACATTAAGTCCTTACTATATTCAAGTGCTATACTAAGCATTGTAGATACTAATAGAAAAGTAGGGCAGTGCCTGCTCTCAAGAAGTTCTTAGGCTAATGGGAGGAAGGGGGAAAATATGGAAGGCATGTAGGGGGTCTTAAGGGGAAGAGAAGTGGCCCTTGTTCTTGGTCATGGTGGAAAGGGGAGCAGCCCCTGGTCTAAATAGGGATATATAGTCTTATTCTCAAAAAGCTACCAAAGAGGTACCTAATAACAGATCACACAGTCCTATAACTCCCTTATCTATCCATGACTCAATGACGTGTCTACACTGGCCTATGACATGATTCTCCACCCAACTTCTGCTCCACAGTCTCAGACTGTTAACATAAATTCAAGAGGTCACTAAGTGACAATTGACAGAGGACTAGGCTTGGAATCAGGAAGAACTGAGTTCAAATTTGACCTCAGATATTTACTAGCAATATAACCCTGGGCAAGTCACTTAGCCTCTGTCTGTCTCAGTTTCCTCATCTGCAAAATGGGTATAATAATAGTATCCAACTTACAGTTATGATAACAATTAAGTATTTCTAAAGCACTTTTGAAAAAATTTTAAAATGTAAATTGTATTTTTTTTTGTTTTCTTGGCTTCAATTCTCAGCCCTATGCAGATGACTCTTAAACCCGAATCTATACCCACATTGCCCTACCTGTAGTCTA
This sequence comes from Petaurus breviceps papuanus, assembly GCF_028583685.1. NCBI lineage: Eukaryota > Metazoa > Chordata > Mammalia > Diprotodontia > Petauridae > Petaurus > Petaurus breviceps. The sequence goes on along the minus strand of NW_027185798.1, from coordinate 50,811,111 downwards.
GTCCCATATTTTCTAACTCCACACTGGACATCACCTATTGGATATAACCCAGGTAGCTCAAATTCAAAAAGTATTAAATCAAAATCATCTTTCTCTCCTCTGAACTTCCCAAGTGGGTCAAGACCACTAGGATTTTACTTCCAAGTCTCCTAGATTAGAGACAATAGAGTTATTTCCAAGTTATCAAACAGCATTTATTGAGACAGAATAATGAGAATGATGTCTGTTGATTTCTTGATATCTGTTAAGCTTCATTCCTTCCAGTGGTCATTTATTCTGCCAGTACTTATTCTCTAAGACCACAGGGGAAGAGATATGGAAATTCATCAATAATCAGTTGCTGACCATCTGCTATGTATTCACCATTATACTATGCAGTTTTCTGGAAGACATTTTTTAAAATGTTTAAAAATCCCTAAGGTGCAGTAGAAGAAAGTAGCCTAATGACATAAATTCAAATCCTTTATTTGGAACTTAAACTTTATAACCTTGAGTACACCTTAAACTCTGAGGGCCCAAGTTTCATCATTTATAAAATGAGAATGTTATATTAGATAACCTCAGAGGTCCCTTCTGACTTTGAATCTATAGATCCATGACCTCTGCTTTCCTAGAGGTTACTGTTTACTTATAGAAATAAACTAACACATGTGAATCAATAGCAAACAACATTAGAAAGAATGTAAGCTCCTTGTGGACAGGGACTTTTTCATTTTTGTTTTTTGTAGCCAGAGTACCTAGCATAATACCTGTTTCATAGGAGGCATTCAATAACTTTTTTTGAATTTACTCAGTTTAGAATCAAGTTGTGAATTGTGCGATTTAGAGTAGACCATAAATTCTGTGGGAGCTCAGAAGTAAGAAAGGTCATTTAGGGGCTAAAGTAGTTAAAGAAAACATCAAGCAAAATGTGAGACTCAATCAGGGCTTTGATGCATTTGCAGAGATGGACACAAGAGGAATAATATGAGTAAAGCCATGGGGAAAGGACTCAGCCTGACATATTCCTGGGATTGGCCTGCCTAGAGTTTACTGGCCAGCACAGAGCCAAGTAACAGAGCCTTGGAAAAGACAGTTTACTAAATGCCATGGTGAATAGGGAGTGAGTAAACATTTTTAAGTAAGAGAGTTAGGTGAAGAAAGTAGTATGCTAGAATTCTGAGGAATGGACAGTCTGAAATCAGAGAGACTGTAAGTGGCTATAGCAGTAATTGGAAACCAGGTTTGTTTTATGTCAAGTTGAATAAATCAGTTAACATATATTAATTGAATCCCTACCATGCAATCAGGACTAAATTAGGACATATATAAACATGAAGGGAAAGGTAGTAGAGATTTCAAAGGAAAATTATGTGTTTATAGATATATGTATATGTATGTATGTAGATATGTATAAACATGTACATTTATACATAAATGTGTGAAACTGAGACTGCTCTGCATATATCCCATTTGATTAATGGGGACACCCTTGAGGTATCTTTGGAGAATGTCCAGATAGCCTAAAATGGAAGCTTTTTTATCCTTTACCACATGGGTAGATTTAGGTTCCAGTGACTGACTGTCTGTGTCTTTAATAACTAGCCATACCAAACCAATCCCTCTCATTTTGACTGAGTTCTTTTCCACCATAATTTTCTTCTATGTTCTTTTTACTGACTCTTATTCTCTGCATCCACAAGGTGAAGATCCCATTTCATCCATAGCATGGGCTTCATGAACTGAACAGGTGATAGGGCAAAGATTTTCTTTTTCTTCCTCCCCATTTCATCCTGACTATGAGAAATGGGCCCACAACTCTTTGTTTCTGTTCTGTCTTTTGGCCTCCTCACTTTTACCTGCTGATCTACTGGAGCAGGAATTTGAACCATGGCGACCCTAAAGCCACAACTGTAAGCAGGAAAGTAAAGCCAATTGGCTGGACATGGAAGCCCTGAGAAACCAGGGTGTGTAGGACTTGAACCCGAGGTGTTTTGAACTTGAAACTGGGACTGTGCTGTTAGGAATGGAGCAAAACTATAAACCTAATCCCTTCTCTTCCTTAGAGACTGACATGATAAAAGGAGGGATGAGGGTTATGCCTCCCATGTACTGAGGAATAGATTTGGATATCTTTGGAAGGAAATATTTCTGTACAAAAGTTAATCTTACTGTTGGTAGCTAATGGAACTGGGGGCACAAGGAACCATCCTCTATACTTGACAGGAACAACATTATTGAGTGCAGGAACCAATGGCAGAGAATTTAGATGCCCCTCCTAATCCAAATCCAAAACCCTTTAAAGGTACCAGAAAATCCTGGAGGAAGAATGAGATGTAACCTTTCTGGCCTTCTGGATAGCAAAGCAGCAAGAAGTATAGTAAGTCAGTTAGATAGATATGTAGACAGATAGACAGAGAGATTATCAGTCCACATGATTTATCCAATTTGCTTGGTCTTATCTAAATACTAGGAATAATCTTCCTTCTTGAAAAAGAATGTACAAATGAATGTATATCTTGTCAAAAAACGTTTGGATGAATCAGGATCTACTGAAAATTTGAAAAAAATAGACTCTGGAGGGTAGGCTTGACATACTGTATCTGTAGTGGAAGGTTAGGAACATTCAATATAATAGAGAAATGGTCAACTTTACAGATCTAGTCATGTTAATAAATCAAGGTTGGGGGGAAGCCTCCTGTTATTTCTGGCCAGAAAACATACTTATTTTCTGCCTACATGAGTCAATACCAGTCTCCACTGACAGAATTTCAACTCTCTGTGGGAAGGGACTATGCAAATAAGTGTTTGGGTTTTGGGGGTGGGGCGGGGTTTGTATCCTCAATGCCTAGCATGGTATAGGCACTGAATAATGTTTATTGACTTATTGATACCTATATCCATTAAGCTCAAAGACTTCATTCCTTCCAGTGTTCAAACAGAATCCACACAACAAAATCAATTTTCTATCAGATTTTCTACTTTCTCAGTTTCTAAGTAGAATTTTACTTTTTAAAAAATATCCACAATAAACCCAGCCTGTCTCATAATGGGGCTGCAGAGATGCTAAACAAAAACTACCTTTACCTTTTCCTTCCTCCCATGAAAAGGCAGAAGTTGGGAAAAGTAACTCTGAGTACTGAAGCTTAGTTTTCATAGAATTCCTTGCTGAGCTTGAGATACAAGGAATTCATGACAGTACAATTTGAAGAATTCAGGACCACTGAATGGCAGGATTCCAAAAGAAGTAGGTGATGATTTGATGTCAGAGTCCCAGAAGGTCTCCAATGGAGTGCCCCAGGGATCTGTGCTGCTTAAAATTATCTGTAAGTTAGTTGAAGTTTTATATGGCAGGATTGTCAAATTTGCAGGTGACACAAATTTGGGAGAGATAGCTAACAGCACTAACAGGGCTGGGTCCAAGGAGATCATGGAAGGCTTGACTATTAAGACTGAATTTAACAAAATAGACATAAATAAAAAAAGTTTTACACTTAGGTTGAGAAGATTCATTTTTCAAGTATTAGATTAGGGAGACATAGTTAAAAAGAAGTTTGTATGATAAAGATCTGTGGGTTTTAGTGGTCTATAGTCAACAGCAGCTTGATATGGCAGTCAACTAAGCTAATAGGAGCTTGGGATATGTTTAGAGAGTCATAGCTCCAGACAGAAAGTGATGGTTATTCTAGTGTACTTACATCCTACCAAATCATATATGATGGGGGTGAGGGGCAGGGTTGCTACAATTTCAGAAGAATATTGATTATCTGTGCAGTATTTATTTCAGGATAACTGGGATGTGATGGTCCTTGAGTTGATGCCACATGAAGTCAATTTTAAGGAATTAATAACAAAAGAAGACCCACCTGAATCTGATAACTATGATCAAATATTCAAAGAGCTATTGTGTAGAATAAGATTTAGCCTGGTTATGTTTGGTTCCAAAGTGAGAACCAGAAAAAAAAAAATGTTAGATGTTCTAGGAAAATATATTTAGGCTTAGTGTGAGAAAAAAAATGAAGCCTCAATTATTGGAGTTGTCCAAAAGTGAAATAGCATGTTTCAGGAGGCAATGGGGTTTCTCTCATTGCAGGTATTCAATTGAATTGAATTAGATGACTTATGCCTTCCAACTTTGAAAAGCTTTGCTATTCCATGATTTTATGAGTGCCCTTCCATTTATCATTTGTCTCAGATTGTTTCCCCTGCTGTAGTTTACAGGAAACCTTTGCAAGTACCAAGACCTAGAAACAAGATATCTTCATGCTCAGGACACAGCACCAGATACCCAACATCACTTATTAAGAAAGAGCAAGTGGGTTATGTTAGAAAATGGGTGCTCTCAATTTTCACAACCTGATGAAGAAGAGGCAAACAGAAGACTTTTCAGCCTTTAACATGGAGTCACCTATCTAGAGAGTCACTTGATATTGACTCATGGCAATACTAGGAATTCACCTCAATACAGCCTCTGTTTAAAATCACCAGTGTTATTCTCAGAATCTTTTCTGTCTTTGCACTTCTGTGTGTATATATTATTTCCAATATATCTACATGAAATTCTAGGTTTGTTTTTCTCTTAATGTGATGATTCTCCTTCATGTCCACTAGATGAAATAGACAAAATACTAGTAATTTCAAGAAATCTATCCTTCCTTGGTTAACCAATGTGGTCCAAGCATCCATTATGGGCAGACAGAGTTGGTTTCTTAAATACAGCCTTTGTTTAATGCTGAGTAAAGCTCTTAATTTAGCTTAGAGACTGAATTAATTTATGCTGTACATAAAGTATACTTAAATTCCACCAAATTCCTATCTGCTCTACGGCCATAGCTCAAACAAAAAGCTTCCCACAGGCATGATTCAAATACTGATGGATGTTCTCTTGGCTTTTGAACTGTGCTACTTAACATTTTCAAATTCTATCCTATACAATTCATGAAGCTAAATATGTTACTTCCATCTAGTCCCTTTTGCCCTGGACTTTGAAAGGAAAATTTCTACTTAAAGCATGGGATATAATGATGAATTAAAATAGTAACCACTTCATTTTCTGAATGGCCAGGTGTTTTTGTTTTTTTCATGATAAAAACTGAATAAACCAGAGATACCAAAGCTCCAGGCTGAAAACTTCCTGAATTATGGCAAACAGTGAATATTCTCAAAAAACTCAGTGTCAAATCATTTCACCTCCCAGGGCTACAGTTTTCTTGGATCTGTGGATTTTTTAATATAGGAAGCTCCATCTACTAATCCTGTTCTGCAGTTCATAGTTTTTAAGAGTTGTCCAGAGTTACATAGTCACTATGTTAAAAGCATTATTTGAATTCAGTTCTTCCTGATTCTGAAACCAACTCTCACTCTAGCTGTAAAATGAGAGGACAGGAATTAGATGATTTCTTCATTCCCTTTCAGCTCAAAATTCTCGAACATAGTCCATCCTAAGAAACCTTTTTGATGCTTCCTTTTCCATATTTCTTTATATGCTATATGTCACCAAAGTCAATAATTTATGCCCTTTGGATGACACTAAGATTTGTTTCTTATCCTCCAATCCCAAAGCTTTTATCCCCTAGACTAAAATGGATTACCTCCTAACTGAATTCCATCAACTCCAGTCCCTTCTCCAATCTTCTATGACCTTGGGTAACTAATTTAACATCTTTAGACAACAATTTCTTTACATCTAAAACGAGATGGCTGGATTCTATTATTTCTAAGGTTAAATCAACATCTCTGCCTTACCAGGTACATTGTGAGGGGAAGGAGAGGGCATCCTGGGTGCTAAAGATGAAGGGTTTGTTTCTAAATATACTAAGGGTCCTACTTCTTGGAATAGCGTTTCCCCTGCTCTTTGTCTAAGTCCTGCTTATGCTATCCTCCAATTGTGCCTCCCCAATGATTGCAGACCCTTACTTATGAGTTTCTATTGCCTTTATCACTCATTCTACAATGCTTTAATACTTAATTTTTCTTTTCAACTCTTTGTACTTTTGGTACTTACTCGGTGGGCGTACTTTCATTCTCTTCCCTTTCTAATCCATGTTCCACACAGATGTTAAATTAATATTCCTAAAATACAGCTCTGTCCATCCTTCCTCCCTCACCTACACACACACACACCACACATACACACACACACACACACACACACACACACACACACACAAGCTCGCGCAAACTCTCAATATCTCCATTTTCTTTTAGCCCAACACTGAAGGTAGAGTCTGTATCCTACTCGCCTTTCCAGTCTTCTTTAATATTATTCCTTTTCAAGATCTCTCTGTTCCAATAAAACTGGCCTGTTAGGTATTCTTTCTACGGAACATGGGGCAGAGGTGAGTAGGTAGACCACTTAATGCAAGGGGACAGCTTGTGCAGAAATGCAAGATAGAAGTTCATGTACAGGTAATAGCAAATATGCAAGTTTGGCTAAAACATACAAGGGTTGAGGGAGAGTTATATGTTATCAGCCTAAAAAATAGGCTGGCAACAGACTGCAAATGGTTTCACATACCAAGAAGAGAAGTCAGTATTTTATCCTGGAGATAGCAGGGAATCCTTGCAGCTTCTTCCACAGAGAAGACTCATGATCAGAACTTGGCTTTAGAAATAATAATTTGGCAACTATTTAAAGGATGTGTTGAAGAGGAAAGAAAGTAAATGCAGGGTGACCAAATAGGAGACTGCTTTAGTAGGTCCAGCAAAAAAAAAATGCAGGACTGAATTAGCAAGGCTATACCATGAGAGGAAAGAAGATGAATGTGAGAGACTTGTGAAGGTTACACTGGCCAACCTTAGTAATCCATTAAGGAATGGGAGGGTATGTGTGGGTTGAATGAGAGAAAAGGATGCCCTTGTGAGAAAGAGGAATATTTAAAGCATAGCCATGAAAGAATTATGATCTGAATCTTTATTATGATCTGAATTTAAGATTTTTGACTTTGAGTCCACTATACCATGCTCACCTCCTAGATCATTGTCTTGTCATGGCAGAGGGGCTTTTGTAACTCAATGAAATTATGAGCTATGCTATACAGGGTTGCTGAAGATGGATGGGCCACAGTGGAGAGTTCTGCCAAAAGGTGATCCACTGGAGAAGGAAATGGCAAATCATTCCAGTATCTTTGCCAAGAAAAACCCATGGTTTAAAGTCCATGAGGTCACAAATAGTCAGATATGACTGAACAATAAATAAAATATCATGTTAATTCCCATATCCTATCCATTTGCAATTAATGCTAAAAGATACCTACCATTTTATGTTTGTTTGTTTGTTTGTTTTTGGCTGGGTTTGAATCAAGCCAGTAAGCACCTTGCTAGTTAAGGTTCAACAAAATGAGACACTTGAAAGTTATTCAACAATTTCCAGGAAGATTTACCTATAGCAAAAGAAGCCCATTCAATAAGAACTAGCATTTAGGACATCTCGAGTTGTTTCCATTAGATGAACTTCCCTCACTTGGGTGATCTACTAGCCAAGTCTCAGCGTGTTCCTGCAGCTACTCCTGGTTGCCTAGTACTCAGCAAGGAGGAAGTGATACCAACAGTCTGAGTCTTTAACTTTAATCTCCAGCGCCAAACAAATCTCAAAGAATGTTTCAATAAATACCCTTTTAGGAAAAAACTAGCCCAATGTATATGGTAAAAGGGGTTAGGATACTGCTCCTACCACACAGGTAGTAGAATATGTTCTTACATATATACATGTATACATGCATACACACATGCACACACAGAGACATAGAGGTACATATACACACATATATGTTCAGTTCAGTTGTGTCTGCCTACATGAGAATTATACACACAGTGTATGTATAGGAATGTGCATATATTATATATTACACATACACAACATATTTATACATGTATGTGCAAGCACATGTATGTGATATATACTTATATATCATGCACAGATATAATGCTAATTATAATATCCATAATACTTTATGTATGTACATGTATAGAAAGTATATATGCATGTGGGCATATATATTACACATTGTATATAGAATATAGACACATATACACAGGTTACGCCGTATCTGTGAGGACATACAGAGTATATACTCTCTATATATTGTCTCCATCCTTTCAATATATATGCTTTACTATATATAGTTACCATTTTATACTAGCACCTAGTATATTTGTTACTATTATATAATTGCTATATATGTACATGTGAAAAATATTGTGTGTGCATATATGTACATACACATACATAGATCGTGTTCACATCTCCAGTTTCTGTGAAAGATGCCACAATCCCACCTTTCTCAAGCTTTAAAAACTCTATCATCTTTCATTTCTCCTTCTTTATGTGTCCCCCCGAAGTCTTTTCATACTTTGGGATGTCCCTTGCAATGGTTCTTTGATCCCTTGTCACTGCTATCATATTATTTCACACCTTTATCTCTGCAACACTGGACTCCCACAATAGCCTTCAACCTTGTTCCCTGTCTGGTCTCCAGAATGCTCCTGCCTCTACCCCTGCTGCTTTATTGTGCACAGTGCTGCCAGATACAATTCCATTCAATACAGAATTGATATTCTGGTTATATTTTATAAATCTTAGATTACATTAAATCCCCCTCTATATTATGACAATAAAATAACTTGAAAGCAAATAATTTAGCGCTAATTAAGTACATAATGCTATGGGAAAAGTCCCAAGTTTGAAGCCAGAGGACCTGGATTCAAATCCTATCTCTGTCACTTTCTACTTATATGACCTTGGTAAAGTCACTAAACTTCTCTAGGTCTCAAATTCCTTATTTACAAAATGTCTGCTTAACTAGATAGCACTGGTAGAAGGTTGGGGAGGGGAGTGTATCTTTTTACTCTAAATCTATAATCCTGTGATCCTAATTCAACCAACCAGATGACCATAGCCTTATATAAGGTTTTTCCTCTTTTAATCATTCTAGAAATAGTCATTTTGACTGACTATCCCATTGAAATAGCTACTTTGATAGAATATATTAAATCACCTGGTGATTTAGGAACTGCATCAATATTTCCTTTGCTTTAAAAAAACAAAAACTAAAACTAAACTCTAGGTCCCGAAGTCAAAATTAAATTAACTAAAATATGCGGTGCCAAATTCTATCATCTTTTCTAAAAGGAAAAAAAAAGGACACATCCATCAAGCTAGACTTTTATGAGAATAATTAGTCATAGCCCCCAGCATTGTCTCACATGCAAATTGTTCCTACCAGAAGTTTCAGTAGCACAAAGAAACCAAAGAACATACATATCAGGAGATTTAAAATTATTCAAACTCTTCAATTTGTAGTGGTATTTCCAGTCTATTCTTTCATATAAAAGACTAGGGCTAAATTGTTAGACCCAAGATTTATGCCATCAAATATAGTGACATGTTTAAATTGAGAGTTGGTGTGAGGTAGTGGATAGAAAGCCAGTCTTTACTTTCAGAAGGCAGGTTCAAATCTTTCCTTTGACACATTAGCTACAATTAATTTGACTTAGTTGTCTGGTACTAGCTCAACAAAGTACTGTAAATGGATTTTAATTTTTCTCCCATTTATCCATAAGAATGCATTATCCAAATCAAATTGCAGGCCTCTTTCCGGTGCTCCTATTAGGAAGTACTGGACAGAAATTTGGGCAGAATTTGTCTATATACTTATAAGTGCCTTTGAGTAAGAAACTGAACATTTAGCCAATTCTGGTTTATACATGGTTTCTGCTTTCACTTTTATGTTTGTCCTGATGACTTCAAAGTACGAAAATAAATTTAAACTCACTTCCAATGTTCTACTCCCCTTCCAGGAAAAAACTCAATCTCACAATTCTGAAAATTTTCGCTGGCTATTCCCCAAACCTGAAAATTTTTCCCTTCTCACCTCCACCTTCTGCCTTGCTTTCCTTCCTTCTATAAACGATGCCACACTTTCTCATGATTTCCCAAGTCTCAAAACTGTCATCTTTGTTTTCTCCCTCTTATCTGTCACCTCCCATATAAAATCAGACATTAAACCACATCTATTTAGATTTTGTCATATCCCTCACAATTGTTCTTTCTTTCCCATGCTACCACCACCATATTATTTCAGGTCTTTATCACTACAATCCCAGACTACTACAATAGGCATCCACCTTGATCTGCCAGAATACTCTAGTCTCTACCTTTGCTGATTTATTGTGCACAGCTAAAGAGTAGACTAAAATCCCACCTTCTACAGGAAGCCTTTCCCAATCCTCCTTAACCTTAATGCTTTGTCTCTGAGGGTGTTTTTAATTCATTGTGTATATGTTTTGTTTGTACATAGTCATTTGTACATTGTCTTTCCCATTAGATTGTGATCTCCCTGAGGGCAGGGACAATTTGTTGTTTTTCTTTGAATCCCCAGGATTTAATACTATGCCTCTATGCATTTGATAAATGCTTGTTGACTCAACTAGGAGGTATGCAAATAGGGTTTTCTCTCCTCACTATCAGCAATCAAAGGAAAAGCATTTCTAAAGAGCTTATTTTATACCAGGCACTGAGCCAAGCCCTGATGATGTTATAAAGGGCATATTATGATGGATGGAACAACAAATTAACAACTATGCACATAGAAGACATATAATTGGAGATAAGTTAATAAGGTCTGGAGCCAGGATGACCTGGTCTTAAACACTGTGCTGGATTTGTAATTATAGGACCTGGGTTCAAATCTACCTATGTGACCTTTGGAAAGTCTCTTCTTTGGGCCTTTGTTTCCTCATCTCTAAAGTGTGAGAAGTGGATTAGATAATCTTTATGGTCCTTTCCAGTTCTAAATTTATGATCCTATGACTGGCAAGTCTTTTAAGGAGCCTCCTTTCCCTCTTCTATAAAATGGTGATAAACATAGAGTCTATTTCACAGGAGGCTCAAATGAGATAATTCAGGTAAAGGACTTAGCAGACTTTCCATTGTAGTATAAATGAACTATTATTATAGCATCTGATAACCTAAATAATATCCCTGAGGAAGTCAATAGAGATGTCGGTGTTGACACACAAAGGTCAGGCTGGCTGTCTATCAAAGCTATTACATTGTTAGTGGAATCATTGTTTCCCTTTTTAAATGGATTATAAACCTTGCTAGCGCATACACTTTATTCAAAGAAAGAATATGCCCTTTTATGTTTATTTCAGAAGAGGCAGATTTTTTTTATGAGCTCTTGAACACTGTACTTTTTGCAAGAGACAATTATGATTGTAAAGGGAATTGTGTGCCAAAAACTACTGAATCTGCCGTTAGGCAAGTAGGTGACCTTTTTATCCAGACTAGCTTGCCAAATTCAGGCAGGTTCCTTAACATTTTAGAGAAAATTTACTAGCACTAGGGGAAAATGACAGCCAGCCAGAAGGCTAAAATCCCTTGTTCTTTCACAAAATATGTGCAAAAAGTAGCAGCATAGTTTTCCCCCACCTTTCCCGTTCAGTTGAAAAGAACTACCTAAAGAAAACATCCTTCCTTCAAAGCCGTCAACCTTAGCATTCCATTGTTTATTCCAAGATCATCCTTTTTCCAGGGTAGTCAATCTATGAAAGATGACTTAACCGAAACAGCAAGAAAATGGGCAGAGGCTGGTGACTAGGGGGTTGATGTTTCACTATGGTATCTATGAGAATTAGGTACTTCTGTTGGGAGTTTCTGTTGCTAGGATGATAGGTTTAGTTAACAGATTAGATAGATTAAAGCTGGGAAGGGGCACTGTAGTCAGTATGACCCTACCTTTTTTATAGAAAAGGAAACTGAATCACAAGAGAAGAAATCTAACAGTCCCAAAGTCACATATGTGCTAAGTAGCAGACCTTTCTGTGTGCTAAGCATAGGTGGGAAAGAGCATACACCAGCAAAAATCAAAAGTACTATAAAAACAAAACAAATAAACAAACAAACAACAGCAGCAACAACAAAACCTTCAAGCTTTCATTCCTTTTCTCCTTTCTTTCACTGGTACACTTCTGAATTAGGGAGTGGGCTTATCTAATGCCTCCATTACTATTACACTCCCACATTTTTCAAGCATGTGCACTATGGCTTCTGTTTCCACTCTCTAATCCATCTTGTACTTAGCTACTTAGTGGCCTCCTTAATGGACAAGTCTGTCACTGTCATTTCCATGGTTAAGACAATCTTCAGTTACTCCCTGTAAGCTCTGCAAAATGAAGATCTAGTTTATTTTTCCAGTCTGATTTTCCCTACTTTTACATAGTTTGAGTATGAGCAAAGTGAGAATATTAACTGTTGCAGAATTTTATGCTGCCGTCTCCTGTCTCCATTCTTTTATCGAAACTATCTCCTATATCCGTAAAAGAAAAAAAAAAAAAAGAAAAAACCTCCCTCCACATCTCTGTATGCTTTAGCGCTTATATTTCTTCTACATTCACCTCTAGAGACAACCTACACAATGAAACCCTACCTGATTTTCTAGCTGAAAACAATCTCTTCCCTTTCACATTTTCTTAGCTTATTTTGTCTGGATGTCTTCTCTTCCTCTGTGATATTTTATTTAAATCATACTTATTTGTAAGTTCTTTGAAGGAGGAAAATCATATTAAAAAAAAAAACAAAACTTATCCCTATTGACTAGCACAGTGCTATAGGTTTACGTGATACTAAGTTTTTTTTTTAACTAAGATGAATTGAAACAAATTTCCTTTTATTAAATTGTGTCCATTGTTCCTGCCATTTGAGAATGTTTTTCATATATACATTTAATTTGCACACATATACATATGTATAGATAACCACATATATATTAGAAATGAGAACTTTATCAAAGAAATTTGCTGCAAAGATTTTTGCCCAGTTTCCTGCTTTTCCTCTACTTTTAGTTGAATTGACTGTTTCTGTAAAAACGTTTTAAACTTATATAATTAAATTATCCATTTTACCTCATGTGAACCTATCTTTTGGTCGTTCATGAATGCTTCTCCATTCGTAGATCTGATACCTAATTACTTCCATGCTCCTTTAATTTATTTATGATAGTATTCTTTATGTCTAAATTATATACCCATTTTGAGCTTATATTGGAATATGGTATAAGATGGTGATACCCTTTCTAAATCTTAGAGAATATATGGTCTCAAAGACTGAACTCCTAGATCAGTAAATGGGCAAGGTAAGCAGGTAACTTAGGAAAGCCTCAAGTTCCACTTCTTGTATGAACTGACAAGAACACTAGTTTCAAAATGCCTAGATAAGTTATCATTAAGCAGCAAAAATACAAAAATTCCCAGAAATAAAAAAATTACTTACAAAGGTACAATAGAGATCACCAGAAATATATTTTTGAGAGAAGAAAAGATAATGACAGAAATATATATATGTGTGTGTGTGCATGTATTATATAAATATACATATGTATACACACATATATGCATATGTGTGTGTTGCTGTTTGCCCTTTTTTGAAGAGGATCAATGACATCATGGGGTGATACTGTGACTTGTGCATGAAATAGATTTAAGTGAGGAAGAGCTGCACACAGTCATCAGCCTCACTCTCTCTCTTCCGGAGTCATAGAAGTCCAGTGGCAAGACAAAAGTCAGGATGGCTGGAGATGCAGTGGATGACCTTGGCGTCTTTGATGTTTGACCAATCTCTAAGAATTCCACAGCACCTGCTGTTGCTGCCTTCATGGCAATTGGAACCAATTGTTCTCATCCACCCATTCCACCAGGGAGAAGTATTCACATGCTTGGGATAAATATTTCCCTAATTCACCAATAGGTTTGAGGCTTGGTGGTTCCCTTCAACCCGATTTAACCCCTCTGCCAAAACAGTTTTACTTGGGGTATGGCCACAGAACATGCTTTAGCTTCTTGGAGCCACCAGGGAGAGTTGGATGACCAGTTGAACACCAAAAGTAGATGAGCTGCCCTGAAACAGGTGCAGCAAGCCTTTATGCCAGAGGTGCTAGTCCTGCCTTAACATCCATACGATACCTATATGTATATTCATGCATACATATATACACATATATTCATATAAAATACACATATCCACTTAAAACACATGTATTCATACACAGGATATATTTGCATATGTATATGTGTCTATACCATTCACCATACATACATACATATATATACACACAGAGACACATACAGACAGAAATGAAGAGAGCACTGGGCTGGGAGTCAGGAAGACCTGAGTTCAAATTTGACCTCAGATACTTACTAGCTATGTGACCTTGGGCAAATCATTTCACCCTATTTGCCTCAGTTTCCTCATCTGTAAAATGAGCTGGAGAAGGAAATGGCAAACCACTGCAGTATCTTTGCCATGAAAACCCCAAAGGTGGTCATGAAGAGTTGAACATGCCTGAAACAACTGAATAATACCAATATAGGCACACATGTATGTGTGCCTGTATAGATATATACATATGTGTAAACATATGTGTACATGTTGATTGATTGAAAAATTAAGCTGCTACCAGGCTTTACTATGTGCCCTGTCACTGAGTCCTAAGGACCTCCAGGCCTTGCCATCTTCCCTAAGACTATCCCTTTCATTTTCTTGGCACTGTCATCTGACCTACTTATGTAACTTATGGACTTCTGGGCCTTGCCATCCAGCCTACCACTGTACCCTAAGGATGCCCAGGACCTGTCATCTTCCTTGCAGTTGAACTTTCTTGCTATCTCCCTCAATGAGAGTATGACTTCCTTAAGAGGTCATATTACCATCATTTAGTACAGTGCCTGGCACTCAGTAAACACTTAATAAACGTTTTTTATTCATTCATACATGCATCAAGAATTATGTAGCTAGCAAAATTCAGCATGCTTTATGAAAGTGGAAGCTAGATATTTCAGAAGTAAACAGACTTAGGAAAATTTACCCCAAAAAAAATTACTCAAGGGAATTGTTGAAAAACAAACAAGCCTCTCAGCTAAAAAGTGAAAAAATAAAAATAAATTAAAACAATCAAGATAAAGCAAATACTAGAAAATCTGAGATCTCTCAGCTAAATTGACTAAATCCCTTAAAGTTTCAAGAGGAGGAAGGAAGAACAGGGTAATACTACAGAAAATTATTTTTAAAAACATTTGTATTTTATTTAAGAAAGGTCTTTTTAAATAAAAGGAAAAGTGCAAGTTAAATTATCGTCCTTTCAGTCTCTCATTCAATCTATCCGCTCAGTTACAAGATATGATTTTATCTCCACAACATTTCTTGAATCCTTCTTCTCTCCATTTGCCACCACTCTGTTTCTAAGCCTCATCAGCTTTTGCTGAGAATGTAGTCTCCTTATTGGTTTCACTTCCTCCAGTCTCTTCTCTCAGATTGATCTCCAAACAGCTGACTATTAATTAATAGTCCTGTAACAGAGTTCTGGCCTTGTTTTCCCCTAGTCAAGAAGTTTCAGTTGCTCCCTCTTGCCTCCAGGATAAAATAAAAAATATTCTGTTTGGCATTTAAAGCCTTTCACAATGTGTTTCTGCTTATATTTCCAAGCTTATTATTGAACATTACTCTCTTTTATGTACTCTATGTTCCAGTCAAACTGGCCCAGGTGTTGTGTTTTTCACACAACATGCCACCTCCCATTTCCATCCCTCTGCCTGGGCTTTACCCCAGGCTTCAAATGTACTCCCTTTTCACCTCTGCCTCAAAAATAACTTCCTCATGACTCAGAGCAAATGCCAGATCATAATGAAGACCAGTCCCACCTGACCCTCCCAACTGTTACTGCCACCCCACTCCAACCCAAAATTATGTTGCATTTATTTTGTACACAGTTAACATATTTGTTATAGAGCCAAACTCACAGTGCAGAGCTACTTTTCAAGTTCCACCTCTGAAATTTTGCTAGCATTGTGACACTGGGGATAAAAAAATAAATCTGCAAAAAATTATTGAGTGTCTCTTACTTATTATCACTGAACTAGGCTTTGGGGATACAAGTTCAAAGAATGAAACAATCCCACTTGCAATTGGTTTACATTAAGGTAAATAACAATACATATAAGATAGGCATACCATACATACACATACACAAACACACACAGTGTGCAAATAGGGATATATGCACAAACACATATGTACTGAATAGATCAGAAATATGAAAAGAAGTCAAGGCACTAGCCATTGATGGAGTCAAATAGTTTCATGCAGAAGAGGGTGCTTGTGTTATTTTTTTTAAGACAGAAATCCTATGAGATAAAAGTAAAAATAAAATACATTCCAGGCATGTGGGACAATCAATACAAAGGTTCTGAAAAGGAATATAAAATGTTGTGTAAAGAACAGAGAGAAGACCAGTTTATCTGGATCACAGATTGGAAGAGGGGAATTAGCATCCAGTAAGCCTGGAAGGATAAATTGGAGCCAGAATTAGGGATTTAAAAACTAAACATAGGAGTTTATCAAGAGTACCTTGAGGGGACATAAAGTATAAGAAGACTAAAAAGGTAGGAAGAGGTGAGTTTAAGAAGGGTTGATTAGATGGGAGATCGATAAGAGAGAGGGATTGAGAATGACACCTAAGTTGTGAGTAAAGAGGAAGCCACTGCAGTTGGTGGAGAGTCACATGACCTAATCTGGTTTTAGAGGGTTAGTTTTATAGTAGTATGACAGAGGGACAAGAGGTGAGAGAATTGAGGAAGGAAGACCAATTAGGAAGCTTTTGCAATAATCTGGGCAAGAGGTGATAGGATCTGAATTATGATGATGACTGTGATTGAAGAGAAGAGGCTGATTTGAGAGATATTGTAAAGATAGAAGATATGGCAATGGAGATAATGTAGATCGAGGGAAAGTGAGAAGCTGAGGATAATTTCAGCTGAGTCTGGGAGACTAGAAGGATGTTGGTACATTCAGCAGGAACAGCAAAGTTTGGAAGAAGAGAGGATTCAAAAAAAATTGAATTCCATTCTGAATATGCTGAATTTGAGATTAGTCTTGGAAATCCAATTTTAAAAATCCAATAGCAATATGGAACAAAATCTCAGGGGAGATGCTGGGTTAGATACGTAGATCATGCCATCATATGGGCAGAGATAATATTTAAACCCATGGCAGTTGATGGGATTACCAAGAATGTAGAGGGAGAAGAGAAGAAAGCTACCTCCCTCAGTTAGACTTCCTTCCCCCACCATCCTTTCACCAGAGGAGAATATTTTAGTTTCCAAGGGTAGAGAGATGCTTGACTTCCTGGCTTCTATTTGGTGTACTAGCATTGTACACCAGGAATATCAGTGATTCTAATCTTTCCTTTAGTCTCTTAAATGTCATCTCCACATTAGTTGGCCTAGTGCCTACTTTATCATGAACCACGGACAGATTGAACTCACATACAGGGGGTCATGATAGCAAGTTATAGGGATCTTCTTATGGGGAACTTCTTGAGCACTCAAGAACAGAAAATAAAAGAAAAAAAGACTTCCAGCAATCAGTGACTGTGGAGCCCCTTTGCCACATATGTTCTTCAAAGCTGAGGCTGCTTTCCCTTAAACTCTCTATGTACTTGTAAGAAAATGTACGTTATAGATTTGGGGAGGAAAGAGGGAAAGAGAGGATGATTTGCACCAACTGCTCTTTGCTGGGAAACTTTGTAAAATATCTCTTTCTGAAAAGACTGGCAAAATGAGTTCACAATTCAATATTTGGGGTTGGGGAGAAAGGCATGGACCAAAGGCATCAAAATACAATTTTTCAAATTTTTTAGTCAGCATCCCCTTACACTCTTAAAGATTATTGATGAGCTTCCTCAAAGGGTTTTTATGTGCATTATATCTATCAACATTTATATTAGATATTAAAATATTATAGTATTATTATAAAAATATAACTTAGGGGACCTTTGTGGGTCTCCCAAAAAATTGTAGGGACCCCTGGGTCCCTGGATCACATTTTGAGAACCATTGCATTAGAGAATCAGTCATGATCTCTGGAAATACTCTTTAAACCTTGAATGTGAAATACAGCTCCTGGAAACCCAATTTGTCAAGTGGAGTAGGGATTAGAATAAAGGTAACTTGGTGCTTACATAGGAAATATATATGTATAAAGGCATCTATCCACATATGTGTACACATATATGTACATTTGAGATATATATATATATGGAAAATTAAATGTATGTAATAATAAATGAATGTTCTCTCTGTGCACATCTGTCTACCTAGTTGATTAGCTAGCTCTATCTTCTGACCTATTCCTTTATTCTTGTACCTTTAGATGTTAGCACCAGCCACTAACAATATCTGGGATGCATTTTCTCTTCCTCTCCACTTGGTAAAATCCATCTTTTCTTTAAAGGCCTAGTTCAAGTGCTACACCTCTGTGAAGTCTTCCCAGAAACCACCAGGTGAAAGTGATTTCTACCTCCTCAAATGTTCCTAGAGTACTTTACCTGTCACATTCATTTTTTGTATGTGGCTTATGCCCCTACTAGAATATTCCTTGAGGGGGCAGCCAGGTAGCACAGTGAGTAAAAGCACCAGCCCCAGAGTCGGGATGACCTGGGATCAAATCTGGGCTCAGATACTTAGCACCCACCCAGAAACACCTGGCCATGTAACCTTGAGCAAGTTACTAAACCCCAATTGCTTAGGGGCAGCCAAGTGGTTCAGTGAGTAAGAGCACCGACCCCAGAGTTGGGATGACCTGGGATCAAATACAGGCTCAGATACTTACCACCACACCCAGAAATAACTGGCCTTGTAACCTTAAGGAAGTTACTTAACCCCAATTGCTTAAAAAAAAAAAGAATATTCCTTGAGCACAAAGACAATATTGTCTTTCATTTTCACATCCCACCTTAACATAGTAGCTGGGCTGTAGTAGGTGCTTAATAAATGTATTGCTGTCTACAGAAGATTCTGAAAGAATGAGGTCTATCTTCTGTCTATAGTGAGGCCTCAATAAAAAAGCCTTTATTAAGTACCCAGACACTGAAATGTTTAAGCTATACACAGACAAAAAAATATCAAATCATCCCATCAAAGAGGTTTTCCAAGTCACCCTTAGTAGAAGCTGGGGTGGGGATTAGGAAAGAATGCTACAGATGGGATTTGGGCTAAGATTTGAAGGAAACTAGGAATTCTAAGTAATAAATAAATAAACAAACAAAGAAACAAACACACACATACCACAGGAATCAGGGATAGCTTTCACAAAGCATGGAGGCGGGAGACAGAATATCAAATGTTGAAGTTTGTCCTTTGTTCTCAAAGAGAATAATGGTATCAGGAAGATGATGACATGACTTGAAAATGAATTGGATTTGAGTGAGGGAAGGCTGTGCAAAGTAACCATCATTACTTTCTCCTCTAGAGCCACCTGGGTCCAGTGACCAGATACAGATCAGGGCTACTCTAGATGGCAAAGGATGCACTGGAAGACCTTGGCCTTTTTAAGCTAAGGTCTTTCTGAGGTTTCCCTTTGAGTGAGGCAATGCCCATTCAGTTAATAGGCCTGTTTAAGAAGTGAGTCAAGGGATGGCCCCTTTAATTAAAAAAAAAATCAAGGAAGATGATTGCCACACAAGGAAAACTGCCCTGATGTTTTAGAACCAGAGGGCAGAATAGAGGTTGAAAGAATCCACCAATCACCTCCTGAGAAAGATCCCAAATGAAAACTCCTAGGAATATTATAGCCAGGTTCCGGAATTCCCAGATTAAGGAGAGAATATTACAAGCAGCCAGGAAGAAACAATTTGAATATTGTGGAAACACAATCAGAATAACAAAGGATCTGGCAGCTTCTAAACTGAGAGTTTGAAGGGTTTGGAATATGATATTCCGGAGGGCAAAGGAGCTGGGATTAAAACCAAGAATCACCTACCCAGCCAAACTGAATATCATCTTTCAGGGGGAAATATGGTCATTCAGTAGAATAGAGGACTTTCAAGCATTCTTGATGAAAAAAACAGAGTTGAATAGAAAATTTGACATTCAGATACAAGAAGCATGAGAAGGTAAACAGGGAAAGGAAATCAAAAGGAACTTATCAAATTTGAACTATTTATATTCCGACATGGAAAAACAATAATTGTAACTTATGAAATTTTTCTCAGTATGAGAATAGTTGAAGAGAATAGAAATGTGTGTGTGTATATATATATATATGTATGTATATATGTATAAATACATATATATGTCTATATAGGCAGGTATATGGGCATAGGAATACGTGTGTGTATATATGTGTACAGGCATACATAATGCAGACAGAGGGCACAGGACCAATTGAATCAGAAGGGATGATACTTAAAAGGTGAAATTTTGAGGCGAGAGAGGAATGTAATGAGAGGAGATGGAGAGAAACAGAATGGGGTAAATTATCTCATGTAAAAGAGGCAAGGGTAAACTGTTCCAATGGAGGGGAAGAACAGGAAGGGAATGAGTCAACTTTACTCTCATTGGATTTGGCTTAGGGAGGGAATGACATACACACTAAATAACTCACCCTACAGGAGAGTTGGGGGGAAGGGGATAAGAGGGGGGATGATGGAGGGAAGGGAATGTTGTGGGGGGAGGTTAGAAGCATACACTTTTGAAAAGGGACAGCGTCAAAGTAGACAATAGAACAAGTCAGGGATGGGATAGGATGGAGGGAAATATATCAGTCTTTCCAATATATCCACTATGGAAAGGTTTTGCATAGCTACACATGTACAACCTATATTGAAGTGCTTATCTTCCCATTAAGGGTGGGTGATGAAGGAGGAATGGAAAGAGTCTGGAATTCAAAGTTTTAAAATCAAATGTTTATATATATATATATATATATATATATATTTCATGCAACTGGGAAATAAGATATACAGGCACTGGGGCATAGAGATCCATCTTGCCCTACTGGAAAGTCAGAGGGGGATGGGGGAGGATATAGGAGAGAGCAGAATGGGGGATGGGGTATTCAATGGGATCACTGTTTTGGGGTGGTGGGTAGGGGAAAGATGGGGAGAAAATGTGTAGCTCAAAATCTTGTGGAAATGAATGATGTAAATAAAAATAAACATGAAATTTAATTTTAAAAAAGGACTCCCTATTTAACAAAAATTGCTGGGAAAACTGGAAAACAGTGTGGCAGAAACTAAACATAGACCAACATATGACACCATATACCAAGAGAAAGTCAAAATGGATACATGATTTAGATATAAAAGTTGATAGTACAAGCAAACCAGGAGAGCAAGGAATAGTTTACTTGTCAGATTTATGGAGAAGGGAAGAATTTATGACCAAACAAGAGACAGAGAACATTATGAAATGCAAAATGGATCACTCTGATTACATTAAATTGAAAAGATTTTGCACAAAGTCAACGCAACAAAGATTGGAGAAGCAGAAAGATGGGAAGCAATTTTTATAGCCAGTGTCTCTCATAAAGGTCTCATTTCTAAAATATAGAGAGAACTGAGTCAAATTTATAGGAATACAAGTCATTCCTCAGTTGATAAATGGTCAAAGGATACGAACAAGAAATTTTCAGAGGAAGAAATTAAAGCTACCTATAAGCGTATGAAAAAGGCTCTAAATCACTACTGATTAGAGAAATGCAAATCAAAAAAACTCTGAGTTTCTACGTCACACCTATCAGATTGGCTAACATGACAAAACAGGAAAATGATAATTGCAGGAGAAGATGTGGGGAAACTGTAACACTAATTCTTCGTTGGTGGAGCCATGAACTGATCCAACTCTTCTGGAGAACAATTTTGAACTATGCCCAAAGGGTTATAAAATTGCCTACCCTTTAAATCAGCAATACCACTTATAGGACTGTATACCAAAGAGATCATAAAAATGTGAAAAGGATACACAGATAAAAAATATTTATTACAGTTCTTTTTGTAGCAGCCAAGAATTGAAAATTGAGGGGATGCCCATCAATTGCAGAATGGATGAACATGTTTTGTTATGAATATAATGGAATGCTACTGTGCTACAAGAAATGATGTGCAGGTGAACTTCGGAAAAACCTAGAAAGACTTGCATGGACCGACGATGAGTGAAGTGAGCAGAATCAGAACATTACCCACAGTGACAGCCACATTGTGTGATGACTAACTTTGATAGACTTGGCTCTTCTCAGCAATGAAAGGATCTAAGACAGTTCCAAAAGACTCATGATGGAAAATACTATCCACATCCAGACAAAGAATTTTGGAGTCTGAATGCAGATGGAAGCATACTATTTGCCCTCTTTTTTTATTCTTTTGTTTCTTCTTTCTTATGATTCCTCCCATTGGTTCTAATTTTTCTTTACACTATTACTAATGTGAAAACATGTTTAATATGAATATATATGTAAAGCCTATATCAGATTGCATGCCATCTTGGGAAGGGGGGGTGTGGCAGGGAGGGAAAGGGAAGAAAATTTAAAACTCAAAATCTTAGGAAAGTTAATGTTGAAAAGCAAAAATAAATTAATTAATTTAAAAACAAAATAAATTAGTGAGACTAATAAATCTCATAATTCAATGAATCAAAGAATTTGTGAAAATGAATAATAGATAATAAGCCTGGAAAGAGATGCTGTAGCTAGATTATAAAGGATTTTAAATGTCAAACAGTTGAGTCTGGTTTTGCTCCTAGAGAAAACAGTAATTCATTAGGCTAGTGACATGGTCAGTTTTGTGCTTTAGACCTATTATTTTGGTAGCTATAGGGAGGTTGGAATTATATCTAAGTGGAATGTTCTTTTTAAGAACATAGTTGTTTTTTTTTCCTTCTCTGGAGGTCTTTAGATAGGGGCTGGACGATCACTTAATTGACATTATGGAAATAGTACTTCTTTAGGTGAAGGATCGAATGAAAAGTCCAAGAATAGTCATCCAAATCAGACATTTTGGGACCTACAAGGCTTACCAAAAATCTGTACTTACATAAAGCTCTCAGCCTACCCGATAGAAGCTTGATTGCAACTGAGAATGATTTTGATAAAATTTTTTAATAAAGGGACCACACAGAGAGGTCTTGATATTACTAATTCTATTAGAGTTAAGCCTTTCATATTAACCTCTCACAAATTATTCAGTTCACTATGGATTAGAGAGATATGGCAAGGGCTTCTAGACAACATTTTTAGTCTGTTTTTACCAACAATAAACACACATGATAAAAAAAACCAAATAACTAGATGGATAGATGAATGAATGAATAGTGCAAGATTAAGACACCTGAATCACTGCAATATTTCTAGGAGACACTGATTATCATTCTCTCCAATTCAAAGCTGCAGACATTGAACATTATATAATATTTTCATCCATTAAGAAAGTATTCATAGTTGTACATTGCTTCTGATGGTTGCTACATCCCATCCAAGATCCATTTGCATAAATGCATTTGTCTTTAGAGAAATGGAAGCACTCCATGCATCCATATTATTAGAGCAGTTTTAAACATTATGATTTCACATTTAGTCATGGCTTTTCTCATCATAAAGCCTTGAGAAAACTCACTAGGAAACCTGGAAAATATTAAGCCAATCATTATTCTGAAAACCAATCCATTGAAAAAGGGTTCATTGTCTTTAACTATTGTACCAGGGAAGAATAGTGAGCATTACAAGAAATTTTTGGTTCTGTAAAATCTGTTAAAAAATAAGTAGTCTTCTTAGATTTCTGTCTTTGGAACTTGATAATACACTTCAGTGATTCCAGCACATCTGGGATGAATTTCAGGGTTTATACAAATCAAGGATTTATTGATTATTTATGTACAATATTATAACATTTTGATTAACTGTTCAGACCCTTTTGACCAATGTGCTTCATCATTACATTACTGTGTGTGCATTACATTATGTTTTTTTCATTTATTTTTTGGTATTCAAAATATGAATTTTCATCTTGCTTTCCATTGAAATTCTTTTTCTTGGATTGTTCGTTTCAGAAACAAAGTGCTAATAACTCAATGTCATTTTTTTTTTCAATTCAAACGTACTTAGATACACCGCTGACTTCCAGAAAGTTGACTAGTAACAATTCGAAGAACAGCCACATTGGTAGAAAGGTTTCACATTTTAAATGTGTTTGCTCTGTACAAAATAAAATCAGAATCACCTCCAAGTCCATTCTAACTCACTTTGTCCTCCCTGTCCTCTGAATTCCTATGAAAATTTATTGTCCCAGGAATTATTTACCTCATTCCCAGAGGGCAGAACTAGGAGCAAAAGGCTTGAGGTTGTTTTAGAAGTGATTTCTGTTCTGGTACAGTTTGGATTATAGGGCCTTGGAGGCCCTTTCTGATTCATATTTTGTGATTCTTTGAGTTACTTTTTTTGATTCAGTACAATAAACATTTGTGAAACACTATGTGCAGAATATTACACAGGAAGGGAAGAAGGGAGGAAGAAAGGAGGGAAGAAAAGAAAGGGTAGAAGTGAAGTGAAGCAAGGGAACAAGAGAAACAAGAAAGAAAAAAGATGTTAAATTCATAGTTAAGTATAGATGACCTGAGTCCTCTAGGCCATATCTCACCCAAGATATTAGGTGTTGACTTCATTATTTCTAAAGCAGTGTGACCTCCCTAACTGGGAGATTTGCTGGAGCAAGGTGCCCTGAAGACATCAGGCACCAAATAAATATTTGTTTAATGAAAATGACTGAATTACATACGTAGCAGTTTGGTATAAGAAGAAAAGTATTGATTTAAAATAATGTTTGGAATTCAGTCTCAAAAAACCTAACTAGTTGTGCAATCCTAGGCAAGTCATTGAGCTCCTCTGGAGGTTTCCTCATCTGCAAAATGAAGAGCCTGCAGTAGATGAATTTTAAAGTACTTGGAAGCTCTGAATGTATGATGTTATGATCCAACAGACTTTGTTTTGAATTTTGGCTCCAACACATACTACTTTTATAGTAAATAATCATGAGCAAATCAATTGACCTCCCTAAGTCTCGAGTTCTTTACTTTTCTAAAAGAGATAACAATTACAATAACAACAACAAAAAACTCTAGCTGTATGAGAAATGATATGTGTATGTGTGTGTGAGAGAGCGAGAGAGAGCAAGAGAGTATTATACCAACTAAAATTCTGTTTCCATATTTTAAATTGTCTTCTACTATTATCCCACTTTCCATGTAATAATTACAAGACTGAATGGCAGTTCTAGACCAATATCTTAGATCCCTTCATAGCCTGCCCAACACCTGGCACACTATCTTGCTCATTGAAGAAGCCCAATAAATACATATTGGCTGACTGGACTTGTTTCCTTCTAGTTGAGAAATGACTCCTTGCCTTTATTTTTTTGTTGCAATTGTTATTCTTACCATTGTTTCAACTGATGGTACTGGGGACCATTTCCAAGTTCCAAGCTAATTCTGTCACAAAATCACAGAGATTCATAGAATTTGAGAATTGGAATGGATCTCATGAGCCATCTAGTTCAAATCATACTTGGAAGGATTTTCCACTATAAATATCCATTTTGTAATGGTTCGTCAGACTCTGCTTGAAGACTTCCAGTGAGGGAGAATCCATTACCTTCTGTAGTTCAGTTCATTTGTACAGGGTCCTAACTTCTAGGAAGTTATTGTTGCTCTTTCCTGGCATAAGACCTATATTTGCTCCTTTATAACTATTACCCATTGCTCCTGGTTATCACTCAGGGGCCTAACAAAATAAAATGATTTCTGTTTCTACAACTGAGCTCTTCAAATATCTGTGCACAGCTCTCATGGTCCCTTCGTCCACATTCACTTCTGCAGAATAAGCATCTCAGTTCCTCTAACCTAATCTAAATACCATGGTCTCATGGTCCTTCAACATCTTGCTTTTTCTCCTCTGAACATTCTTCAGTTCATCAATGTCTGGCTAAAAATATGGTGCATAGAAGTGAATATAATCCTCCAGAGGTGATCTGACTAAGGCAAGAAACTATATGACTATCACCTTTTTATTATTGGAGACATGCCTCTTTAAATGCATCTCATGATTTTAGACATACACACACATAAACCATATATATACACACATGCATACACATACACACACATATATAAAATCATGGGGTGTGTATATATATATATATATACTTACAGAGAATCAATATAATCATATATAGTAATGGCACATATACACATATTTACAATTTTATACACATATAATTTTTGCCTCTCTCTATAAATATATATATATATATGTATGAATGTATCTGTGTACGCACATGTGGGGGTGCACACAGAGCGATATATTATGATGCTGACTCATTGATTTTGCAGTCCACTAAAATCCCCAGACCTTTATGATACTAACAACTGCCTAACCATGACTCTCCCAAGTTTGTACTTCTAAAGCTGAATTTCTGAATCTAAGTATAATACTTTTACCTTTACTTCTATTGCATTTCATATTATTAGACTCAGTCAAAAGCCTCAGCCTGTCAAGAACTTTTGGGATCTTTATTCTGTCATCAGTATATCAGCAAGGCTTCCTGTCCCAATGAAATCTTCAAATTCAATGAGTTTGCCATCTATTCCTTTATCCAAGTCACCTATAGAAATGTTAAACTGCAGAGGGCCAAGCTCAGTAGGGCACTCTGCTGGAGACTTCTTGTCAAGTTATCATTGAATCGTTAATGACTATTCTGAGTCCAACCTTTCAGCAAGATCTGAATATATTTACGTGGATTATCTATTCTACATTTCTCCATCTTTTCCATGAAGCCAGAGAAGAAAAATCACATCTACAATATTTACCTTATGTCAATTTTTTTTCAATATTTACCTGATAGTGTCAAAACTCTGTTAATAAAGGGAATAAGGTTAGCATGAGTTGACCTATTTTGTTTTGTTTTCTTAAAATAAAAAAGTATCAGGGGTGGCTAGGTGGATCAGTAAATAGAGCACCAGCCCTGGAATCATGAGGACCCTAGTTCAAATTTGGCCTCAGACACTTGACACACCAGCCGTGTGACTTTGGGCAAGTCACTTAACCCCAATTGCCCTCCAAAAAATTAATATATTGAATTTTTTTTATAATTTTACATTTTTATTTCACAACTGATACCTATCCTTCCCCTCCCCTGGAAAGTCATAAATTGTACCAAAGAATTCAGAAGACATTTGCAAGTTTCCATATCCATATTCCCCACCTTTGCAAATAAGGAAAGGGAATGTATTTTTCCCCCTCTCTTCTTTGGTGTCATTTTTGTTGTTGCTATTCAGCTGTTTCAGTTGTATCTGACTCTTAATAACCCCATTTGGGGTTTTCTTCACAAAGACAGGGGAGCAGATCACCATCTTCTCCAGTTCATTTTACAGATGAGGAAACTGAGGCAAACAGGGTTAAGTGAGTTGCTCAGGGTCACGCAGCTAGTGAGTGTCTCAGGTTAGATTTGAACTCAGGAAGATTAATCTTCTTGACTCTAAGCTTGGCACTCTATCCATTGTGCCACCCTAAGTGCCTCCTTACTTGTATACATATGTTTTTACTGTCTCCTTCATACGACTTCTCAGAATTTTATGCAATTAAAAAAGAAAACATAGGCACAAAGGGCCAAGAAGTACACAATATATTTTGTAATACATTATCTATTAAATCCTCTTTTTCTTTCAGGTATTTTAGCTATCAGAAGTCTTATTGTCCTTTTGTCTGGGATGGTGTTGTCTTATGATTTCTGTTCACACCTGTTAACAAAGAGGTGCAGAGTTCATCTGGGGGTAAGTGCTAGAATTGCAAATTTCTATCTTTTCTTATAACAGAGGGGCAGGAGTACACATTTAAATGAGTCCTCAGTGTGATACATGACAGCCTGGGAAACTGACATCAATAAGAAAAGAAAAAAAGTTTACAACTCACTCATGAGGTGTGAGGATAGTCCCTTCTTAGCTTCCTGAGTTTTGATGGATGTAGCCATGACTGAAGTCTCTCTTGGAAGAGGGGACCATTCTATAGGAGATTTTTTGACATGTTTCTTTTCACATATTGATGTCCTTGTGTTTTCCACAGACAAATTCCATATTGCTAAAAAGATACAACATATAAAGTAAGAATTACATGACCTGGAGATTTGGTGACACAGTCATATACCTGATTCTTCATGACTGAGTTCTAGCCTTTATCACTGGCAAGCTTTTCCAGGAGCAAGAATAGTTTGGTATTCCCTACCAATCCTAATAACAGTTTCATTTCAGAGATCATTTAAACTTTAAATGCCTTTTTAAATTACAATTCTTTTGAGAACTATTTTTTTTTATATCCTTTGACTTAACTAGTGGGGAAGGAAAAGTGTGTGTGCATGTGTCTACAAGTGTAGTTAATAATTTCTTTTTTTCTTCCTTTTTTAAAAATTTATTTTTTAATTAATTTGTTTGTTTCCTTTTAGTTTACAGGATTCGATTCCACAATTCCTTGAGTTTCACATTTTGTCCCCCTCCCTCCCCTCCCCCCCATGGCGGCATATAGTCAAGTATAGGATCTGTAAATATTTTCACATTATACATTAGTCAGGTTATAAGGACGGATTGTACCAGCTGGAATGGAAAATGGTAAAGAGGACATAAAACCAAATAAGAGAAGGAAAAAGATTAGGTATTTTGCTTCCACCTGGATATAAACTTAGTTCTTTCTCTGGATGCACATAGTTCTCTCCATCATGAGTCTTTTGGGATTGACTTATAGCACTGCATTGCTGAGAAGAGTACAGTCTATCAAAGTTGGTCATCACACATACGTTGTGTCTGTAATTGTGTACAAATTTCTCCTGGTTCTACTCTTCTCACTCAGCAACAGTTTATATAAGCCTCTCCAGGTAAATATGAAGACCATCTGCTCTTCCTTTCTTATAGCACAATAGTATTCCATAACATGCATATACCACAACTTGTTTAGCCATTCCCCAATTGATGGGAACCCCCTTAATTTCCAATTCTTTGCTACCACAAAAAGAGCATTTCTAAAATATACAGAGAATTGAGTCAAATTTATAAGAATACAAGTAATTCCCCAATTGATAAATGGTCAAAGGATATGAACAGGCAGTTTTCAGAGAAAGAAATTAAAGATATCTATAAGCACATGAAGAAATGCTCTAATTCACTATTGATTAGAGAAATGCAAATCAAAACAACTCTGAGGTACCACATCTCACCAGTCAGATTGGCTAAGATGACAAAACAGGAAAATGACAAATGCTGGAGAGGATGTGGGCAAATTGGAACACTAATGCATTGCTGGTGGAGTTGTGAACTGATCCAGCCTTTCTGGAGAGCAATCTGGAATTATGCCCAAAGGGCTATAAATACTTTCATACACTTTGATCCAGCAATACCACTCCTAGGGTTATATCCCAAAGAGATCATAGAAATGGGATAAAGACCCATATGTACAAAAATGTAGTTAATAATTTCAATGGTCAGCTAGGTGTTGCCCTGGCTAGAACACTGGGCCTGGAGTCAGGAAGACCTGAATCCAAATTTAGCCTCAGACTGTAGCTGTATGACCCTGAGCAAGTCATTCAACTTAGTTTCCTCATATATAAAAATGATCTGGAGAAGGAAATGGTAAATCACTCCAGTATCTTTGCCAAGAAAACCCCAAATTGGATCGTGAAGACTCAGACATGATGGAAATGACTTACAACAACAATAATTCTGTTATATTCAGTCACAATCAATGTGTTGATTTGTTTTATTTTGCTGTACCTGTTTTTTATATTGAGGAGAATCATGTGTGTGTATGTGTTCATATGAGGATACACGCATGTGCATGTGTAGTTACATATCTATTATGTACGTGTGTATCTACACACCAGCTACATATATTTGTATACATATAATAATTATATATATTATGTTCATTCAGCTGTTTCAGTTGTATCTGACTCTTAATAACCCCATTTCGGTTATAAATATATATATACATATACAAGTACATATATTATGTATGTACATATATAAGTATTATACATATGTAAGTATACCAAAATGCATTATGAACATGTACAACATATCCATATACATATGTGTGCACATATATCAAGTATGTGTTTGGTTTTACTCATCTTGTATATTTTTACTTGTGAATTAATGGACCCCTCTCCTGTAATTCGTATTTCTCTGCTATTTTTGTTCATCTCTCTTTTGTGTGACTTGGCCAATATATACATACGTATGTAGATTGAAGGGAAGAGAGCCAGTACTTTGGAGAACTGTATGACAAAATACTAATGTATCCTGCTGCATGATACGCTTTAGTTTTAATCTACATTATTAATATTTCTCTCACATTTTCTTAAGTCTAGACAATAAATCAAGCCCTGGTTTGCAATTTTTGCCGATTCTCCAGGTCATATCAGTGTTAAAGGAAGTTTTTACAAAGGTTACCTACTTGAACCTTGGAAAGCCATGAGATTGTGACTGTTGAGCCATCCTTCTGCTTATAGAAGAGGGGAAGATCAAGAGATGTCTCACATGAATCAGTGACAGAGATATTTCATACACAGTGACAGGTGGTAAAAGATTCAGAGAAAACAGTACTTGTAAATCAGGAAGGGAAATTGCAGCCATGGCGGCCTGTAGAGTCAGTGAGACTTGAGAGTCAATAGGCCTTGAGAGAGGCAGCTTCTGAACCTAAGCAGCCTCAATATTGGCCCAATAAGGATAAGACAATGAGAAAAGACTGCAGCTGAATGATTTAAGACCACCCAAAGCCAATACAGAATTATAATGGCTAACATTGGGACTGAAAAATGAATCTGGCAAAATTGTTACTTCCCTGTCCCTTCTGTTGCTTTGGTTCTCTCACACTGAGCCTGTATCCCATTCCTTATTTCTCTAAAGACAGTGATGGATACATAGGTGGATAGAGAAACAGATATCTCAAAAGAAACGAGTTTCTTTAAGATTTCATTCATTGCGCATATGTGGGGATGGGAGATGGAGTAAAGGAGTGGGGTAGAGGGGTATCATTGAAGGAAGTAGCAGAATGAACAAAAGGATCAAAGATTTGAGGATTTTACATACACATGCATGTTTACACATGTGTACACACGTGTATATGCACATACATTGCACGGTGTGCATACATACATGTGTGTGTATATGTACATGTATATTCCCCAAACAGGGAAAAGATTAGTCTGCACCATTCTAAATTCTCCTAGACATGAAATGAGTCAGCAGCATTCTGATGGAGATCGCAAGGTTGGTAGAAACAGGAGAAATTTCCTAACTAAGGTAATAGACTCAGATAACCCTTTTCTATTAAATCTACCAAGCAGGTTTGTGTTGCCTCAGGTCACACAAGTACAAATATCTGATCCACAGTCTGACTCCAACCACAGAAACTCACTGTACCACCCAGTTGCTCCCCTACCCACAAGAATTTATATTTTTACCTTGTGTAGAGGCAAGACACACATATCTGAAGTAGGATAATCTGGAGGCAAATACCAGGCCGTGTTTTAGACCTATGGGTGATCTCCATAAAATACATGGAACTTCTGAGAATTTTCTGAGTTTGAACTGCTTGTGCTAAAGGCATAACACTTGTGATTCTAAACAGAGTCCACAAGTCCTTCCATGTAAAGATCTTATCCCAAACGCCCCAAAAGTATTATACCCCTAAAACTGCTACATCCCGAAACAATTGTTGCAAGAGACAATAACATACCTTAAACCCAAAGTCCTGCCTAATGCATAAGGCCAAAAGTACTTTTAGAAGAGGGTATTCACTCCTGCAAATGAAGCCAATGTTTGATATATGTGTGTGTATGATTATGTATGTATGTGTGCATGAGAGAGAATTTAAATTTTCTTTAACATTTTCTGTCAATATTGGGCTATATTGCAGAATTTAACCTAAAATTTAAACAAGCGGGTGATTTTTTCACTGTATATTTCTACATATTAATAGTAGCATTTGCATACTGAAGAAATGAAAATATGGTTCTTTAGAGGCCACTAAGGATTAATTTAATGATTTGGATAGAGTTTAGATCGTCTCCTGAGAGAAGGGAAGGTTAAAAGGTACATTTTTCTAAATATTTACATTCTTTAGCCTTTTTTTAATTATAGATCTCAATGGTTAAGAACATGAGCTATTTAATACAGCAGTTGTAGCTTGCTTAAAAATGAATCACACGCGCACATACACATATATATGTATGTATATGTAAATGCATGTGTATATGTAAAACACGTATCTTTTTATAAATTCAGAGGTATTATCTGTATACAGTTTGTGTATGTAGAAACAGCATTTTAAACCTGCTACTGAAGCATTTCTAAACATACTTATTAAATGCTCTTATTTTTACACCATCAAATCTAATAGGATGGTAGGCAAATTTTGCAAAGTGACAAATCAGATTGTCTCTACTACCTCTCCACTTGATGTAACACACAAGGCTATCCTACCAGACATAGCATCGCATTAAGTCCCTTACCAGTTTGTATGTGTATGTTTTAATTATATTGGCTGCTTGTGGAGAAAAATAAATAAGTAGCTTCTTATGTTTAAATTTGTGTTCTGGGAACCTGTGTGGCCATTGATTAGTTGACATCCGGTATTCCTATCACAGAATGTCAAACATGGAGGCAGATCACATGCAAGAGGTTTTTTGCAGTGATGGATACTAAATGCAACATGTGATCATTCCTTGCATCACATAAGCCTACTTCTACAACGGATGAGACATTACAAGAAATCTGTCAAATGAATAGGTAACTGAGTCATGTCTTGAAATATCTAAAGAGAATTGCTTAAGATCCATAGAAGAGAATTCTTTTTTGGTGACAGAGAGACATACACATATAAAATAACTTTGCTACATATGCATCCATCATTTGACAAAGGTAAAAGAGGAAGTCTGAAGATGAGAACTGAAAGGGGGAAATCCTCAGACAAACTAATTTACATCGAGTTTCTAAAACCAGGGTATTTTTCCTCTCAAGGAAAACTTTTCAGGGGGAATTCTCCTGCCCAAGACCTAACAAGATGATTCAGAGTAAGGAATTTGGGGTCTTCTATTCTTGTGCCCAAGCCTACCTTCTGTGCAAATACCAATGGGCACCAAGGGCACAGCAAGAGAAGGTTCCAATGTGCCTTTTCCCTCCTCCACTCCCAGCTCCTATTGCCCAGTTCTGACAAAGATAGACATCCCTTTCTGACTATATGCTGACCATCTCTCCCCTCCCTGATGACACCTTGGGGTTACTGAAGAAAAAAGCAAATCTGTATCATGATGCTTGCCCCTTCACATAAGCATCATATGATGTAATTCATGCTTACTTCAGTTTTAGAAGTTTCATTGCTGCTGCATGTAGATGCTGAGACAGAGAGATTTTAAGGGACTGCCATGGATTTTTACCAAAAAAACAGTGGCATATTATAGACATCCTTGCCTTGATTCTCAGAACTACACTTGCTATATAGAGAGTGATGCAGTCACCAAGTAGGCTTAGTCTGACAACTGAGTCATATTTTTCTTCCTTCAGTTGCAACAATTGTAACATGGAACTAGGCCTTCCCTGTGTGAAATAAAACTTTTCAGTCAAGCTCCATTTCCCTCATCCTGAAAATGTTCAAAATGTCTGCATTCTATATTTTTAAACCCTTCCACTTTATTACTAATTTATATACTGTCAACTCTCTATTATTCACATGCTGTCTTGCCATTCTTGTGATTAGCCAAGGCTTTGGCTGCTTCTCTTCCATAATACTTTAGGCAGTATTTCCACTTTTAATTAGCACTTTAGCCAGAAAGTGTGGATGGAAAGAGAGAGAAGTCTAAATCAATTTTTTCACTTGAGTATGACTCCAATAAAAGATCTGATTGGGAATGAGACAGAGAAGGATATTGAAAACTAGATTATTTACAATTATTTATGAATCGATTTTCCTTTTTAAAGAAGTTTTTAGATATTTTTCTTAACTTTGTAAAATTTTTCCAAATTTTATATAAAAATATTAATTCTTTCTTTTAATTTAGACTTGCCCATAATCTCCCTCCCTCTTGTCTTTCCATCTGCCTCGAAAAGGCAAGTAATTTGATATCAATTATATATGTGAAGACATGCAAAAAATATTTCCACATTATTCATGTTGCAAAAGAAAAGACGTTTTTTAAAAGCAATAAGGTTTAGAGAGCATTATAAAATGCAAAATGGATAATTTTGATTACATTAAATTGAAAAGTTTCTGTACAAATAAAGCCAATGTAACCAAGATTAAGAGGGAAATGGAAAATTGGGAAAGAATTTATAAAACTAGTGTCTCTGATAGAGGCCTAATTTCTAAAATGTATAGAGAATTGAGTCAAATCTATAAGAATACAAATCATTCCCCAATTGATAAATGGTCAAAAGATATGAATGGGCAGTTTTCAGAGGAAGAAATTAAAGATATCTATAAGCATATGAAAAAATGCTCTAAATCACTACTGATTAGAGAAATTCAAATCAAAACAACTCTGAGGTACCACATCTCACCAGTCAGATTGGCTAAAATGACAAAACTGGAAAATGATAAATGCTAGAAAGGATGTGGAAAAATTGGAACACTAATGCATTGTTGGTGGAATTGTG
Organism: Petaurus breviceps papuanus; assembly: GCF_028583685.1. Lineage (NCBI taxonomy): Eukaryota > Metazoa > Chordata > Mammalia > Diprotodontia > Petauridae > Petaurus > Petaurus breviceps. Next base: position 50,776,620 of record NW_027185798.1, on the reverse strand, counting down.
AACTGATTCAACCATTCTGGAGAGCAACCTGGAACTATGCCCAAAGGGAATTAGGAGATTTGAATCTGGTAGATTAAAAGAAATTCTCATGTGCAATATAGATACTATAAACTTGTGTGTATTTTTCTGCATGAGGGCCTAGGAGAAATGCACTTGCCATTATATATTATTGCTGATAGCTTTGTTATAATAAAGTATGTTTTGTTTTTGTAAAAGAAATAGCAATAAAATTTTTTTAAAGTATCTTTCAATCAGCCTTCAGTGTTTATCAGGTCTCTCTCTGGAGGTAGTGAAAATTTTTCGCCATTTGGAATTGTCTTCGATTATTGACTTGATCAGAGTAGCTAAAATTTCACAGATGATCATCCTTACAATATTCCTGTTATTGCATATCCTGTTTTCCTGATTCTTCACACATCAGGTTTCATGAGTTCATATAAGAATTTCCAGTTTTATTTAAATGAAACCATACTTCTCATTTTTTCTTATACTACAATAGTATTTCCTCACAATCTTATACAACAACTTGTTTGTCCATTACTCAAATGATGGACATCTCCTCGATTTCTAATTCTTTGATATCACAAAAAAATTACTATTAGGTAGCGCAGTGAATAAAGCACCCGCGCCGGCCCAGAATCAGGAGGACCCGAGTTCGGTTATGGCCTCAGACACTTAACACCCACACAAAAAAAACTAGCCATGTAACCTTGGGCAAGTTACTTAACCCCAATTGCCCTCCAAAAGGCAAAAACAAAAAAACAAAAAAATAGGAATTACTATTAATATTTTTGTACAAATAGGTCCATTTCCCATTTCTTTGCTCTCTTTGGGATACATGCCTGATGGTGGTATAGTTGGCCTAAAGGATAAGCACAATTTCATAGCCTTGGGGATGTAACCCAGAGTGACACAGTTAATAGCTAGGGCCAGATTTGAACTCAGGAAGATGTCTTCCTAATATCAGGACCACTGTGCCTCCTAGCTGCCTCTGCTTTCCCTTTTATCACTACCCCCACTTCTGGTACCCCTTTCCCCTCCCATTTATTGTTAGGCTAAGTCTAAGAGCAACCACACTGACACACAGGGTGGGCTGGTAGCACGGGTTCTTTGATATGCTTTTCTAAAGGAAAGATAACTTTGAAGGGGTCAACAATCTTACTTTAATTACAGAGAAGCAGAATGAAGGGAGTATCCAAGACAGAATTCAATAGATAGGGTCTAACTTTCTAAACAGAAAAATACAACCACCTTCATACAACACCAGACCAGAAGAGCACCAACATCTGAGGGGATGTGGGTGATGGGGGGAACTTAACAAATGGCTTACCCAGATTCCAGTCCAGGGAATCAAAACTTTTCATGAGCAAGCCCTCAAAGCAAAATTCCAACCTCCCAGAGTATATAACAAAGACTCGGTCCCTGATTGGCTCAAAACCAGAAGGCAGGAAACCTATGTGACTCAGAACAGCTGTAAATCATTAGGGTTTAAAGGAGATTAATCCTTCAGATGTTTACAGTTTAGCCTGAGCTTGGAAAACTGAAATCCAAAAAAAAAAACAACAAAAATCTCGTTTTGTGCTTACAGTAAGATAGGTCTCTATTGTCAACTAATATGTATTTATATTTTCCCTCTTTAAACCAATTAAGATGTGAGTGTGGTTCAAGCCTTACCCTCCCCCTCCCCAGCCAACATTTCCCCTCAACTGTAAAAACTCTACCTTGCACATCTCTTTTATGAGATCATTTTCTCCATTCTTTCTCTCCTTTCCCCTCTTCTCCCAGAGTATCTCTTTCTCCTCTATCGACTTTTTTTTTACATCATCCCAACATAATCAACTCACTCCCATACCCTCTTTCTATGAATACTACTTCTAATTGTCCTAATATTGAGAAAGATCTTAGAAGCTGTATATATCATTTTCCCATAAAGAAATGAAACTAGTTTAATCTTATTGAGTCCCTCATGATTTCTATTTCATGATTAACTTTTTATGTTTGTCTCAGATCTTGTATTTTAAAGTTAGATTTTCTATTTAACCCTGTTTTTTTCCATTAGGATTAGTTAAAAGTCCTCTATTTCACTGAGTATCCATTTTTTCTCTTGAAGAATTATACTCCTTTTTTTTTGTTGGGTAGGTTAATCTTGGTTGTCATCCCAGTTTTGTTCCCCCCACCCCATTCTGTAATACCACATTTCAAGTATGCTACTCCTGTAATGTAGTAACTGCTAAATCATGTGCTAGCCTGATTGTGGCTCCATGGTATTGGAATAGTTTCTTTCTGGCTGCTTGAATTATTTTTTCTTTGAACTGTGAGCTCTAGAATTTGGCTATAATGTTCCTGGGAATTTCCATTTTGGATCTCTTTCAGCTGGTGATTAATGGATTCTTTCTATTTCTATTTTACCCTATCTTTCTAGGATATCAGGGTAGTTTTTCTTCATAATTTCTGGCTCTTTGATTATGGCTTTAATTTAAATTTAATAATTCTTAAATTATCTCTCCTTAATCTCTTTTTTAGGTCAGTTGTTTATCCAATGAGATATTTCATATTTTCTTCTTTTTCTTTCATTCTTTTGACTTTGTCCCTTACCCTAGTGTTATTTTTAAGGAATTATTTTCTTCAGGGAGCTTTTGTACTTCTTTTATCCATTTAGCCAATTTAGTTTTTTAAGGTGTTATTTTCTTCAGTGTTTTGTGTTCCTCTTTTACCAATCTGTTAATTTCTTTCCTTAATTTTCTTCCTTTGTTTTCATTTTATACCTAATTTTAATTTTGCCCCTTTTATCTGATTTTGAAATGAATTTTTTAGCCTTCCAGAAATTCTTCTTGTGCTTGTGTCCAATTCAATTATTTTCCCCTTTGAGGCTTATAGCTATTTTGACTTTATGGTCATCTTCTGAGTTTGTATGTTGGCCTTCCCTGTCACCACAGTAGCTTTTTATGTTCAAGTTCTTTTGTTTTTTTTTTTTTGGTGTTATTTGCTCATTTTCCCACCCTATTTCTTTATTTGAAACTTAAATTTTTTTTTAAGCATTTAGGATTAAGTAACTTGCTCAAGGTTACACAGCCAGTTATTTCTGGGTGTGGTGCTAAGTATCTGAGCCCGGATTCGATTCCCAGGCCATCCCAACACTGGGGCTGGTGTTCTTACTTGCTGAGCCACCTGGCCGCCCCTAAGCAATTGGGGTTAAGTAACTTGCTCAAGGTTACACTACCAGGTGTTTTTGAAACTTAATTTTAATGTTGAGTTCTATTTTTTCGGGGGGGGGAGGGGCAGCACTGTCTCAAGCTTCAGAATTTTTCACACTGCTATTTTCAGAGCCAGTTTTAAAAAGTATAGAATTTTTCAGTGTTTTTAAGATGGTATGCTCTGGGGAGATGTGTGGTCACTGCTTTCCTGGTCTGTAATTCTAACCCTAACCTAGGAGGGACCCATGGACCTTTGTCATTTTAAGGAATACTGCTCTTCAGGACCCCTCCTTCCTTGGAACCACAAACAATACTATTCCTCAGGGTGCCAATTCTCTTGGGGCTGGAAGTGATACCACCCCTGAGGATTTCTACTCCCTCTTGAACAAAAGTGTTCCTCTCTGCCTTTGAATCCAGAAGTGGATATTGGCAATAAAGTTGATAAACAGCATCTGGTCCTGCAGTCAGTGCTAGCAAAGGAAGACCCTGCAATCTCTTTCTGATCACTTGCCAAGACCGCTCACCATCTCTGGCTTGGGAACTCCTGAAACTGCTGCTGCTTCTGTCACCACCACCTAGTCCCATCACTGTCATTTCATCCATGTGGGCTCCAGGCCAGCCTCCTCCCCCAGGTCATAGATGCCCGACCTCGTAAGTTTTGTTCAGCTGGAAAAATTTCTCACTCTGACCTTTTGCTGTAACAGAATTTGATTTACAGCATTATTTTTAAGTTTTTGGAGGGGAATGTTGCTAGAACTCAGCTGAGCACTTTCTCTACTTGCCATCTTGGCTCTGCCCACAGAATTCCTCTCTATGAATTTTAATTATGCCATCTAGCCCACTCTCCTAGTAGGGTAAGTCATGGTCTATTTAGCTTGTTTTAAGATAATCTGAAACTTACTATTCTCAAATTACTTATCTAAAACTGGACTTTCATTTTAAAAAATAAATGTATTGAAGATTTTTAAAAATTTATTGTCCATTACTGTGTAGAATGTACTTCTCCCACTAAAATATAAAGACTAACTACTTAGTTCATGTAGCCAAACTTACTCCCCCCCAACATTTTCCCCTCAACTGTAAAAACTCTTCCTTGCAAATCTCTTATAAGAGATTATTTTCTCCATTCTTTCTCTCCTTTCCCTCTTCTCCCAGAGCATCTTTCTTTCTCCTCTGTACAGCTTTTTTTTTTACATCATCCTACCATCATCAACTCAGGAGAGAGAGGGAGAGATGACCAGTTTTTCACCTATTTAATGAGTTATAGCGGTCTCAACTTTCTTATATCTGTTTTCTGAAGATTAGCCTTACTATAAATGAAAAATCTCACCACCAATAGAGTGGCCACTTGGATTTGTTTGTCATATAAATCTTTGAGGGAAAAGAAAAGAAGGGAAATAGTAAAGAACCCTTAGTCCTGTGTACTTTCACTTCTAAAGTGATGGTAGCGGTTCAGTAGATGGTAAAAAAATATATATGAATTTTTAGATTGTCCACAAATTCAACTACTGCTGATAACAGATTTGTAGAGTATACAAACCTGAATCATGCTCAGTTTTTTTTTCCTTCATACCCCCATCTCTAATCACTTACCAAATTTGGTTCTACTTTCTATTATCTCACACTTGCCCTGTTGTTCTCCCTTCTGTCCACTCATAAAGCTACTATTCTAAGGACTCATCATTTCTTGCCTATGCTATTTCAATATCTTCCTAAATATTCTCTCATAACATCTCTTCCCTCTCTGATCTTTGCTCCATAGTATGAAAATTTTTATTTTTAAAATACTGGTCTGACAATATCATTCAAGAATCATGAATTGCCTGTAGTTCTCTCTTACATATTACATCCCCTTACATAGATAGATAAATAGATAGTTAAATAGATAGATTAGATAGATAGATAGATAGATAGATAGATAGATAGATAGATAGATAG